>NW_027269356.1:0-540211 GCF_023055355.1 Agelaius tricolor | reverse complement strand
TGTCCCCACCCTGTCCCCGTGCTGTCCCCTGACCGTGTGCCCTCTGTCCCCGCAGCGAGCTGCGGGCGCTGGTCATCGAGATGGTCCTGGCCACCGACATGTCCTGCCACTTCCAGCAGGTCAAGTCCATGAAGACGGCGCTGCAGCAGCTGGAGAGGTGGGTGGGGGCGGTGGCCAGCCCCCAGACGTGTCCCCAGGGGTGGCGGGGTGGCTTTGGGGACAATCTGGGCTGTTGTCCCCAGGCTGGACAAGTCCAAGGTGCTGTCGCTGCTGCTGCACGCGGCCGACATCAGCCACCCCACCAAGCAGTGGGCGGTGCACAGCCGCTGGACCAAGGCCCTCATGGAGGAGTTCTTCCGGCAGGTAGGGCCGGGGCCGGGTGGGGGGACGCGGGGGACACCCCGTGGGGACACCACAGATGTCCCTTGCCTTGCCAGGGGGACAAGGAGGCCGAGCTGGGGCTGCCCTTCTCGCCCCTCTGCGACCGCACCTCCACGCTGGTGGCCCAGTCGCAGATCGGTGAGTCCGGGCGAGGTCCCGTCCCCGTGCTGTCCCCTCGCTGTCCCCACGCCATCCCCCACGCTGTCCCCGGGTGTGTCCCCAGCAGCGCCGTGTCCCCTCCTGTCCCCAGGGTTCATCGACTTCATCGTGGAGCCGACGTTCTCGGTGCTCACCGACGTGGCTGAGAAGTTGGTGACGCCGCTGGCCGAGGACGGCTCCAAGGCCAAGGGCAACCCCACGGCCACCCAGCAGCCCAGGTGGGTGTCCCTGTCCCCGAGGTTTGTGCCCTGTGGTGGCAGCAGTGGCCCTGGCCCGCTACCATCTGTCCCCATTGTCCCCCAGCTCGCAGTGGCGGCAGCCGTCCCTGGATGAGCACCTGGAGGACATCAAAGCCGACCTGGCCGGGTTCCGCTCCACCTGGACCAAGCACATCCAGGAGAACAAGCAGAAGTGGAAGGAGAGGGCGGCCAGCGGTAGGGGATGGCCACCGTAGCCATTATGGGCCACCATGGCCAGTGTGGCCACCACGTCCACCATGACCACCAATGGCCACCATGACCACCAATGGCCACCGTGACCACCACAGCCATTATGCACCACCACGGCCACCATGGCCATTATGGGCCACCATGGCCAACACATCCACCACGGCCACCATGGCCACCAACGGCCACCACAGCTACCGTGGCCACCACGGCCAACGTGGTCACCACAGCCAGTATGGCCACCAAGGCCCCTATGGCCACCACGGTCACTACAGCCACTATGACCACCAGTGGGCCAGCATGGCCACTGGGGAGGGGTTGGGGACCACCACAAACTGCTCAGGGCCAGTTCTGTCCCAGTGTCCCCAGACTGGGAGGTGACACAGGCACGGCGTGGGTGGCACAACCTGGGCCATCCAGGGGGGTGGCCCTGGTGGGGACAGAAGTTCCGGGGTGTCCCCGGTGACCCTGCCTGTGTCCCCCCAGCATCACCAACCAGGCGTCCATCGATGAGCTGTCCCCGTGCGAGGAGCCCGCGGCCACCGGGACCCACAGCGAGAACGGGGACGTGGAATAGCGGGGGGGAGGAGCCAGGTGGGGACACCGGAAAGGGGCGGGACACCGGGAAAGAGGGCGGGGACACTGGGAGAAGGGGAGGGGACACCGGGAGACAGGGCGGGGAAACTGGGAAAGGGGCAGGGACAGCGGGAGAAGCGAGGTGGGGACACCGGGAGTTGGGGACACTGGGAGTTGGGGACATGGCGGTGACTGTCCCCTCCCGGCAGGTCCCTGTCCAGCAGAGTGACACCGTCTCGTCTTCGATGCCATCGAGTTCAGAACCATCTGTGCCAGGAGCCCCTGGGGGCCGGGCTTGGGTCGGTGTCACCGCCTGTGCCAGGGCCCGGTGTCACCACTGTGCCAGGATTGGTGTCACCGCTGTGCCAGGACCGGTGTCACTGCTGTGCCAGGCCCGGTGTCACCGCTGTGCCAGGCCCGGTGTCACCACTGTGCCAGGAGCCCCCCCGGGCTGTCCCCTCTGTCCCGGTGTCACCGGTCCCTCACTGCCACCCCCGGCCCCCGCCGGGCTCCGTCCTTTGGGATTTTTAAAAACGCTTTTCCTGCTCGGGAGGGGCTGGGGCGGGGTCGGTGGCACTGGGGACAGCTGGGGGGGGGACACGCTGTCACCATCAGGGCCACCACTCTCCCCTTGGAGTGGTGGTGACACTGTGAGGGTGGCACTGTGCCCTGTCCCCATCCTGCCCAGGACGGGGACAGGGACAGGGACAAGAGAGGGGACAGGGATGGGGACAAGGCCAGGGATGGGGACAGGGAGGTCCATCTGGCGCGGCGTGGGTGGCAGTGGGGACAGGGAGTGGCGGGGACAGGGATGGGTCCCCACTCTGATGTCCCCTGGCTCCAGCGTGTCCCTGGAACGTCCCCGGTTCCTGCGACATCCCGGGAGTGCGCGGGAATGCTGGGAATCTGTGGGAATGTTCCAGAATGTTCCGGAACGCTCCCACATCCTGGTCCAGCCGCCCCCTCCAGCTCCAGTGAGCCCCGGGAACCCTGGAATGTTTGGGGAATCCATGGATCCAACCTCAGATCCGGGAATATTCCAGAATCCTGGATTTAGGCTTGGGATCTTCCAGCATCCTGGATTTGGCCTTGGGAATGTGCCGGGGATCCTGAATCCAGGCTCGGGAATATTCCAGGATCCCAAACTGAGCATCAGGAATGTTCCAGAATCCTGGATCCGGCCCCGGGAATGTTCCAGGATCCCAAATCCGGCCTTGGGATCTTCCAGGATCCATCCCCAGGAATGTTCCAGAATTGTGGATCCAGCCTCGGGAATGTCCCAGGATCCCGAATCCGGGCTCGGGAATGTTCCAGGATCCCAGATTCGGGAATGTTCCAGAATCCTGGATCCGGCCCCGGGAATGCTCCAGGATCCAGATTCGGGAACGTTCCAGAATCCGGGATTGGGAACGTTCCAGGATCCCGGGGTGCACCCTCGGGAATGTTCGGGACCATCCCGGGAATGCTCAGGAATGTTCGGGAACGCCCGGCCCCCCCCCGCCCCCCCTGCCCCCCCGTGTTTGTATTTTTGTACCCCGTGTCCCCCCCGTGTCCCCCCCGTGTCCCCTCCGTGTCCCCCCCTCGGTCACCGCTGGCAGAGCTCCCCCCCACCCCCCCCGCATGTGGTGTCCCCCCCTCCGTGCCGCTGCTAACGAGCAATTAATTATTAATTAACGAGTTAATTAATAAACGCCGCCGCCACCACGGCCATGCTCTGGCCATTGGGGGGGGGGGCGGAATTTGGGGAGGGGGCAGAACCCGGGGGGGGGGGGGGGCGGCCCCAAGGGGGGTCCTGGAGCCCCCCCAGTATCCAAAAAGGGGGTCCTGACCCCCCCAGTACACAAAAGGGGGGTCCCGACCCCCCCCAAGCGCCCAAACTGGGTCTGGGGTCCCCCCTAACACATATGGGGGGGTGGGGCCTGAAGCCCCCTTTTCCCCCAAAAGGGGATCCTGAGCCCCCAGGCACCCAAGAGGGGGGTCCCGACCCCCACCCCAGAACCCAAAGGGGTTTTTGACCCCCCCCAGCCCCAAAAATTGGTTTGGACCCCCCCCCCCCACCCAAAAGGGGGTCCCACCCCCTCCTCCCCCCCCCCGGCGCGGCCCAAGCAGGAGGCGGGGGGGGAAAGGATCCCTTTAATTCCGGCTGGGGGGGGGGGGTGTCCCCGTGCCCCCCCCCCCGTGTCCCTGTCCCCCTCCCCCCGTGTCCGTGTGCACGCGAGTGTCCCTGTTCCCCCCTCCCCGGGGTCCCCTCCCCGTGTCCAGGTGTCCCCCCCAGGTGCGCACAGGTGGGGGGGGCCCAGGGGACACCCCGAGGGTGGCAGTGATTGGGGGGGGGGGTCTGGTCAGTGTCCCCAGTGTCACCGGGGGGGGGTTGGGTGGCATTTGTCACCCGCCCTGGGGACCCGGGGGGTGGCAGTGGGGGTGGGGGCACACAGGGTGTCACTCAGTGTCCCCGGTGTCACCCAAGGGTGGCAGTGGGGCTGGGGGGGGGGTGTGTGGCACGTGTCACCTGCCCTGAGGTCCCCAGGGGGAGGGGACAGTCCTGGCGTTGTCACCAGACCCCCCCCCCCCGCCCTGGCCAAGTGGGGACCTGCCCGTGGGAATAAAATAAATTAAAATAAAATAAAATAAATAAAAAAATCCCAAAGAATTCTGGGCAGCCCCAAAATCTTAGAAAACGGAATAAAAAAATCTGCGCTGGCGTCCGCGGCGGCCACACCTGGGGACAAGGGACAGGGACAGCGCTGGGGACCGGGGCAGGGGACAGCCCTGACACTGTCCCTATGCCAGCAGGGCCACCCTGACCCTGGCACTGTCCCCGTGACATCCCAGTGACACCCCAGGGACACCCCAGTGACATCCCAGTGACACCCCAGTGTCCCAGTGCCCCTCCAGTGTCCCAGCCTTGTGTCCCACTGCCCCAGTCCGGTGTCCCAGTGCCACCCTTGTGTCCCAGTTCAATGTCCCAGTGCCACCCTAGTGCCACAGTGCCGTGTTCCAGTGCCCCTACACTGCCCCAGCCCAGTGTCCCCAATGTCCCCAATCCCTCCAATGCCCCCCCAGTACCCCCAGTGTCCCCAGTGTCCCCAATGTCCCCAATCCCTCCAATGCCCCCCCAGTACCCCCAGTGTCCCCAGTGTCCCCAATGCCCCCAGCACCCCCAGTACCCCCAGTGTCCCCAATCCCTCCAATGCCCCCAGTGTCCCCAGCACCCCCAGTACTTAAAGTACCCCCAATGCCCCCAGTGTCCCCAATGTCCCCAGTGTCCTCAATACCCCCACTGTCCCCGGTGTCCCCAGTGTCCCCAGTGTCCCCAGTGTCCCCAGGCCGTACCTAGTGGCCGCTGCCCGCGCTGTCCCCAGGCTCTATATGGGTCCCATCCTCAGCCCGGCTGCGCCGCACGGCCCCGGGGGTCCCGGCCCGGGGGGTCCCGGCCTGGGGGGGTCCCGGCTTGGGGGGTCCCGGCCCGGGGTGTCCCGGCCTGGGGTGTCCCCGCCTGGGGTGTCCCATCCCCGGGGGTCCCTGTGGGTGTCACAGCACAGGGGGTGACCTCGGAGCCCCCCCGGTGCCCCCGGTGCCCCCCAGAGCCCCCCACTCACGGTGGCCGCCCGGGGCCGGGCCGGAGCCGCCGGGGCTGTGCCGGTGCTCGGGGTCGGGGTCGCCGCGGTGGCAGCGGGCGGTGGCCGCCACCTCCTCGTCGTCGTCGCCGCCCTGCGCCTGCTTGCACAGGTGATGCTCCACCATCATCTGCAGCTCTGCCGGGCAGGGAGCGGCGCTGGGGGGGCGCGGGGGGGCCCTGGTGACCGTCCCCACCCTCCCGGCGACACCGCCCGGGTGGCCTCGTGGTGGTGGCGGGGAGCGAGGCCAGTGCGGGGAGGGGACACCGGGGAGGGGACACCCGGCCACCCATTCCCCGCGGTGCCGGGGGCGCTGCCACCCCCCTGTGCCCCCCTGTGTCCCCCTGTATCCCCCTCATGTCCCATCATGTCCCCCCATGTCCCCCTGTATCCCCTCGTGCCCCCCCTGTGTCCCCCCGTATCCCCCTAATGTCCCATCATGTCCCCCCATGTCCCCCTGTATCCCCTCGTGTCCCTCCCGTGTTCCCCCATGTCCCCCCCGTGCCACTCTCATGTCCTCCCGGTGTCCCCGTGACCCCCCCCCCCCCCCCCGTGTCCCCCCATGTCCCCTCATGTCCTCCCTGTGTCCCCCCAGTGTCCCCAGTGTCCCCCCTGTACCTTTCATGGTGGGGGTGCTGCGGGACACCTTCTTCCTCTGCCGGGGGGACATGGCCAGGCCGGACTGGGATGAGGGGGGGGACATGAGCGCGGCTCAGGGGGGCTCTCCCGGCTTTGGGGGGGTCCCCCGGGGGTCCCCGCAGCCCCCCCGAGGGTCCCTGCAGCCCCCCCGGGCAGTGTCACCTACCTTCAGCAGGGGATTGGGCAGCCGGTCCTCATCAATCTCTGGGGGGGGACAGGAGGTCAATGAGGGATGGGGGGGCCCATCCTGCACCCCCCGAGGTCAATGAGGGATGGGGGGGGCCCATCCTGCACCCCCCGAGGTCAATGAGGGATGGGGGGGCCCATCCTGCACCCCCCGAGGTCAATGAGGGCTGGGGGGGCCCATCCTGCACCCCCCGAGGTCAGCGAGGGCTGGGGGAGCCCATCCTGCACCCCCCGAGGTCAATGAGGGGTGGGGGAGCCCATCCTGCACCCCCCGAGGTCAATGAGGGCTGGGGGGGCCCATCCTGCACCCCCCCAGGTCCATCCAGCCCCACTGGGGGGGTCTCTGTCCCCTGGGGGTCTCATGGGGACAGCACCACCACCCCCAGCCCCCCCCCCCATTGTCACAGGGATTGGGGTCCCACCCCCCCCATGTGTGGGGGTCCTGACAGCGGGGAGGGGGGTCCTGGAATGTGGGGGGGGTCCCTGAGCATCATGTGGGAGTCACTGAGCATTTTCGGGGGGTCCCTGAGGACATGGAGGAGTCCCTGAGTCATTTAGGGGCTCCTTGAGTGTCATTAGGGGGTCCCTGAGCACGCTGGGGCTTGTCCTAAGCAAATTTGGGGTCTCTGAGCACCTCGGGGGGGTCCCTGGGCGGGCTGGGGCCGGGGGGGACGTGGGGACACCGCTGGCACCCACCTGGGGACGATTGGTCACTGCTCAGGACCAGGTTGGCCGGGGTGGGGCGGCGCCTCCGGATCTGGGGGGACAAAAGAGAAAAGTGGGAGCCCAGACAGGGAATTGGGACCCCTGGACAGGGAATTGGGACACCCAGACAGGAACTGGGACCCTGGACAGGGAATTGGGACCCCCGGACAGGGAATTGGGACCCTCAGACACAGAACTGGGACCCCTGAACGGGGAACTGGGATCTCTGAACAGGGAATTGGGACCCTCAGACAGGAGCTGGGACCCCAGACAGGAATTGGGACCCCTGAACAGGGAACTGGGACCCCTGAACAGGGAACTGGGACCCCAGACAGGAACTGGGACCCCCGGACAGGGAATTGGGACCTCAGACACAGAACTGGGACCCCTGGCCGTGCCCCACTGGCCCTGTGCCCGCCGTGTCACTGTCCCCAGGGCGGTGGCGGCCCCGCGGGGCCAGCGGCCGGACGGACACACGGACACACGGACACACGTGGCTTTTCCATCGCGGAGCTAATTATACCCGTCGGCGGGAAGCGCGTGGGGACAGACGTGGGGACAGACGTGGGGACAGCGGCGGCCCTGCCCTTCCTCGGCGGCCCTGCCCTTGCCCAAGGTCACCCGGAGCCGCTCCGGCCACGAGGCCGCTGCCCTTTGGGGGGGTTGGTGGCCGTGGAGCGGCCGCGGGGGGGACAGCGGCGGCCGTGGGGACAGCGGGGGACAGCGGTGACAATGGGGACAGTGCTGGCAGTGGGG
Organism: Agelaius tricolor; assembly: GCF_023055355.1. Lineage (NCBI taxonomy): Eukaryota > Metazoa > Chordata > Aves > Passeriformes > Icteridae > Agelaius > Agelaius tricolor. The sequence continues at coordinate 532,746 of NW_027269356.1, read as the reverse complement.
ACAGCGCTGACCCCGAGCCCCCTTTCCCCGCTGACCCAGTAACTGAGCGCCTCCCACGAACGGATTTCCCAGCGAGGATTCCCTAATGAGGCGGGCTGCCTAATGAGATGCTGATGAGATGCTAATGAGGCGGGCGAGCGGCCGGGAGCCCCCCCCGCCCCTCCGCACCTCCCCCGGCCCCTGCCCACCCCCCCGGCCCCCGGCGCATCCTCCCGTGCCGGCCCCGTTGCCATGGAAACGCGGCTGGATGTGAACCGAGATTAGCGGGGACCGGGAACGGCCGGGAATCGCCCCGGCCCCGCCGCGGACCCCCCGAGCCCCCCCCACTTTGGGGTCGGGGACCCCCCGGCCCCCCCGCGGTGGGGATGGGCGGGTTTGGGGTCCCCCCCAGCCCCCGCAGCTCCGGGAGGGACCCCGGGAAGCCGCGACCCCCCCCGGGACGCCGCAGCCCCTCCGGAGCCTCCGCGGGTGCGGGGCGAGGCCGAGCCCCCCCCCCCGCCCTTTGCGACCCCCGGGGCGGGGATGGGGAGGGGACAGCGGCGCCACCTGCTCAAGGTGACCCGGGTGGAGCCGGGACCCCCGGCTGAGCCCCCTCCCCTGCATTCCGGGGTCCGGGGCGGGGGGGGGATCCCGGGATGCTCCGGGGAGGGGATGCGCTGGTCCTACCCCCCCCCGCTCCCTCCCTCCGTCCTCCCCTCCCTCCTCCCTCCTCCATCCCCCATCCCTCCTCCATCCCTCCATCCCCGCTCCCTCCCGCCGCTATTTTTAGATCAATCTCCAGCATCGATTAAGGAGCGCGGCGGATCCGGGGGCAGCCGGGACGGGGCCGACACCGGCACCGGGAGCGGGCACCGGGAGCGGGCACCGGGTGACGGGCACCGGGCGGCAGCGGGAGGGGCTCGGCCCGGCCCGGCCCGGCTCGGATCGGCACGGCCGAGCAAAACCCCCCCGGGATGGTGCCCGAGGACTCGGGGGGACTTGGGGACACGGGCAGAGGGGCAGGACAAAGGCCTGGGCTGGGCCTGGCAGCCAGGGGGCAAACGGGGGGGAAACAGGGGGGAAATAGGGGGAAATAGGGGAAATAGGGGAGCAAAGAGGGGGGAAACAGGGGGGAAATAGGGGGGAAATAGGGGGGAAACAAGGGGGATATAGGGGAGAACTAGGGGAGCAAACAGGGGGGGAACAGGGGGCAAAAAGGGGGGCAAATAGGGGGGGCAAATGGGGGAAACAGGAGGGGAAACAGCGGGGGCTTGGCGGGGATGGGGGTCAGGGGCTCCGGGCCTGCAGGGGGACACGGGGGGGGACACGGGGGGGACACGGGGGGGACAAGGTCCCCTTGGGAAGGTGGGGCTGGGCGGATTTGGGGATGACCCCACAGGACACGGGGATGCTGTGGTGACACCCGGAGAGGGGGGACACGGCCGAGCCCCCCATCACTGCGAGGGGCACCCCAGAAAGAGGAGCAGGGAGGGGACATGGGCAGTGTCACCTGCTGCCACCGCACTGGGCCGGGGTCACCCTCACCCACCCCAGGGCCCTGAGAGGCACCGGGTGAGAGCCCCGCGAGGGGAAACTGAGGCAGGGCAGGGCAGGGGGTGCCCGGGGCTGGGCAGTGCCCGAGGGGATGGGGACGGGGCTGGGGGTGCCCCTTGCTGGGTACTGGGGGGCTCGGGCCCCCTCCCCGCTCTCCCCCTCCCTCCTGGGGACCTCCAAACTCTTCCCCTCCCTCCCGGGGACCCCCAAACTCTCCCCCTCCCTCCTGGGGACCCCGCGCTGCTGCCCTCGAGCCGGGTGGTGGCCCCGGATGGGCCCATTCGGTGACATCGCCCCCGCTCCGCTGGTACCGGGGGGGTCCTGGCCCCCCATCCCCACGACCCCCGGCTGGGAGGACACGGCAGGGACCCCCCCCTCTTCTCCTCACCCCAATTAAGCCCCCGCGGGCGATGTGGGGCCGAGGGGTCCCCCCGGACCCCCCCTGTCCCCTGCAGCCCCCGGGGAGGTGGCAGGAGGGGCTCGGGGTGCCCGGGGGTCCCCGGCCGTGTCCCCGCGGGGTCACCCCGTGCCCGGCCCGTTCCGGGACCGGCCCTGACGGGAGCAGGGGCCGGGGGGTCCCGGGGGTCCCGGTGGCGTCGCGCAGAGCGGGCACATGGCCCTGGCACCGTCCCCCCCCCGCCCCACGGCCCCGCGGGGCTCCGGGCACGGCGGCGGCCGCTCCGCGCGGTGGCCCCGGCACCGGGGGCTGCTCCCTCCTGGCGCCGCTGTCCCCGCGTCACCCCCGGCCCGGCGGTGCCGCCCCCGGCCGGGCCGTGCCCCCGCCGTGCCCGCAGCCCCCCGAGCCCCCCCGCTCGCTGCTCCGCGCGGCCCCGCGGCCCCCCCGGTGTCCCCGCGGTGTCCCCGCGGTGTCCCCGCACCTGTTCGGCCGCCTCCGGGTCCAGGTGCGGCTCCAGCAGCGGGACCGTGAACTGGATCTTGCGGGGGCTGTTGGGCTCCATCGCGGGCGCGGCGGCTCCGGCGGCTCCGGCGGCTCCGAGCGGCCACGCCCCGGCCACGCCCCGGCCACGCCCCGCCGAGGCCACGCCTCGCCCCGGGCCCCGCGCGCGGGACGCGGGGACGGACAACGGGACACGGGGACAGGGCTTGGGACACCGGGACGGACACGGGGACAGACACAGGGACAGACACAGGGACACAGGGACGGACACAGGGACAGACACAGGGACATGAGGAGAGACAGAGGGACACGAGGAGGGATGCACGGACAGAGTCAGGAGAGTGGGACAGACACAGGGACACAGGGACAGACACAGGGACAGACACAGAGGCATAAGGACGGACACAGGGACATAGGGACGCACACACGGATGGACCCTGGGACATGGGGACAGACAAACGGACACGAGGATGGACTCCAGGCTGCAGGGACAGACGAGTGGACAGAGCCAAGATGAGGGGACAGACACAGGGACAAAGGACTGGAAACAGGAAGAGAGCTGGGACACGAGGACGGACACAGGGACACAGGAGCGGACACACAGGGTGACCCTGGGACACAGAGAAAGACAAACAGACACAAGGACAGACTTGGGGACACTGGGACAGACACGGGGGCATGAGGACGGACAGACAGGCCCTGGGACAGACACACAGACCGTGAGAGGGACATGGGACAGGGACAGGGACAAGGACAAGGATGGGGACAGGGACAGGGACAGGGACAGGGACAGGGACGGGATCCCCCCCCAGCACCAGGACAAGGGTACAAGGCCAGCGCTTGGGGACTGTTCCAGCAGAGCCTGGACACCCCAAAACCCCCAAAAAGGCCAATTTAGGATTGGGAGGGGGGGCACAGGGTGGGCTGGGGGTGTCCCCAATCCTCTGTCCTGGGGGTGCTGTGCCCCCACTGCCCCATGTCCCCCCCCCTCAAGTGACACCCCCAGGGCTTTGGGGGGTTCGGGGCGTGGGACCGGGAGCGTTGTGGGGTCAGGGGGGGTTGTGGGGCTGGGGGAGTTCCCGGCTGGGGGATTCCGGGCCGGGGGCTTTGTGGGGCCGGGGGGTTCCGGGCCGGGGGTGTTGAGGATCAGGAGGGGTTCGGGTGTGGGACTGGGGGCTTTGTGGGGCCGGGGGGCTCTGGGCTGGGGGATTTGTGGGGCCAGGGCGGTTGCGAGTTCGGGGTCGGGGGTTCCGGGCCGGGGGCTTTGTGGGGCCGGGTGCCCCCCCGGCGCAGCCACGAGCGCGTGTCCCATCACTTATTCATGGAGCCGGAGCCCGGGCGGCTGCCGGGATCTGCCGGCAGGAATGCGCTAAGTAGGTCAGGCGGGGGGGGGGGGGCCCGGGGGGGCCGCCCGAGCCCCGCCGCGCCCCCCCCGCCAGCTCCGGGGGTCCCGGGGGGGCACCGGGGCAGCGCTGGCATCCCCTGCGTGCTGGGGGCCGGATAAAGGTGCTGTGGTTTTGGGGAGGGGGGGTCCCCAGCTCTGAGGGGGGGGGGAGGCTGCTGGACCCCCCCTCCCCTAAAGGCCAGCGTGACGCCCCCAGCCCCATCCTGGGGCTCGTCGGGAATTTTGGGTGGGAGAGGCCCCCCCCGAGGGAAGGAGGGGACACCGGGGGGGTTGCGCTGAACCGGGAGCCCCCCCGAGGCTGCCAGCGAGTGCCAATGGCCACGCCCTGGTGGCCCTGCGGGTCCCTTGGCCGTGCTTGGGTGACAGCCTTGGGGACACCCTTGGGGACACCCTTGGGACGTCCCTGGAGACACTCTTGGGTACATTCTTGGGGGCGTCCTTTGGGACATCCTTGGGGCATCTTTGGGGACAGTCTTGGGGACACCCTTGGGACCCCCTTGGGGACATTCTTGGGGCCAGTCTTGTGTGGGATGTGACAGGGGGGGACAGGACGGGGCCGTTCTCCCAGCCCGGAGCGGGGAGAGGGCGAGGCCGGAGGGATCTGTCCAGGGTGGCGTCTGTCCCTCCTTGGGGATCTGTCCATCCCTCCTGGGGATGTGTCTGTCCCTCCTGGGGACATGTCTGTCCCTCCTTGGGGATCTGTCCATCCTTCCTGGGGATGTGTCTGTCCCTCCTTGGGGATCTGTCCATCCTTCCCAGGGGATCTGTCCATCCTTCCTGGGCTCTTCCCATCCGTCCCAGAAATATTCCCATCCTCCCCGGGGATATTCTCGTCCTTCCCAGGAATATTTCCATCCTTCCCAGAGGTATTGCCACCCTTCCAGGGCTATTCCCGTCCTTCCCAGGAATATTCCCGTCCTTCCAGGCCTCTTTCCATCCTCCCCAGGAATATTCCCGTCCCCCCGGGGTTATTCCCGTGGGATGTTCCCGATCCCCCTCCCCGCCTCCCGGGCCGGGCTGAAGGATCGCTTAATTCGGGGCTTTATCCACTTTAAACACTCCCGGGCTAAAAATATCCCGAGGCGCGGGCGCGGCGCTGCCGGCCCGGAGCTGCTGGAGCTGCTTTGCCTTTTTTGACGGGATCGCGGCTGGGGCAGCGCCCGCGCCTCGGGGTCACTGTCACTGTCACTGTCACCGGTGGCACCCGAGCCTCGGGGACACCACCCTGGGGACTGACAGAGGTGCTGGGGTGTGCGGGTCCTGGGGATTCCGGGTCCTGGGGATTCCAGATCCTGGGGATTCCAGATCCTGGGGATTCCAGACCCTGGGAATTCCAGATTCTGGGGGATCCAGATCCTGGGGATTCCAGCTCCTGGGAATTCCAGCTCCTGGAGATTCTAAATTCAGGGGGATCCAACTCCTGAGGTCCCCAACTCCTAGGAAATCCAGCCCCTGGGGGATCCAGCTCCAGGGAATTCCAGCTCCTGGAGATCCCAGCTTGTTGAGATCCCAGCTCCTGGCGATTCCAGCTCCTTGGGGACCTGTTGGAATGGATGAGGGGCCAGGGCTGGCACCTCAGGGGCCGTGAGGTGAGTGCTGTCCCCACGCTGGGGATGTCCCTGTCACCCAGTGCTGTCCCCCCTGCTGGAGATGTCCCTGTCACCCTGTGCTGTCCCCACGCTGGAGATGTCCCTGTCACCCAGTGCTGTCCCCACACTGGGGATGTCCCTGTCACCCTGTGCTGTCCCCCTGGCACTGGAGGTGCCATCACAGCTTGGAAAACAACTGCCAGGGAAAGCCCCTCCTTGTCACCCCCCAAAACCAGGGTGGCTTTGCCATCGCCCCCTTCCCTCAGGAAGGTCAAGGACCCTTCGGGAATGTCGGGGACCCTAAAGGAAGGTTGGGGACCCTTTGGGGAAGGTTGGAGACCCTTTGGGAACGTTTGGGACCCTCAGGAAGGTTTGAGACACCTTGGGAGGGTTGGGGACACCTCGGTAAGGTTGGGAACACTTTGGGAAAGTTTGTGACCCTTTGGGAGGGTTGGGGACACTTTGGGACAATCAGGGACCCCTCGGGAGGTGCCAGGGGTGCCGGGGCTGCCCTCAGGAGCTTTTCCCGCGGCGGTGGCGGATGTGGGGCGCTGTTTGAGCTTTGGGCTGTTGATTTTTTTGCTAATTTCCTCTTCCAAGCCGATGAGTTTCCTCCCGCTCCGCTGACGACGGATGGGGGCCGGGCGGGGCGCGGGGGGGGCAGGAGGCGGCTGGGCCACCCACGGGGCCTGGAGGGGCACAGGGAGCTGCCCACCCACCCCTGGAGCTGGTCAGTGCCAAGGGGTCTGGGATTGGGGGATTTGGGATTTGGGGATTGGGGATTTGGGGATTTGGGATGGGAGAGAGCTGCCCACCCACCCCTGGAGCCGGGCAGTGCTGAGGGGTCTGGGATTTGGGATTTGGGGAGCTGCCCACCCACTGCCCAGAGCCCACCCCGGGATGCCCTGAGCCCACCCTGAACTGCCCCGAGCCCACCCTGCCCCTGCCCGTGTAATCCCCGGTGGCTCCCCCCACCCCCCCGGTCCCTCACGTCCCTCCTGTCCCCCAGGGACCCCCCCGGCCCCCCCGGCCATGGAGGGACCCCCGGTGCTCGGCCCCTCCTCGTGGCAGAGGCGCCGCGCGTGGGCCCGGCAGAGCCGGGGCTGGCGCAGCCCCGAGGGCGAGCGGGAGCAGAATGAGGAAGAGGAGGACGAGGAGGACGAGGAGGAGGAGGAGGAGGAAGAGGAGCGGGAGGCGGCCGCTGTCCCCTGGGAGCCACCAGAGCCGGACCACGCGGGGCTGTCCCCAAGCTCTGAGTCCCCCGGGGGCTGTGACAAGAGCGGGACGTGTCCCCAAACCAGCGTCAGTCACCCCCTGCTGTCCCCTCCCTCCCTTTTTCCAGCTCTGCTGCTCCCGGGGAGCCCCCAGGCCGCGGGCAGGTGAGATTTGGGGTCCGGGGGGGCTGGCAGGGCAGGGCAGGGCAGGGGACACTGTCCCCATGTGTCCCTCTGGCACTGTCCCCTCTGCATGTAGGAGTCAGTGGGACCGGCGGCTCAAGCCTGGGGACATCAGGGCCTCCGGTGTCCCCTGCAGTGTCCCCTCCCTGTGCAGGGCTCCACACCTGAGCCCTGGGGACAGCACGGCCTCCAGTGTCCCCTGCAGTGTCCCCTCCGGTGTCCCCTCCGGTGTCCCCTCCCCGCACAGGGCTCTGCAGGACCGGTGGCTCAAGCCTGGGGACAGCAGGGCCTCCGATGTCCCCTCCGGTGTCCCCTCCGGTGTCCCCTCCGGTGTCCCCAGCAGCTCCAGGTAGGGCTGGGGCTCTCGGGATCGGTGCCACCCGGTGTCCCCCGGCGGGGCTGAGGCGGGGCTGTCCCCTCCCGCAGCCTGGCCGCGGTGCTGGCCTGGTGGCACTCGGACGCCGAGGAGATCCTGCACAGCCTCGGCTTCGTGGGCAGCGACCCGGGGCTGGCGTCGCGGGTCCCCCCCCGCTTCTTCTCGGGCCCGTCCCGCGCCAGCGGCATCGACCTCGGGCTCTTCCTGCGGGCCCAACTGCGGCGCCTGGAGCTGGAGGATCCCTGCCTGCTGCTGGCCAGTGCGTGCCACCGCTGTCCCCGCTGGCCCCGCTGGCCCCGCTGGCCCCTCTCGTGCCTCAGTTTCCCCGGGCGGGAATTGGGGGGATCACCCTGAGCCCCCCGAGCTGCGGGGTGGGACGCACTAACTGCTCCTATCGGCGGTGGGAAATCGCTGCCGTGCCTCAGTTTCCCCGGGCGGGAGCTGTGGGGACCCTCCCAGTCCCCACACCCACTCGAGCCCCCCGACCCCCCGATGTCGCCTCCAGGTCGCTTCCAGCAGGTCCAGGCCCTGGCTGCCACCGCCGACGCTTTCTTCTGCCTCTACTCCTACGTGTCGCGGACCCCCCTGCAGCGCATCGCCCCCCCCCGGCCCTGTCGCGACATCCCCGACAGCGCCGAGCCCCGCGGGGCGCGGCCCGGGGAGCGCCTGAAGCGCGCGGTGTCCTCGCTGTGCCTCTGCACGGGGAGGGGACACAGCGGCGACACCGCACGGGGGGCGACCCCCGGTCCCCGCAGCGCCCCCGGCCCGGGGGGGCTCCGGACGGGGCCGGGCGGGACCCCCGAGCGCTGCCGGGGGGGCGGCGACACGGACACGGGGCGGTGCTGGCTGTCCCCGAGGCCACCCCGTGCGGGGACACCCCGGGGACGCCCCGAGCGCTGCTGTCCCCACGGCCGGGGGGTCTGGGGGCGCGGGGGGGGCTCCGTGCCCGGCGGCAGCAGCGCGGGGGGACCCGCGGGGCGGTGTCACCGCGTCCCCGCACGCCAGCAGGGCGGCGGTCACCCCCCAGCCACCCCCGGGGCTGCGACCCCCGGGCCAGCCCGGCCTCGGCGCTCGGGGACACCCGGGGGACACCGCGAGGGGTGGGGGACACGGCGCGGGGCTGCGGGGGGGGCCCCTGGGGCTGCAGACCCCCGACCCCCGAGGAGCGGCCGAGTCCTTCGAGCTGGAGGAGGTGAGGAGGAGGAGGAGGAGGAGGGGAGGAAGGGCCCCCCCCGGGTGGCGCGGGGAAGGAGCTGGAGCGGGAAATGTCCCCGGAGCCTCGCAGGCTTTTAAGGTTTAAATGATTCAGAGCTGGGGCGGAGCCGGGCCCGGGGGGAGCCGGGGGGGGCAGCGGGGTCGGGCACGCACAGGCCCGGGCCGGGTCACGCGTGGGGACACGGGGGACGCGCCCCCAGCGCGGGGCCGCGCCTTTGTCACGGCAGCGGTGACAGCTGAGCCCCGCAGCCACCCCCGCAGGTGCTGAGCCAGGAGGAGGAGGAGGAGGATGACGGTGATGACGATGAGGATGATGATGATGATGATGATGATGATGATGACGGTGCCCTCGAAAAAGCCGCCCGGTTCCCCCATTCCTTTATCAGGAGTGAGTTGGGGTCTTCCCCACCCTCCTGGGGGGCACGGGCTGCCCGGTGCCACCGTGTCCCCACTGTGTCCCCACTGTGTCCCCGCCCTGTCCCCCCCGTGTCCCTGCCATGTCCCCCTCATGACCCCACCGTGTCCCCACTGTGTCCCCCCGTGCTCCCCCGTGTCCCCTCTGTGTCCCCATCGTGTCCCCCCATGTCCCCGCCCTGTCCCGCCCGTGTCCCCCCCGTGTCCCTGCCCTGTCCCCACCGTGTCCCCACCGTGTCCCCACCGTGTCCCCCCCGTGTCCCCGCAGGCTCCCTGCTCCACGGGCGCTCGGACAGCAGCGGCTTTGGGGAGGAGCCGCTCCCGGCCTCGGCACCGCCAGCCCCGACTCCGTGACCCGAGGCCACCTCAGGAGGACGTGTGGCCTCAGCCGGGTGTCCCACGGACGTTTTGGACACGCGTGTGACACGTGTGCGTGTGCGTGTGTGTGTGTGTGTGCACGTGTGGGTGTTTGGCACAGAAAAACCTCCGGATTCGGGATTTTGCCCCGCTTTTTGTCCCTTCCTCATCCCCCAGCCCTGTGGCTCGGGGCCTGCAGCGGGGACGTGTCCCCAGCCCTTGGGGACGTCACTTGCACTTTGGTTGGTTGTGCCAGAGAGGGTGGGGACCCAATAAAGTCCCCTGAGGGATGGCGGTGGCTGTGTCTGTGCTGGGGGGGTGGCATCAGCCCTGCCCAGGGACAGCTCCCGTGTCACTGTCACCCCAGGAGCTCAGGAAGGAGCCACCACGGTCCCTTTGTGGCCGGGCTGTCGGGAAGGAGCCACCACGGTCCCTTTGTGGCTGGGCTGTCGGGAAGGAGCCACCACGGTCACTTTGCGGCCAGGCTGTCCCTGTCGCTGTCCCTGTCCTGGCCACCCCCCCGGGACCCTCGGTGTGCCAGGGTGGCAGCGGCTGCAGCTCCTGGGAAAGAGAAATCCCGGAGGATCAACAGCCCCGGGGCTTCCCCATGGAGAGCGGCCAGGCCGGGATCATCTGGGATTATCCCCGCAGCCCCTCCGGCACCGGGGCCGCATCCCAAATCCCAGGGGAGGGTCCCAAATCCCGGGGGAGGGTCCCATCCCACCGGGGCCACATCCCAAATCCTGAGGGAGGGATGCTCCTGTCCCACCAGGGCTGCCCCGGGATGGACCTGGCTGGTCTGGGATTCACCCAGGACCGTGTGGGACCCCAGCTCCATCCCGGTTCCCATTCCCTGCCCTGGCTCTGCCCAGCCCTGGCTCAGCCCAAAAATAAACCCGGGATTGGCTGGGAGAGCCTGGAGGGGCTGTGGACACCTCTGGGAGAGCCTCGGTGGGCAGAGCTGAGCTTGGGGACCATCCCTGGGGGATGTCACCAACCCCTGGGGGAGCCACCAACCCCTGGGGGAGCCACCAACCCCTGGAGATGTCACCAACCCTTGACAGATGTCACCAACCCCTGGAGATGTCACCAACCCCTGAGGATGTCACCACCCCCTGGGGATGTCACCCATCCCTGGGACACCCAGGGCTGGTCCCATCCCACCCAGAACCAGGCTGGGACAGGGATGGGGTTGGGGACATGCTGGGACATCTTCGTCCAGCTCTCCATGGAGAGATCAGCAGCTCCAGCACATTTCATGGACGCCTTGGAGCCCGTGGTGCTTCCCAGGAGGGTTTTAAGGGGATTTTGGTGCCATTTAGGATTAATTAATCCTCTGGGATGGGGAACTTCTGGGTGCTGGAGCAGCACAAAGAGGCTCCTCTTGCCATGAGGTGTTTCTGCCTCCCCTTTGGGAGATTAAGGGGACTTTGGGGATTAAGTCCCTGCTCCAGGATTCCAATTCCCTGCCGGGGGCTCTGGCTCTGCCTCCCGGATCTGGCTGCCCCAAATCCCTGCCCGGGGCACGGCTGGGCTCTCCTCACCCTCCTGTTCCCACCGGGAATGAACGGGGCTCTCTGAGCCGCCAGGAACAGGCAGGAAGGTGGCACAAATCCTCCCTCGGGCGCTGGGATGATGGAAACCACCCAGGATTCATCCCCCGGCTCGGCAGCCAAGAGGAAGGACGTGGCCAAGCCGTGGGAGCCGCTTCCCACGGGGAGCAGGAGCTGCTGGGGGGGCAGGGAAGGAGTGGGGGGAGCTGCCAGCAGGGCCCCGTGTCCTACATTTGGGGCTGGCTTTGGTGCGGGCTCTTCTCTGCTCCCACTGGCACCACATCCAGGCCCACCCGGCCCCAGTTCCATCCCCACGGGCACCACGTCCTGCCCCATCCCTGTCCACAGCCATCCCCAACTCCATCCCCATCCCTATCCCATATCCATCCCCAATTCCATCCCCACGGGCACCACGTCCTGCCCCATCCCTATCCCCAGTTCCATCCCCAATTCCATCCCCAATTCCATCCCCAATTCGATCACCACGGGCACCACATCCTGCCCCATCCCTATCCCCAGTTCCATCCCCAATTCCATCCCCAATTCCATCCCCATCCACACCCAGCCCCATCCATCCCCATCCCTATTCCACATCCATCCCCAATTCCATCCCCACGGGCACCACATCCTGCCCCATGCCTATCCACAGCCATCCCCAATTCCATCCCCAATTCCATCCCCAATTCCATCCCCATCCATACCCAGCCCCATCCATCCCCATCCCTATCCCACGTCCATCCCCAGTTCCATCCGTGGTCACTCCCTGTCCTGGCCATGTGCAGCCTGTGGTCACTCCATGTCCTGCCCATGTCCAGGCCGTGGTCATTCTGTGTCCTGGCATGGACCCAGCCCGTGGTCATTCCATGTCCTTGTTGTGTCCAGCCCATGGTCACTCCCTGTCCTGGCTGTATGTCCTCCATGTCCCTCCATCCCCTCTGTCCCTCCGTCCCGTGTCCCTCCATGTCCCCAAATGTCCCCCAAATGTCCCCTCCTGTCCTTTCCCCACCAAGTGCCTGAAAACCCAGTGCTGGAGAGTGGGGGGGCCTGAGAGGGCATGTGGGGTGTCCAGGGGTGCCCTGGGACACTCTGGGGGACTCTGGAGCGGGATCCACGGAGTTCTGGGAGGGTCAGGAACTGCCCCGGGCTGGGGCTGGGCTGGCCCGGGGGGGCTGCGGGGCTAATCCGGGCTAATCCCGCCCTGGCACGGGCACCTGCCCACACCTGGAAAATCCCCACGTGCCCGAGCCCTGCCCCAGCCCCTTCATAAGGGGCAGAGCCCCCGGTCCCGGCTCATCCCCGGCTCTCCCGACCGCGATCCCGTCCGGTCCCGGCTCATCCCCGGCTCTCCCGGTCTCGATCCCGTCCGGTCCCGGCTCATCCCCGGCTCTCCCGCCGCCGCCGCCCGATCCGTGCCCGGAATGGCCGCTATGCTGAAGCTCTGGGCAGCGCTGCTCCTGGCCGGGCTCGCCGGCAGCCTGGCCACTGCCCGTGAGCCGGGGGACACGGGGTGGCAGCAGGGTGGCCCTGGGGTGGCACCGGGGCCGGCAGCACCGGGGGTGGCCCTGGGGTGGCATCGTGGTGGTGTTGGGGTGGCACTGGGCGGGTTCTGGTGGGTGCAGGAGGGAGGTCAGGGTGCCTGGGGTGTCCCCAAACAGGGGAGGGGTCCTGGGGCTCCCGACCCCCGCCCAGGCGGGCGATGCCACCTCTCCTGTTCCTCCCGCAGGCCCCGTGGAGGAGCCGACTTCAGACGGGCTCCTGGCGGAGCTTGGCAACCTGCTGGACCCCCATGTGGGAGCCCATGAGCTGCTGGACCCTGAGGAGGGAAGCCTGGAGCTGCTGGACCCCGAGGAGGAACCCGAGGAGAAACCCCAGGAGCTGCTGGGGCTGCTGCTGGACCCCGAGGAGGAACCCCTGGAGCTGCTGGACCCCGAGGAGGAACCCGAGGAGAAACCCCAGGAGTTGTTCGGGCTGCTGGACCCTGAGGAAGAACCCAAGGAGGAACCCCTGGAGCTGCTGGACCCCGAGGAGGAACCCGAGGAGAAACCCCAGGAGCTGCTGGGGCTGCTGGACCCTGAGGAGGAACCCCTGGAGCTGCTGGACCCCAATGAGGAACCCGAGGAGAAACCCCAGGAGCTGCTGGGGCTGCTGGACCCTGAGGAAGAACCCGAGGAGGTGGAGGAGCTTGAGGTGAGCCCTGCAGAGCCTGAGGAACCCGAGGAGAACCCTGAGGAATCCGAGGATCCCGAAGCGAGCCCAGAGGAGTCTGAGGATCCCGAAGCGAGTCCTGAAGAATCCGAGGATCCTGAAGAGAGCTCTGAGGAATCTGAGGAATCTGAAGAGAGCTCTGAGGAATCTGAGGAATCCGAAGAGAGCCCTGAAGAGTCGGAAGATCCTGAAGCGAGCCCAGAGGAATCTGAAAATCCTGAAGCCAGCCCTGAAGAGTCTGAGGATCCTGAAGAGAGCCCCGAAGAACCCGAGGAACCCGAAGCGAGCCCAGAGGAATCTGAGGATCCTGAAGAGAGCCCGGAGGAGTCTGAGGATCCTGAAGAGAGCCCTGAAGAGTCGGAAGATCCCAAAGAGAGCCCAGAGGAGCCTGAGGATCCTGAAGAGAGCCCAGAGGAACCTGAGGAATCTGAAGAGAGCCCTGAAGAATCTGAGGATCCTGAAGAGAGCCCGGAGGAGTCTGAGGAACCCGAAGAGAGCCCTGAAGAGTCGGAAGATCCCAAAGAGAGCCCAGAGGAGTCTGAGGATCCCGAAGAGAGCCCAGAGGAGCCTGAGGATCCTGAAGAGAGCCCTGAAGAGTCGGAAGATCCCAAAGAGAGCCCTGAAGAGTCAGAAGATCCTGAAGAGAGCCCAGAGGAGTCTGAGGATCCTGAAGAGAGCCCGGAGGAATCAGAGGATCCTGAAGAGAGCCCTGAAGAATCCGAGGAACCCGAAGAGAGCCCTGAAGAGTCGGAAGATCCTGAAGAGAGCCCGGAGGAGTCTGAGGAACCCGAAGAGGGCTCTGAGGGCTCTGATCTCAACGTGGATGCCCTGGTGGAACTGGCAAGCAAACTGGCAGGTTTGCAAGGCCCCCAAAACTCCCCAAACCCCCCAGGGAAGGGCAGATCTGGTTTGGGACCCCCTAAATCCCCCCAGGGAAGGGCAGATCTTTGGGTTCTGTTTCTGTTCCAGGGCGGGGTTGGTGCTGCCGGGTCAGTTTGTGCCTGAGGGTTGGGGACGATCCCAAATCCCTGTCCCGGCTCTGACGGGGAGGGAACGGGCAGGTCAGACCCCCCCAGGCACAGAGGGAGCCGGGACAGGGGACGGTGGCAGCGCCAGGGTGTCACACGGGGGTCAGGACACGCTGGGCATCAGTGCCACCGCTCTGGCTGGGTTGGGGACCCCGAGGAGGGGGCGAGGAGCCCCTCGGGGTGCTGGAGACCCCCGGTTTTGCCCCCACAGAGGCGCAGGGAGCCAAGAAGAACGAGGGGGCCCTGTCTCATCTCATGGACGCCATCAACTGGGTGCTGACCCATCTGAGCTACCACATCTTCGGGTGCGCACAGGGGCTCGGGCAGCTGCCCCGAGGTCAGCGCCCCTAAAACGGCCCCCGGCCCCTCCCCGCGCCTGGAGGGGGTGGGGGGCGGCTGGGGGGTCCCAAGGTGGGACGGGGGGGCTGGGCCGGGGCTCAGCTCTGCTGCGTTTTCTCTTTTCCAGGTGAGCCGTGAGCGCCGCCCGCGCCCCCCAGGGCCGGGGCACGGACCCCGCCGGCCCCGCTGAGCTCCCGGCTCGTCCCGAGGCTTTCCCCGCTCCAGGCTCCCCCTGCCCGCCCCGCACATCCCAAATAAAGCCGATCCCAAACGCCGCCCCTCGTGTCCTGCCGGCTCTCCCGCGGGTGGGGGGAATGGGGCTGGGGGCTCTCCTGGGGTCCCCCACAATGAACCGAGGACCCCCAACCCCATCCCCGTGCCCCTTGCGGGGCCTTCAGCCGTGCCTTCCATGCTCATCCAGCCCGGAGACCCTCCAGGGATGGGGGACCCGTCCAGCTGTGCCCAGCTGTGACTCAGGGCCCTGCGAACCCCAGAGCTGCAGACCCCACCCCTCAGACCCCCTCCCCTGTCCCCAAACTCCGCCCCTGTCCCAGTCAGGAGCTGGGCCCTGCCCTCATTGAGGAGGGGGGGGTCGGGGTCTCCCGAGGCTCTCCCAGGGTGGGCAGGGACAGCTCGGGGTCCCCACGGGGGTCCCCAGCTCAGGGGGTGGAACACGGGAACCCCTGGGTGTCCTGTGGGGGGGGACAGCTCGGTCCCCTCTGCCACACCCAGCGCCTCCCGTCCTTGTCCCTTTCCCGTCCCCCCTCACTGCGGGGGTGACCCCCAGCCCTGGGGAGGGGAGGGGTCCCCGACCATGCCCGGGGACCACCCTGCTCCCACCCCCCATGCTCGGGTGTCCTGTGGGTGGGGGCCGGGGTTGATTGGCAGCTCTGGCACCCCCCGGCTGTGCCCGGGGGGGGGCGGGGGGCTGCGGTTTCCATGGCGACGGCGATGAGGTGGCAGCTCCGTGGGAAGCGGGAGATCGGGAAAGGGGGGGGGGAGCAGCTCTGTGGTTTTTGGGAGCCGTGGGACGATCCCGAGGGACCCCGGGCCCTCCCCGGGATGAGCCCGGTCCCGGTTCCGGCAGCCCCCAAAAACCCCACAGGGGCACGCGGCTGAACTGGTGCCCACTGGTTTCCAGTTTGGGAGCCCAGTAGAGCACGTCTGGTTCTGTTCCCGCTCCCTGGGCACCCCCAGCTCCCTCAGCTCTCCACGGCTGGGGGAACACCCCAAATTTGGGATTTTCCCCTCAATAAATCCCCTCTCGGAGCAAAGCCGGCCCCTCCCGGCGCAGGGAAATGCCTCATCCCGGTGTGAAGAGCTGCCTCATCCTCACCCTCCTCCTCCTCTCTGGCTGACATCTCACCGCGCCTCCTCCCACCGCTGCCGGGCAGCTTTTTCCCAAACCCGGCGTTTTTTGGGCCGTTTTTCCAGGGAAAGGCGCCTGGTGCCAGCTCTGGGATGCGGAGCCGGCCCCGGGACGCGGTGGGGGCGGGAAAATGAATTCGGTGCGAGCTCCCAGCGCAGGTGAGAGAATTCACAGCTTCACAGAAATCCGCTTTTCCGGCTGCCTTGGCTGGGGAGTTTTTTCTGGTTTTTTCCCCCAGGAAAAGGCTCGCGGTGAGCAGGGCCGGGATGTCCCCAGGGAGGTGGCACAAGTCGCTGTCATTGTCCCCCGAGGGGGAACCGAGCGTGATTTGGGGCTCTGGCTGCTGGGGTGGGGCCACCCGGTGTGTGAATGTCACCTGCGGCCACCCGGGGCGTGACGCTGTCCCCAAATCCCGGGAATTGACCTCAAATAAAGGGCGGAGCGGAAAAACCCAGTGGAGCCCACCGAGATTTGGGATCAGCAGGGCGGTGACATCCAGGTGACGTCAGCAGCTGCCAGGTGGTGACGTGATGGTGACGTCATCAGCTCTCAGGTGGTGACATCCAAACACGTGACCTCCTGCAGGCTCCCAGGTGTCCCCGCCCGGAGCGGTGGCACCAAAAGGCCGCGATGTCCCCAGTAAAGGGAGTGGGGGGCACTGGGGGCACTGGGGGCACTGGGGGCACTGGGGGCGCTGGGGGGGCTCGGGTCCAGCCCCCACCCCGCACCTCCGAGGCCAGGGAAGGTTTGTCCTGGCTCTGAAGGCCGGGCTGGGGATGGGGCGGGATGGGATGGATGGATGGATGGATGGATGGATGGATGGATGGACGGATGGGGTGGGATGGGGTGGCTCTGGGCCTCCCTCGGATGGAGCAGGGACAAGGAGCACCCCGCGATGTCCCCTCCATCCCCGGTGCCCTCGGGAGCCCCCCCGGATCAGCCGGGATGTGGAGCCCGGAGCTGCAGCCTCAGCCAGGACCCGCCTCGGAGCAGCCGCGCTCGGAGGAACGGATCCTAATTAATTTCGGTTCATCGAGTAATTAATGGATTTGCCTGGGAAGGCCCCGGAAATCCTCGCTCCCTGCACGGAGCCGCGCGGGGAGCCGGGGGTGCCCCGGGATCTCTGCCCTGGCCCTGGCAAACGCCCCCCAAGCCCCCATCCCCATCCCGGTGTCCGCGGAGGGGCCGGGGCCGCCCGTCCCGGGGGATTTTCCCGGAGCTGGCGCGGATCCCCGCTCCCTCCGGGAATGCCGGCGCCGCTCCGCGCCTGGGCCGGGGCCAGGCTGGCCCAGGTGTCGCCGCGGGCCCCGGGGACAGCCGGGGCCGTTCCGGGGGGGTTCGGCAGCCCCGGCTGCGGAGCCGCGGGACAGGGGCGGCAGCTGGGCGAGGACGCTGCCAAACGGGCAAAGCCGTGCCCGCAGCTCAACATCTGGGGCCCGCGGTCGCCGTCCAGCCAGCAGTGCCCCCGCCTGTGCCAAGGCCGCCTCCTCCTCCTCCTCCTCCTCCTCCTCTTCCTCCTCCTCCGAGCCCGGCCGGGGGCGGCGCGGCTGGGGAGGAACCTTTTCCATGGCCTGGGAATGTCGCGACAGGAGGAACCGGTCCCAAGAAGCGGGGACCCCCCTGTGGGGATCCCCCGGGGGTCTGAGGGGTGGCCGTGGCCCCAAACAGCAGCGGGGGCACCCTGGGGTGGCACCCAGGGGTGCGGGGTGCGCCTGTCCCAGTGTCCTGGGACTCCAGCGCTGTGCTGTGCCCCCCGTCCTGGGACCCCCAATCCTCCCAGCACCCCAAATCCTGACTCTCCAAACCCCAAATCCTGACTCTCCAAACCCCCCCGGGAAGCGCCAAACCCCAATCCTGACTCTCCCGATCCTCTCGAGTCCCCCCTCCCGCGGATCCCAGCCTGGACAAGTCCCGGCTCCCCCAAATCCCCGCGGCCGCCGGGCTGGGGGCGCTGGGGACGCCCCGAGCGGGCCGGGGGACACCGGGGGGGGCTCGGCTGCTGAGGGCTCCCGCCAGCAGAGGTCAGCTCCGGCCCGGGGATGCGGGAGCCGCTCGCGTGCGGCCCCATGTGCGGTTCCCGGTCTGATTTCATGGGATTCCCTGTGCGATTCCATGTGCGGTTCCCGGTCTGATTTCATGGGATTCCATGTGCGATTCCATGTGCGGTTCCCGGTCTGATTTCAAGGGATTCCATGTGCGATTCCATGTGTGATTCCATGTGCGGCTCCTGGTCTGATTTCATGGGATTCCCTGTGCGATTCCATGTGCAATTCCCAATCTGATTTCATGTGGTTCCCTGTGATTCCCTGTGCAATTCCATGGCTGATTTCGTGTGAGATTCCCCACCTGATTTCATGTGATTCCCTGTGTGATTCCCTGTGTGACTCCATGGGTGATTCCCTGTGATTCCATGGGTGATCCTGTGTGCAATTCTCAGTCTGATTTAATTTGAATCCCTGCGTGATTCCCTGCGTGATTCCACGTGCGATTCCCAATCTGATTTCATGCGATTCCACGTGAGATTCCCTGTGATTCCACGGATAATCCCTGTGATTCCATGGATGATTCCCACTCAGACTCCCTGTGTGATTCCCTGTGCCCTCAGGGGGTGACACGAGGGACCCCCAGCCCACCCAGGACCCCCCCCACAAGCCATTTTCCCAACAGGAAGAATTCCCTTTGAGGGGATTCTGGAGGGTTCCTAGCAGGAAAAGCCCCTCTCAGGGATTCTGCTCCAAAAAGTTCTTTTTTCCCTGCCCCTTTCTGGGGGCGTGTGCACTCTCCCCTCCCCTTCCCACCTCTGGGAAACTGGAGCAGGAAAATGGGGAAGGGGAACCTCAGGAAGGGGAAACTGAGGCAGGAACCGTGCCAGACGCTCACCCCGCACATCTCAGGTGCTCCCCACTCTGCCGCCCAGGTTTTGGGGGGTCAGGAGGTTCCTCCCGAGTGTCCCCAGCCCCTGACGTGTCCCTTCTCCAGCATTTCCACAATTTCCACCGGGGCAGGGAAATTCCCCCCGGAGCCTCCGGGACCCCGCGGTTGGATCCCCCGGGGGGGGGGTGTTTGGAGACCCCAAAACTCCGCCAAGGGGGACCCCGGGGACAGCGTCCCTTTGTCCCCGTGCTCCCTCCCGCCGGTGCCACCATCGCTCAAAGTGACAAGCACGGGTCAGCGAGCGCTGGCCGCAGCCCCCCGCCCTCCCCGAGCCCGGGGCCCCCCAGCCCCTCATTTCTCCCTAATTGCATTCCCCAGTGTTATGCAAATGAGGCGGCCCGGGCGCAGCTGCCGGGATTAAATTAGACCCCGTTAATACGCGCTAATTGCGCTTCCGCGCGGGCCCAGGAATTCCAGCCGGGCCGCGGGGCCTTTCCCGATATTTACCCTGGAAATTTTCCTCCCTTCGAGGCCGCGGGGCCTTTCCCGATATTTACCCTGGAAATCGCCCTCCCTTCGAGGCCGCGGGGCCTTTCCCGATATTTACCCTGGAAATTTTCCTCCCTTCGAGGCCGCGGCCCCGCAGGAGCACCGGGGGCACCGGCCCGGGGGGGGGGACACGGGGACAGGGCTGGGATGGGCTCCCCTCGCTCCCAGCACCCCAAACTCGGCTCAAGCCGCGGCTCTGGGGAGGCTCCATCCCCTTTTCCAGCTGGAACAGCCCCGGGTGGAGCCGCGTCCGCGGGAGGCGCCATCAGGTGGAGCATCCCGAGTTTCAGTTTCTGGAACCTTCCGGAGGACTCCACGTCCCCCTAAATCCTGGTGGCGCTGTTCTTGTCCCCCGCGGCTGAGGATGATGATGATGATGATGAAGATGATGACGATGATGATTTCAGGGGGTTCCCTGAGGAAGGCTCTCGTTTTGGGGGATGTTTCAGGAGAGACCATCAGAGGAGCAGCTCAGGACCTGCCTCACCTTCCCTGGGGGTCTCTGCCCATCCCTGGGGGTCTGCGCTGCCCAGAGCCCCCCCGGCAGAGAGGAAAGGGTTCAATGGGGTGGGGGGAGGATTCCGGGGACATCCCCCTACCCTTGTGGGGGTCCCCGGAAGTGGCAGTGGGGGGGTCCTGGAGATTTGGGGACCCCCAGCCCTTGGCACGGGTGGCACGGGTGGCACTTCCCCGGTGCCACCGCGGGGACCCCCAGTGCCCACCCGGGCAGGGCTGAGGGGGCTGTGCCCGTTCCTGGGAGTGGCAAGGGAAGGTTTGGGAAGGGGGAAAAGAAAGAGAAGAGAAGGGGATGAGGGAAGGAGAAGGGGAAAAGTAAAGGAAAGAAGGGAAGGGGAGAAGGGAAAGGGGAAGGGGGAAAAGAAAAGAAGGAAAAGGAAAGAGGATAAAGGAAAGGGGAAGGGGAAAAAGAAAGGAAGGGGAAAGGGAAGGGAAAAGGGAAAAAGAAAGGGAAGGAAAGGGGAAAGAGAAAGGGGAAAGGAAAGGGGAAGAAGAAAAGAAGGAGAAGGAGAAGGGGGGAAAGGGGAAGGGGATAAGGGAAGGGGAAAAATAAAAGAAAGAGAAGGGAAGGGAATAAGAGAAAGGGGAAGGGGAAAAAGAAAGGAAGGAAAGGGGAAGGGGAAAAAGAAAGGAAGGGGAAAGGGAAGGGAAAAGGGATAGGGGAAGGGAAAGGAGAAGGGGAAGAAGAAAGGAAGGAGAAGGGGGTAAGGGGAGGGAATAGGGCTGGAGAAGGAGACGAGGGAAGGGAAGGGACGGGAACATCTTTGCCGAGCGTTCCGGGGGGGCCGCGGCCGCCGTAACCCCAACAGTTGCGGGGCCCCCGCACAATGGCCGGGGGCCGCGATGCCCCGCGCAGACAATGCCCAGCGCCCCCCGGGGGTCCCGCGGCCCCGGGGGAGCCCGGCCCGTGTCCCCCCTTCCCCGGGGCGCCCACCGGCCCCTTTGTGCGGGTGCCGGGACCTGTTGGAGCCATCTGTCAGGGGGGGCCCGCAACAGGCAGATTTATCGGCCGCAATCTGTTCCTGCCGCCCGCGCCGCGCGCCGGGAAGGGAGCCCGGAGCCGACTAATGAATTAATTAGTATTCCCCGTAATCCCGGCCTGCCGCCATGCCGAGCGCTCCCGGGCAGCGGGGAAGGGTCCCGCGGGGCTGGCGGGGGTTTGGGGAGCAGCGGATGGATGAGGAGGGGGTCAGGGGGGATGATTTTGGGGGTGTCATCGCTGTCCCCCACCTCCAGCTCCTGCCCTAAGGTGGGGGAACCCCAGGTCCGAGGGGCTCCCCCAGTCCCCGGGCCGAGTAAAACGAGCCAGGAGCCCCGGAATTTCAGGAAGTCATTTCCTGCCCCTGCTCTCCCTTCCCAGGGGCTGCCGAGCCCCGGGGTCCCTTCCCCAGCTCGGCCGGGCCCCTTCTGGCTCTGCCGGGCGTTAATTGCTCCGCTTCGCGCTCTCGTTACAGCCGCGAGGGGGTCCCAGCCCCCGCGCCCCCCCGACCCCAAGCACCCAGGAGGGAGCCGGTGTCACCCTCGGTGTCACCAGAGCAGTGCCAGCAATGGGGGGGGGCGGTGTCACCCTCGGTGTCACCAGAGGGGGGGCGGCAGGTGAGGACACCCCCAGGACTGTGGCACTGGTGGCATTGTCACATCGTGTCCTGGGGGACGGGGGTGTCCTGGGGCTGGGCAAACTGGGGGGGACATCGGGGGGGCCCCATCGGGGGCTTCATCCATTGGGGTCCATACAGGGGCTCATCCAAGGGGACCAATCCAGGGGTTCCCAATAACCGGGGGTGTCCCCGAGTCCCCACCCAGGGGTCCCCAAGACCCGGGGGTGTCCCCGACTCCCCACCCAAGGGTCCCCAATAACCGGGGGTGTCCCCGAGTCCCCACCCAAGGGTCCCCAAGACCCGGGGGTGTCCCCGAGTCCCCATCCAGGTGTCCCCAAGACCCGGGACGCTCGGGCGCTGCCGTGGGGGTCCCGGTGGGGCCGCGGGAGGAGCCGGCCCCAGTCACTCCCCCCGTGGGAGGAGCCACGCGGGACCCGCGGCCGGGCAGGAGCCGCGGGCAGCGCGGAGCTCTCAAAACCGCCCGAGCGCGGAGCCGCCGGCGCTCGGTGCGCTCCCGGTGCGCTCCCGGTGCGCTCCCCGGGGCTGACCCCGCCATGTCCCCGGGCGAGTGACACAAGCGACAGCGGGGACTCGCTGTGGTGCCCAGGTAAGGGCGGACCGGGACCCGCGGGGATTCCGTGCCCCGCTCCCATGGTGCCCCCGAGGGGGCTCCGCGGCCGCTCGGTGCCCCCGGTGCCCCCGGGGGGCTCTGCCCCGACGGCGGAGCTGCGGGACCCCGGCCTGGGGGGGGTTTGAGCGGCCGGGGTTGCGGGGAGAGGGGCGGGATGGGGTCACAGCCGCTCCCCCGGTACCCGCTGGGGACGGAGCCGCGGTCCCGGGGCCGGGGGGGACACAAGGAGGGTTCGGTGACCCCCGGGCTGGCGGAGCCGGGGTCTCGCTGGGGATGGTGGCGAAGGAAGCGATTTCCTCAGGCAATTCCCGCTTCGTGAAATTCCTTTTTTAATTTTTAAATCAGTATTCTGTAGGAAGAAAGCAAAATCCCCTTAAAAATTCTGGCGGGACTTCCAAAGGGAGAACTTCCCCTGGAAACGCCGGGCGGGGCGGGGGCGCGGGGGTCCCCTCGAGAAGGGAGCCCCAAACCTCGGGATTTCCTCCCGGGGGCAGCGAGGAGAGGGAAGATTCCCGAGGATGGGGGGAAAGGGACCCCCGGCTGCAGCCTGGGGGGGTTTTGGGGCAGATCTGCGGGGTTTTGGGGCAGATCTGCAGCGTTTTGGGGCAGATCTCACCGGGGCCATCCCCTCACCCCGAAAACGCTCCCTCCCCACCCTCACCCCCCCCACCCCGATTTCCCATCCTCCGCCAGACCCCCGGTGCTCCGCCAGGAGTTAATTGGGGCCGCGTGGTCCTTTGGGGATAGGACAGCAATTAACACCCTAATCCCGCCCGGGAGCCCCATCACGCATATTAAAAGTGGGATTTTCCGCGTGGGATGCTCGGGAAAGGGGAGCAGCACTTCCAGCAAAGCTGCTTAGGGGCTAAAGCTTTATGGAATGAGCCAGGGGCGGTGATGGGATTTGGGGGGGCCGATTAACGGGGACCCGGGGCCGCCACCGAGGGCAAGGGGGGGCTCGGGGAAGGGGAAGGAAAATTTCCCACCGGGAATTGCCAGCCCCCTTTTGTCACCCCCAGTGTGACAGTCGGGGTGGAGGTTGTAACAAGAAGGGATTCAGGAGTGGGAATAACCCCGAGATGGGACGGCTGGAGGCTCTGGGAACATTGCTGGAGCTCAGGGAGAGGCGTCAGCATCTCCCAGATAAAATCCGCTGGAAATTGAGAGGGAAATAGGTGGAAAAATGGAATCCATAGGTGGAGAAAAGGAATCCATAGGTGCTGGGAGCGGGCAGAAGCTCCTGCTGTGTCTGGAGGGAGGTTTTCCCACCGTGCTGAGGATTCTCCCTCCGGGATCCGTCCCCACGTCCCCGTCCCTCCCTTGCAGATGCCCCAGAGCTGCCCCAAACCCTCGGACATGGCCGAGCTCGTCAGCAGCCAGGCCTGGATGGGCGAAATGCCGGGAGCCAAGGCTGAGCTGAAGGAGCAGGGGGACGCCAGGAGCGCTCCCTTCGCGCTGCTGCCGGCCCTGCCCGAGGAGCGCGACAGCGTCGAGGAGGAGGAGGAGGAGGAGGAAGAAGAGGAGGGCGAGAAGCCCAAGAGGAGGGGCCCAAAGAAGAAGAAGATGACCAAGGCCAGGCTGGAGCGGTTCCGGGCGCGGCGGGTCAAGGCCAACGCCCGGGAGCGCACGAGGATGCACGGCCTGAACGACGCCCTGGACAACCTGCGCAGGGTCATGCCCTGCTACTCCAAAACGCAGAAGCTCTCCAAGATCGAGACGCTGCGGCTGGCCAGGAACTACATCTGGGCCCTGTCCGAGGTGCTGGAGAGCGGGCAGACGCCCGAGGGGAAGAGCTTCGTGGAGATGCTGTGCAAGGGGCTGTCGCAGCCCACCAGCAACCTGGTGGCCGGCTGCCTGCAGCTGGGCCCGCAGCCGCTCTTCCTGGAGAAGCAGGAGGAGAAGCCCTGCGAGCCGGGCCTGCCCGGCCACTCCTTCGGCTACCAGGGGCTGCCCAGCCCTCCCTACGGCTCCATGGAGTCCCACCTGCTGCACCTGAAGCCGCCGGCCTTCAAGAGCCTGGTGGAGGCTTCGTTCGGGAGCCACCCCTCTGACTGCTCCACGCCCCCCTACGAGGGGCCCCTGACGCCGCCCCTGAGCATCAGCGGGAACTTCTCCCTGAAGCAGGACGGCTCCCCCGAGCTGGACAAGCCCTACCCCTTCATGGCCCACTACCCCTCGGTCAGCCTGGCCGCAGCCCATGGGCACAGCTCGCACTTCCAGGGCTCCGTGCCCCGCTATGAGATCCCGCTGGACGTCGCCTTCGAGTCCTTCCCGCCCCACGCGGCCGGGCCCCAGCTCGGCGCCATCTTCAACGAGTAGCGGGGCTGGACACGGGCTTGGGGCAGGGAGACGTCCCCAGGATGGACCCAGCATCTCTGCAGGACGTGGCCCTGAGGTGGCCGCTGCCACCGCTGCTGTCCCAGCTGTCCCCAGGAGCCACAGGAACCGTCCTGGACTCTGGGCGGTCACTGCTGCGTCCCCCAGAGATGCTCCCAAAGGTGTTTCCACCCCCAGGACGTCCATCCTGACACCAGGTCCAGCCCTTGGATTGCCCATCCTCTCCCTGTCCCCCCCTTGGTGTGGGGACACAGCCCCTCCTGCCCCTTGGAGTGGCCACTGTCCCTTCCCCTCGTGGGCTCATGGATTTCCCAGTCCTGTGGTGCCCAGGTGGGAATGAGCCGGACACTTGTGGGAAACCAACGTGGAAATTCCCACCCCAGGGAGAACCTCTTCATTCTGCCAGCATGGATGGGGGGACAGCGGCCAGGGATGGGGGGACAGCGGCCAGGGATGGGGGGACGCTGGGGATGGAAGGACAAGGTCCAGGATGGATGGACGGACAGTGTCCAGGATGGAGGGACAGCATCCAGGGACAGTGGTCCCTTGCCCTGTGATGGTGGCCCATTGTCCATGCTTATCCCAGTCCCTTAGCCGGGGTCACTGCCAGGCCCTGTGGCCACCCCTCCTGCTGATTCTTCCCAGAATCCCAATTTCACTGGGATCCTGCTGATCTGGACGGGTTCCCACTGATCTGGATGGGGTCCTGCTGATCCTTCCCAGAATCCCAATTTCACTGGGATCCCACTGATCTGGACAGGATCCTGCTGATCCTTCCCAGAATCCCAATTACATTGGAATCCCGCTGATCTGGATGGGATCCTGCTGATCTGGATGGGTTCCCACTGATCTGGATGGGGTCCTGCTGATCTGGGTGGGTTCCCACTGATCTGGATGGGTTCCCGCTGATGGGATCCTGCTGATCCTTCCTAGAATCCCAATTTCACTGGGATCCCACTGATCTGGATGGGATCCCACTGATCCCTCCCAGAATCCCAACTGGAACAGGAGCCCCCCACCCCTCTCCCTTCCAGGGCCTCTCCTCTGGGTTCACAGCGTCCCCTCTGCTGCTCCTGCCAACAAAAACCTGTCTTAATTCCTGCTTTATTTATTAATTACTGTGTGTGAGGAGTCCTAATTTATTTCCTCCCGTTTTCCACAGAAATCTGGGATGTGCCCAAGGATTTTCCCCCTCTGCCCTCCAGGCTCGTAGTGGGAATTCCCTGCCTGGAGACCTTGTGGTTTTTGCCGTGCTGGTGCTCCAGGGTTATTTATTAGCCATTATTTATTTAATTTATTTCCCTCACCACCTGATTTTTTTTTTTCGCTGGTGATATTTCCCCCAATATTTCCATATTTAATGCCAAACTCCGTATTTAGCTGCCATCCCATGGATTTGGGATCCTGCCAACAGCTCCCAACTCCTCTGTGCATTTTGAGACAAGCAATAACTTCTAAATGCTATGCAACGATTTTATTTTGTTTTTCAAAGAAAATCCAGGCAACTATTTTTGATGTCCCACTGCCTCACGAGCCCCATTGGCCAAATCTCCCTGGTTTTGAATAAAGCTGGGAATTTGGAGATGATTTGAGGTCCCTGCCCAGCCCCTGGGTCCTGGGGCTTCTTCCCTTTTGTACTGAAAATGTTTTATCCTTTTGTAAAGAGAGCAGATTTGGGGTTTTTAGCTCAAATAAAGTCGTGGTCTTGTTTCAAGCAGCTTCCTGGGGGCTGTTGTCTCCTTTTTTTGGGGGGGGTGCTGGGGTGAGGGTGGGGGCTGCCAGAGGATCTGAGCTCCCTGCGCTGGGATCCCTGCCCTTGGAATGAGGCTCTGTGGGACTGGGGGGATTTGGGGTGCCAGGAATGGGGCAGGGCAGAGCCCTGGGGGTCCCAGGACTGATTTGGGGTCCCAGGAATGGGGGCTCAGTACCCAGGACTGATTTGGGGTCCCAGGAATGGGGGTTCAGCACAGCCCTGGGAGCACAGGGACACTCGGGGAGCTGGGATTTGACCCGACTGCAGCGCGGAGGGGACGCGGCCGTCCTGACTTCACCCCGGCTCCTCCCCCGTGGCACCCCCGGCTCCCCCCGTCCCTCCCCAGCTGCGCCCCGACCCCTCGGCAGCGTCTGGCGGCCGTGGGGGCGCGTCCCCCCCGCCTTCCCCCCGCGTCCCCTCGCACGGGGACCCCGCTCGCGTCCCGCCCGCTGTCCCCGCTGTCCCCGCTGTCCCCTGTCCCCCGCCCCGCTGTCCCCGCTGTCCCCGGTGTCCCCTGTCCCCCGCCCCGCTGTCCCCGCTGTCCCCGGTGTCCCCTGTCCCCCGCCCCGCTGTCCCCGCTGTCCCCGGTGTCCCCTGTCCCCCGCCCCGCTGTCCCCGCTGTCCCCCGGCCCCGCGCCGGCTGTGCCGGAGCCCGGGGGAGCCGCCGCCGCTCGGCCCCGCAAGCTGCGCCCGGCTCGGGCTGAGGGCGGGGGGCTCTCCCGGGGCCCCCGCAGCTGCAGCCGGGCCGGGGGGGGGCCCTGCGGGGCCGCTCCGAGCGAGAACTGGGCCGGGAACGGGCGGGGGGCGAGGGGGACCTCGTGCGTCCCCAAAAAAAGGGATTTAGGGACAGGGATGCGCAGGGCGGGGGTGGAAGTGCCTGGGATGGACCTGCCTGGACTGAGCTCACCTGGGGAGGGGGCTCGGCCTGCCCCGCTCCGGGGGGAGGTGGGGGGACCACGGGACACCAAAGTGTCACCCGGCGGCATGGGCACGGAGGGACACGAACAGGGGACACAAAACCCGGGCTGTGACACAAACAGGGGGATGTGACAAGGACAGGGGGCTGTGACACAAACAGGGGGATGTGACACAAAAAGGGGGATGTGGCACAAACCCCGAGCTGGGACACAAAACCCGGGCTGGGACACAAACCCCGGGATGTGACAAAAACCCCAGGATGTGACACAACCAGGGGGATGTGGCACAAACCCCGAGCTGGGACACGAACCCCGAGCTGGGACACAAACCCCGGGCTGGGACACAAACCCCGGGATGTGACACAAACAGGGGAGTGTGACACAAACGGGGCTGGAACACAAACCCCGAGCTGGGACACCCCTGTGAGCCCCCCACGCCCCCTCGCACCCCCCGGGGCCATCGGGACCCCTCCCCAGCGATGCCCTGGGAGCCCCGGGCTGAGCACAGCGGCCGCCGCCCGCCGGGCCCAGGGTCCAGCTGTGCCCCCGGCCCCTCTCCCGCTGGCCGCTGGCCAAGCCCCGCTCGGTGCCAGCTCCCCCGGGCACGTGTGCGCCCTTCCAGCAGCCCCGGCCCGTGCCAGCAGGGCAGGAGCCGTGCCAGGCCCGCGCTGCCAGGGCACAGCTGGCCCTCGGCTTGCGTGGGGAGGGGGCGCGGAGCACCCGGGGGTGGGGGTGTCCCCGTGTCCCTGCAGGACACCGGGGCGGGGGTGGCACTGCTGAGGAGCTGAGGGGGTCGTGGGGAGGGTCTCTCATCCCCTCTGGGGGTCCCTGGACACCCCACAGCCCCCCCAGGGGTCCCACAGGTGGGGGGACATGGGGCAGGTGGGGTCAGGGGGCAGCTGCTCCTCCCATCCCACCTGGGCAATTCTTGGGAGGGGTGTTAGGGCCTGGCCAATGGAAGGGACACCCTGACCCATGGAGGGGACACTGACCTATGGAAGGGACATCCTGACCCATGGAGGGGACACCCTGACCCACAGAGGGGACACTGACCCATGGAGGGGACATTGACCTATGGAAGGGACATCCTGACCCATGGAGGGATTCTCTGACCCATGGAGGGGACACCCATCCACAGAGGGGACACCCATCCACAGAGGGGACTCCCTGACCCACAGAGGGGACACTGACCCATGGAGGGGACACTGACCCATGGAAGGGACATCCTGACCCATGGAGGGATTCTCTGACCCATGGAGGGGACACCCTGACCCACAGAGGGGACACTGACCCACAGAGGGGACACTGACCCACAGAGGGGACACTGTCCCACCTCCCCCCAGCCCCGGGGGTCTCAGCTCGGGGTCGCCCTGGTTTCCCCGGCAGGGTGGGGCTGCCCAGGGCTGGATAATTGCTAAGCCCCCCTAAAGCCCGGCTTTCAGGGCTGTAATTCTGATATTTGTCTGTAATCTGATAACACCGCCGGCCATGAGCTCCTAATGTGGCCGGCTCGGGAAACCGCGTGGATTTTCCCACTAAGCTGGGATATCGGGCTCGGGGCTCTCGAGTTAATCGTCTTTTCCCCGTGGGGACGGCGGATTTTGGCAAACGAACTTTTCCTGCGATGGGAGGGGGCAGAGGAGCCGCCGGGTCCCGGGAGGATGGAGGTGGCGGCGCTCTGGGGATGTAGGGGTTAAATGGGGTCGTGCGAGGCTGTGACCCCCCCCAGGTGCAAACCCTGTCACTGTCACCCTGGTGGGCTCAGGAGAGGCTCCTGCTCTCCATCAGTTCAGGGAGTTGGTCCAGGGTGAGTCTGTGAGGGTGGGGGCTCCTGTGTGGGGTGTGCCATTCCTGCGGCATCATCAGTCTGTCTGTCTGTCCGTGGATTCCATCCATCCGTCCATCCATCCATGGATTCCCTCCATCCATCCATCCATCCATGGATTCCCTCCATCCATCCATCTGTCCATCCATCCATCCATGGATTCTATCCATCCATCAGTCCATCTGTCCGTCCATCCATCCATCCGTCCATCCATGGATTCCATCCGTCCATTCATCCCTGTCCATCCATCCATCCATGGATTCTATCCATCCATCCATCTGTCCAGCCATCCATCCATCCCTGTGTCCGTCCATCCCTGTGTCCATCCATCCATCCATCCATGGATTCCATCCATCCATCCATCCATCCATCCATCCATCCATCCATCCATCCATCCGTCCATCCATCCGTCATCCCTGTGTCCGTCCATCCCTCCCTCCATCCCTCCCTCACTCTGTCCATCCTTCCATCCCCTGCATCCCACGCTCCCCAGCCAGGGCAGGACTTGTGCCCTGCGATGCCACCGAGGGCTGGCCCCAGACCTGCCCCCAAACCCATCCAGGTGAGGGTGGCACCGGGGCTGTTCTCCCCTTCCTGGGACACCCCTGGAGCCCTCCCAGTGCTGGAGACCCTGGGAATCCCAGGCTGGGACTCGTGAGCTGGCAGCTGCCAAGGCAAACGGCCCCAAACCCCGGGCTCGGGGTGGTTTTTCTGCTCTAATACAAGTTCAGGGAGCTCCCGGCTTAATCCGCGCCAGATAAACCAACAGCGCGGAGATTTGGAGTTATTGACGAAGTCTCTGCTCGGGCGAGATTAGAGCTCGGCTTAACGATGTTGCAGGAGGGTTTGGGGACGGTTTAATCAGAATTTGTACAGCAATAATCCCATCTTTAAACTCGTCCCCGGGCCAATCCCTCCCAAGTTGTCATGGGGGGAGTGGGGAGGCCTCGGGGGTGCTTCCAGCCCAAATGGGTCGGGGGGAGGCAGAGAGGGGCTGTGGGGGAGGCTGGGGAGAGATTCCTCCCTGTGGAGGTGGGGAGGGCCTGGCACGGGGTGCCCAGAGGAGCTGAGGGTGCCTGGAAGTGTCAGAGCACGTGGAGGGACAAGGGGAGGTGACCCTGTCACCCTGCAGGGGTGGCACTGGCTGCGCTTTGAATCCTGGATCCGAGCACCCCCGGCTTTGCTGATTCCCACCAAATCCCCGCACAAACCCCATAAATCAATCCCTGAAACCAAACCAGCGCCGAGCCCCGGTTCCTCCATTTCCCCCCCCTCCCAAACCCTCCACGAGCTCCTCTCCCGTGCCTCAGTTTCCCCCGGGGAATCGCCGAAACCTCGCCCGGCGGGGACGCGGCGGCTTTTGTGGCTGCGCGGCGCTTTCAGGGAGCACAAAGGGGCCCCGGCGGCACAGATGGAGCCTTTCAGAGGGGACCCGGGCTCCTTTCGCCGTCTGCCGCCGGGCGCTGCCTCCCGCCGCAATCCCCCTTAATTGAATCCACACTTTCATAGCTCATTACCCCCCTGATGGATTGGATTAGCGGGGGCTGCGCCCGCCGGCCCCGCCGGGGAACAGTTGGCTGCTCCGCACCGCTCCGGGGCGGCGGCTCCGGGGTGCCCGGGGGGCCCCGGGGGCTCCGGGCCACGAGCGGCAGCGCGGGGGGCAACGGACGCGACCCCGCCCTGGGTCCCCGGCGGTGCGGGCACCTCCTGGGCATCGCCGACACCTTCTGGGCATCCCCGAAACTCCCTGGGTACCCCCAGGACCCCTATGGCATCTCTAGGATCGCCTGGGCATCCCCGAAACCCCCATGGCATCCCCGGGACCCCCCTGGGCATCTCCGGGATCGCCTGGGCATCCCCAGCACCCCTTGGCATCCCTGGAACCACCTCGGCATCCCCGAAACCCCCTGGGCATCCCCAGATTCACCGTGGTGAGCTCCAGGGGCCCGGGTGTGCCCCCACTGTGCCAGGGGCAGGGTGAGTGCAGTGCCCACCCCGCGGTCCCCCCATGTCCCCACCTGGGGGACCCCTCAGAGGATGCGCTGTGGGGTGTCAGAGCCCTTGAGGGGCAAATCTGGGGTGCTGGATGCCCCGGAGGATGAAATTTGGGGTGTTGGGACCGCCGGGACAAGGTTTGGGGCGCTGGATGCCCCGGAGGATGAAATTTGGGGTGTTGGGACCGCCGCGGACAAGGTTTGGGGCGCTGGAAGCCCCCAGGGTTTGGTTTTGTGGGTGTTCGATCCTCGGAACACCCCCGGAAAGGGAGGGATGGGGAGGGGGATCAGCGCCCTCCCCCTGCCCCTCTCGGGGGGGCTCTCGGCAGCCGAGGGGGGGTGGGGTGGGGGCTGTGCCTCCCCCCGCCCCAAAAGGCGGGCGGGACCCCGCAGGAGCCGCCCCCTCCCCGTGCCCGTGTCCATCTGGGACCAACGGCCGCCGCTCCCTCATTAACCCCCGCTCCGGGGGGACACCGGCCCAGCTGCCAGCCCTGCTGGGGGGTCTGGGGGGGCTCTGCTCTGCCTCCCCCACCCCTTCCATCCCCCGGCTAAATCCCTGGGTTTGCCACCCCAAAAACCTGGGACCCCAAAAACCTGGGACCCCAAAACCCTGGGATCCCAAAAACCTGAGACCCCAAAACCCTGGGATCCCAAAACCCTGGGATCCCAAAACCCTGGGATCCCAAAAAACTGAGACCCCAAAACCCCGGGACCCCAAAACCCTGGGACCCCAAAACCCCGGGACCCCAAAACCCCGGGACCCCAAAACCTGGGACCCCAAAAACCTGGGACCCCAAAACCCTGGGATCCCAAAAACCTGAGACCCCAAAACCCTGGGATCCCAAAACCCTGGGATCCCAAAACCCTGGGACCCCAAAAAACTGAGACCCCAAAACCCCGGGACCCCAAAACCCTGGGATCCCAAAACCCCGGGACCCCAAAACCCCGGGACCCCAAAACCTCGGGACCCCAAAATCCTGGGATCCCCAAAACCCCGGGACCCCAAAACCCTGGGACCTCAAAACCCTGGGACCCCAAAACCCTGGGATGGTGGGGCCCAACCCCATGCCCTCGGCTGCGCCCCTGGCCCGGGGGATGCTCCGGGGGTCCCTCCCAGCTCAGGGCTGGGATTTTGGGGTCGTTTCTCCGTGAATTTGGTGCTCAGGGCTGTGCCAGATGGTGCTGAGACTCCTGGGGCGTTCCCAAACGCAGGAATCCCCCCGGGGGGTTTTTTGGGATCGGCTCAGTGGTATTTGGGGATGGTTTTTTGGGGATCATCCCAGTGTTTTTTTGGGGTGATCCCAGCGGTTTTTTGGGGTGGTCCCAGTGGTTTTTCGGGCTCGGCCCAGCGGTGCTGCTCCGGGGCTGGATCCAGCTGCAGATCCCGTCCCCTCCCGTTGATGAGGAGCTCCACGGCCCTAAATGGTTTAGCAAACGCCCCTCCTCATCCTCATCCTCATCCTCTTAGGCCGAGCGGGCGCTGCCGCAGCAGATGCGGCCGGAGCCCATCGGGGCAGTTAGGGCCGGATCGGTTACGGGCGGGATTAGGGAGGCTCCGCTCCCCAGGGCTCGGATTAGGGCCTAAAGCCTGGCGGGGGCTCAGCTGGAGCCGGAACCCTCCTCATCCTCACTGGAGGGCGGCTGGGGAAGCGCTGCCCGGGGTGAATCCCGCAGGGATCTCTCGGGACGGAGCCCGAATATTCCGAATTTCCCCTAAAACCATCGGGGGTCTCTCCTGTGTCCCTGGGGTCTCTCGGGGGTCTCTCCTGGCGCTGGGCAGGGGGTGATCCCCGGGTTCCATGGGCGGCCGCTCCTTCCTGCCTCTGTCCCGGCTCCCTGTGCTCAGCAGAGCGCGGGAAACTCGGGGAAAACGGGAAAAACCCAAGAAAACAAGGGGGGGGGGAAATGCAATTAAAAAAATGGGGAAAATGGGGAAAAACCCAAGAAAACAAGGGGGGGGAAATGCAATAAAACACGGAGGAAAATGGGAAATAAACCCAAGAAAACAAGGGGGAGGAAATGCAATAAAACACGGAGGAAAATGGGGAATAAACCCAAGAAAACAAGGGGGGGGAATGCAATAAAACACGGGGGAAATGGGGAATAAACCCAAAAAACAAGGGGGGGAAATGTAATAAAACACGGGGGAAAATGGGGAATAAACCCAAGAAAACAGGGGGGGGGGAATGCAATAAAACACGGGGGAAAAAAACCCCAATAAAACATGGAGAAAAACGAGGGGAAAACCCCGGGAAAAAAAACTCAATAAAAAGAGAAAGACGGGGGAAAAAACTCCAAGAAAACACGGGGGAAAACGGGGAAAAAACCCAAGAAAACACGGGGAAAAACGGGGAAAAACCCAAGAAAACACGGGGAAAACGGGAAAAACCCAAGAAAACACGGGGAAAACGGTAAAAACCACGCGGTTTGCCCTTCCAGGAGAGCCCAGGGCAAACCCCGACATTCCCCGAGGTGGGAGCGGGGCTCGAAGCCCCCCGAGTGTCCCGGCGAGCTCAGCTGGGCCGGGCCCACCTGGGCGGGAGCCCCCGGCAGGAGCGGGGCAGGCTCAGGTGGGGCCGGGGCCCCCCGAGAGCCGCGCGGGGCCCCGAGGAGGAGCTGGGGGACCCGAGGAGGAGCTGGGGGGCTCCAAGGAGGAGCTGGGGGGCTCCGAGGAGGAGCTGGGGGGCTCCAAGGAGGAGCTGGGGGGCCCGAGGAGGAGCTGGGGGGCTCCGAGAGGAGCTGGGGGGCCCGAGGAGGAGCTGGGGGCCCGAGGAGGAGCTGGGGGGCCGAGGAGGAGCTGGGGGACCCGAGGAGGAACTGGGGGCTCCGAGGAGGAGCTGGGGGGCTCCGAGGAGGAGCTGGGGGACCCGAGGAGGAGCTAGGGGGCTCCGAGAGGAGCTGGGGGCTCCGAGGAGGAGCTGAGGGGCCCGAGGAGGAGCTGGGGGGCTCCGAGAGGAGCTGGGGGGCCCCGAGAGGAGCTGGGGGCTCCGAGGAGGAGCTGGGGGCCGAGGAGGAACTGGGGGGACCCGAGCAGGAGCTGGGGGGGCTCCGAGGAGGAGCTGGGGGACCCGAGGAGGAACTGGGGGCTCCGAGGAGGAGCTGGGGGGCCCGAGGAGGAGCTGGGGGGCTCCGAGAGGAGCTGGGGGCTCCGAGGAGGAGCTGAGGGGCCCGAGGAGGAGCTGGGGGGCTCCGAGAGGAGCTGGGGGCTCCGAGAGGAGCTGGGGGGCTCCGAGGAGGAGCTCGGGGCTCCGAGGAGGAGCTGGGGGCCCGAGGAGGAGCTGGGGGGCCCCGGGGGCTCTGGCTGGCAGCAGATGGCCGGGGGCAGCCTGCCCGCACCTGGCCCTCCCCTCCTGCCCTGCCCTCGCTCGCGTTTGTCTCCTCTCCCCGCGCGGCGTCATCCTCGCATGGCTTCAAACTTCCCGGGGAGCAGGGGCTGGAATGCGCGCTTTGGGAGCGTATTTTTAATAGATGAAAGATGTTAAATATAAATATTTTTAATATACTTTTTATATATATATATATATATATACTTTATATTTTATATATATTTATCTATATTAAAGTATATTTTAATATACTTTATATATATATACTATATGTATACATGTGCATATATATATATAATGTACTTTATATATATATATGTTTTAATACACTATATATGTTTGTTTAAATATATATATTTATATATATATATGTTTTAATACACCTATTAAAAATATATTTATTTATATATAATGTAAATACATATATTTATATTATATTTATATATTATATATAAATAATATAAATAAATAATATAATATATATTATTTATATTTATATTTATACAGAAAATATATTTATATATAAATATAAATATGTATGCTTATATATAAACATGTATTTATATATAAACATATATTTATATATAGCTTTAATACACTTATATATAGAAAAAAATAGATATTTATATGTATAAAATAATAGAGTGTATCAATAGTTTAATAAATATTGGTGTAATAACTAATAATTGAATAAATAAATAGTATAATGTATAGATAATAATACATACATATACGAACAAAACTTATTATATGGGATTTAATAAATGTAGAAAAACACATAAAATATATAAATGCACCATCGAGTATAATATGTGATTGGATAAAATATATTTATAGCATATGAATATATCCTATATTATAATGTATAAATATATATTGATTATTTCCATATATTATAATATATATTTTATATATAATTTAATTTTTATGTTTTATATATTATATATTTTAATATATTATATATTTTTATCTAATTATATATTTTATATTTCCGCATTATTTCCTGCGCTGTCAGAGCCGGGAGGGATTTCCCAGCGCTCTGTGTGACCCTGGGGACACCGGGCTCGTTTGGCTCCATCGAGGGGCAGATTTGGCAGCCGGGAGGCTGCGGGAGCCGCTGGCAGGGCAGGGATGGCAGCGAGGAGGGACCGGGGCCGCTCCTGTGCCAGGACGGGCAGGAGCCGCCCCTGGAGCCACCCCTGGAGCCGCCCGAGAGCTCCCGGCCGGGCTGGGGGCGCCTGGAGCGTCCCCGTCCCGCAGCTCTGCCCTGCCCTGGGCCCCCCCCCGTGTCCCCCCAGTGTCACCCCGGCTGCGGGGACACCCCCGTGTCACCCCCCCCGTGTCACCCCCGTGTCACCCCGGCTCCCTATCCCTCCCCCGTGTCACCCCCATGTCACCCCCGTGTCACCCTGGCTGGACCCTTCAAACAGCTCCGTGTCACCGCAGTGTCACCCCCCGTGTCACCCCAGCTCCGTGAACCCCCCCCGTGTCACCCCCGTGTCCCACCCCGTGTCACCCCCGTGTCACCCCAGTGTCCCCCCCCATGTCACCCCGGCTGGACCCTCTGAGGGTTCCGTGTCACCCCCGTGTCACCCCGGCTCCGTGTCCCCCCTCCCCGTGTCACCCCCGTGTCCACCCCGTGTCACCCCACCCCCGGGTCCCCCCAAAGCCGCCCCCTCCCCGCTTTCCCAGCTCATTTCTATAAATCAAGCTGTGGCATCCCCCCCTCCCCGCGCGGGGTTCGGGGGTCACCTGTGACCCCCGGCAGATGGCGCGGGGCCGCCGGCCCTGCCCGGGACCATCTGTCAGCAGCTCCAGCTCCGGAGCTCCCCGCCCTGGGACCCCCCGGCCGCGGCCCCGCTGCAGGAGGGGCTGCAGGAGGAGGGGACGGGGACAGCGGGGGGAGCTGGTGGCTGTCACCCCCCCTTGGGACCCCCCAAATCCGGGCTGAGCGGGAGAAGGAGGCTGGGGGGTCCCCGTGTCTCAGGGTGGGCGGGGGGCTTGTCCCGAGCGTGCGGCGCCGTCTCCGCAGCGCGGGGGTCCGGGGGTGCCGGCCTGGGGGTGCCGCTGCCCCCCGGGCTCTGCTTTGAGCCCCTGGGGGCGGTGCTGGAGCAGCTGCAGCCCCGAGCAGCCCCAGCCCGGGGGATTTGGGGGCTCTGGGGAGCCGCGGCCCCGGGGAGAGCTCAGCTGGGCGGGGGCAGAGCCGAATTCCCGGGGAGGGGCTCCAGGGGCCAGAACCCCCGGGACCGGGGGGGACAAGGCCCCGGGGGGGGGGGGCTCAGAGCGGGGCTGGGGGGACAAACGGAGGGAGAAATGGGGCGAGGGGGGGATAAAGGGGGGATAAAGGGGGGACCCAGCGCTCCTCCAGCCAGGGCAGTGTTTATTCCGCTCAGGATCCTCCTTTCCATGCCAAATCCTTCCCTTCTCGCCGCTCTTCTTCTGCCGAGCCCGGGCCCGCCACACGCGGCGGGGTCTGGGGGTGTCCCCTCGTGGGGTGGCCCCTCGTGGGGTGTCCCCTCGTCCCCTCCCCGCGGCGTTCGGCCCCCGCTGCCCCTCCCGGGCCGGGCCCGCGGTGCAGCCGCTCCCGTCCCGCGGCCCCGAGCAGCGCGGGGGCGGCCCCGGTGCTCGGTGCTCGCCCCCCAGCCGTGCCCCCTCGTGGTGACACCGCTCAGGGTGACATCACCGCTCAGGGTGACATCACGTAGGCGGTGGCGATGAACCTCCTGCCGCCGTCGTAGGTGGCCTTGGTCCAGGGGTAGGTCTGCACGCTGAGGCGGTGCCCGCCCAGGCTCAGGTGGCACCTGCGGGGACACCATCGCCTGTCACCGCCTGTCACCGCCCTGCTCGGGGTCTGAGCCCCACAGGGGGGGCTCCAGGGGGCTCTCGGTGTCCCCACACCCACGGTGCTCCTGCCCTGAGCCCCTCATCCCACAACCCCATCTCCAGGGTGCTCTTGGCATTCCCAGCCAATGCTGTTCCATCCCCATCACCATTTCCATTCCCATTTCCATTCCCATTCCCATTTCCATTTCCATTTCCCTTCCCATCCCATCCCATCCCATCCCATCCCATCTCATCCCATAAATCCCATAAATCCCATCCCTCCCCAAATTCAGGGCCAGCCTCAGCCCTGATCGGGGTCAGGGAGGCCCCACTGGCCCCAGGGCCAGACTTGAGATAGACAGAGGGACACAGGATGGACAGGAGGACTTGGGATGGACAGAGGGACACAAGTACACAGAATGGACAGAGAGGCCTCAGGATGGACACAAGGACACAGAACGGGCAGAGAAGGACTCAGGACAGACAGAAGGACTCGGGATGGACAGAAGGACTCGGGACGGACAGAAGGACACGGGACAGACAGGAGGATGCAGGGTCAGCACTCACGCCCGGCCGGGCCGCGCGAGGAAGCAGAGGGTGTAGAGGCCGAACTCGAACTCGGGGCTGCAGCCGATGAAAGCCGAGCCCACCTCCTTGTAGAAGCCGTCCCAGCTGAACTGGAGCCCCAGCACGTCGGGGTACGTGTCCCACTGGGGGAGAGGGGGTTTGGGCTCAGCAGGGTGGGATCCCCCCCCCCCAGCCCAGCCAGGAGCCCCCCCAGTCCCTCCAGGGAGGCTCCAGAGCAGCTCCCAGCCGGGCTGGGGGGTCCCAGCAGAGCCCCCCGGCCCCAGATCTCTCCCTCAAGGCTTGGGAGCCCCTCCTGCCCCTGGCACGGTGGGTTCTGGCCCTTGCCACCCCCCAGCAGGGATGGGGCAGCAGGAGCCCCCCTGATCTGGGGGTTCATCCCCGTGGGTGCAGCCCCCTGAGCTCTCACCGGCCCGTCAAAGTTGTGGCTGAAGTAGTTGAGGAGCCCCTGCTTTTCCAGGAGGTAGAAGCGGATCCAGTTGTGAAATCCAGACACTTTTCCCTTTTTCACCTCCCCTGAAACACAGAGGGGATGCTGGGATGAGCCCCTGGTAGGGCTGTACCTGAGAACACCCGGGAATGGCTGTACCTGAGAACAGGTGGGGAAGCTGTACCTGAGAACAGGTGGGGAAGCTGTACCTGAGAACACCCGGGGAGGGCTGTACCTGAGAACACCTGGGGATGGCTGTACCTGAGAACACCTGAGAGGGCTGTATGTACCTGAGAACACCCCGAGGAGGGCTGTACCTGAGAACACCTGGGGAAGCTGTACCTGAGAACACCCCGGGGAGGGCTGTACCTGAGAACACCTGGGGAGGCTGTACCTGAGAACAGGTGCTGGAAATTGGGG
The DNA here is from genome assembly GCF_023055355.1 of Agelaius tricolor. Taxonomy (NCBI): domain Eukaryota; kingdom Metazoa; phylum Chordata; class Aves; order Passeriformes; family Icteridae; genus Agelaius; species Agelaius tricolor. Next base: position 494,490 of record NW_027269356.1, on the reverse strand, counting down.
CAGGACTGCCCGTACCTGAGAACACGTGCTCGAAGCCGCTGGAATCGCGCTCTCCGTCCCCTCGGGAGTACAGACCGAACCACATCTGGTTCAGGTCCTGCAGGAACTCCTGCTCGGAGCTGTAGCGATCTGCAGGGAGAGGAGGGGGCACAGCGAGAGGCAGAGTTGGGCTCTGCTGGGTGCTGAGAAATTCAGATTTTCCGTGTGACACACTCTGACCCCCAGGAGAGCTCTGCATTTGACCTGAGGCCGTGGAGAAGTGCCATCAATCAATTCCAAAACTGATTGATAGCACTGGGATTACGGGTGTGTGGTTTGATTAGAAGTGTGTAATGTCACAGGATGGGAAACTTAGAGTTTAAGGGTTTAGAATATAGAAATAAATACGGAGCAAGATGGAGGCTTTAGGTTGTTCTTCTTCTTCTTCGTGGGTTTGGGTGGTGTTTTGTAATTGGACAGAAAAATCTGCTTGGAGGACTTTGAGTGATTAGTTATGGGTTAAAAATGAAAATAACTTAGGTGTCATTTATTAATTAGATGGTTTAGCCTTAAAACACCTTGTAACGAGAGATTGTTGGCCATTTTGTGCCTTGTTAATGAAGGACTGCAGAACTCACTGCTGTGAGACTGTGACATGGATAAGAAATTATAAACACCTGAGTCTGAATGTGAACTATCATAACATGGATTAGAAACAAGAAACACCTGAGTCTGAATGTGAAATATCATCTCGAACGCCTTCAATCCCGACCTCAAAAAAGGAAGCTGGGAACCAGCAGGGTTCCCCATCCCTTTTCCACCCTGCCCCTTGGGAATTCTCCCTGCTGGATTCCCCCCATGCCCATCCCAGGTTGGGTTTTACAGCAACTCCTGAGAGCCAGAGAGAATTTGATAAGAGGATCCGTGTTTAGCCCTGAAAGAATTTCCTACCAAGGTCGTTGACATAGAAACCAAGAAAGAAAAGGATAAATAAGAGAAACCTGCGATTATTCCGATGAGCACTTTGTTTGTCTTTCGTGACCAATGAGCAAAGCATGAATTTGGGAATTTTGTAAGAATGTATAAAAAGCATGCATGCTAAAATAAAAATGGGGGTTTTGAAATAAAGAAAAAATTAAATTAATTAATTATATTAATTAATTAAATTAAAATTAAAAATTAAAAATATTTTAAAAGCCTCCTGAAAATGGAGTGTGCTGCTTTGGGATTGTCTCCCTTTGGGATTCCCCCATTCCCCGGCCCTGCCCTGCCCCACACTCACTTTTTCCCTGCAGGAACACGAAGAGTTTCTTCATGAGCTCCGTTTTCATCACCTCCTCGAGGAATCGCCCCTGCTCCCGCAGCTCCTCGGCCGTCACCTCCTCCTCCTTGCCCGTGGCCCTCTGGTAATTATCCAGCAGCTTAATGAAGCTGGCGTAGGTGGGCTTGGAGAAGAGCTCCTCGTTCACGTATCTGTAGAGCCTGGGGGAGAATTGCTGGTGTTGCAGCTCCCTTCCCGCAGCCCGGGGCCGCTGTCCCTCCCCGCTGTCCCTCCCCGGTGCCACTCACGGCTGCGGGGACCGGTCCTGCTTGTCCCTGGTCTCGTCGGGGCCCGCCAGGTGCTGCGGGTTCAGGGCGATGTCGCTGGGCCGGGCTTTGTTGTGATCCAGCCCGTAAAGCTGCTCCGAGAGCTCCAGCAGCTCCTGCTCCGAGATGGAACCGCTGCTGCTGGAGAATCCATCTGTGGGGACAGCAGGGGCTGGGCACAGCTCTGGGGTGCAGGGAAAGGTGAGGGATCCATGGAAAAGGGAGGGGGATCCAGGGAAATGTGAGGGGATCCAGCAGAATCCATGGAAAGGTGAGGGGGTTCCATGATAAAGTGGGGGGGATCCAGAGGATCCATGAAAAAGTGAGCGGGAACCAGCAGGATCCATGGAAAGGTGAAGGATCCATGGAAAAGTGAGGGAGATCCAGAGAATCCATGGAAAAGTGAGGATGTCCCTGTGGGGACTGCAGGGGCTGGGGACAGCTCTGGGATCCATGGAAAAGTGAAGAGGATCCAGAGGATCCATGGAAAGGGGAAGGGATTCCCCAAGGAACAGGGGTGACACCTCGAGGAATGGGGGGGACACCCCGAGGAATAAAGGGGGACATCCTGAGGAATACAGGGTGACACCCCGAGGCACCTGAGGGTGACATCCCGAGGAACAGGGGGGACACCCTGAGGAATAGAGGGGACACCCCGAGGAACAGGGGGGACACCCCAAGGCACCTGGGGACGGTTCTGTCCCTCCGGACTCACCGCGGCTTCGAGCTCCGCCCTCGGCGCCTTCCCCACCTGCGGAGCAGAGAGGAAGAGGAGCTCAGGGGGTTGGGGACACCTTGGGGGCACCTTGGGGACCTGCAGAGGCTCAGAAGCACCCCCCGGACACCCCGAGTCCCTCTCACCGGGCCCGCAGTGCCTCTCGTGGTCCTCGCAGCAGTTGTGCTCTGCCTCGCACCCGGGGTGACAGTGACACTCGTCCTCCTCGTTGAAGGGCTCCCCGCAGCGTCCCTCGCACGAGTCGGGGGCTGTGTACAGATCTGTGGGGACACAAACAGGGGGTGGCACTCAGGAGGGGCTGAGTGTGGCCACCGCCACCCCGGAGCACCCCCGTGTGTCACCCTCTGTCCCCTCACAGCCTAAGAGCCATTGGGGACCTTTGTCACTAGGGTCGCTCCTGTTGGGCCGTGTTTGTCACAACCTCAAGGTGACACCGGGGAACGGCCCCCGGGAGCTGCTCCCCGTGGTTCATCCGGGATCCCAGGATGAGCTCCAGGGCCCCGGGCCAGCCCCAGGCAGCCCAGGAACCATCCAGGATCTTTTTTTGCTCCTCTTGGGCCGTGTTTGTCACAACCTCAAGGTGACACCGGGGAACGGCTCGTGGGCTTCCCTCGGGGCTGCTCCCCATGATTCACTCCCAGGATGAGCCCCAGTGCCCTGGGTTACTCCTGGAACTGCTCCCTGTGATTCACCCCAGGATCCCAGGATGAGCCCCTGTCCCCCCAGAGGAGCTGCCGCATTCCAGGCAGCCTCGTTTGCATCGTGCTGGGAAAACTGGGAAAACTCCTTCCCCAGCTGTTCATAACACAGGAGCTGCTGAGCACCTGCGTTGTGACGCAAAGCAAAGCTAAAAATAGCAGCGGTGAAGCCTTGGAGGGGACAAGGGACACTCTCAGAGGGACAAGGGTGACCTGTGCCTGGAGAGTGGCTCTGTCCCACAGGGTGTCCTTGTCCCACAGGGTGTCCCTGTGCCAGCAGGGTGTCCCTGTGCCAGGCCATGCCAGCAGGGTGTCCCTGTGCCAGCAGTTGTCCCCATCCCAGCGGTTGTCCCTGTGCCAGCAGTTGTCCCTGTCCCACAGGGTGTCCCTGTGCCAGCAGTTGTCCCTGTCCCAGCAGTTGTCCCTGTCCCACAGGGTGTCCCTGTCCCAGCGGTTGTCCCTGTCCCAGCTGGCAAAGGCAGCCCTGGAGCAGCGGGCGTTGCCCTCCCTGGCGGAGCTGCCGCAATCTCCCGACATCTGAGGCACCGCGGGCTTGCCCAACTCGGGTGAAAGGTGGCCCCGGGGCAAATCCTGATGCGGCTCATCCTGTCCCGGGACGCCCAGGCGATGACAGCGACATCCAGGCCGTGAGGGTGGCATCGAGGTGGTGACAGTGACATCCAGGCCATGAGGGTGGCATCAAACTCCTGCCACCTTCCCTCGTTGTTTGTCCCCTTTGTCACTTCACCCCAATTATTTGGTGATGTCACCCCGGTGCTGCAGGTTCTGAGGGGCCCCTTGGCTCCCTCTCCCCACCAAATCCCAGCTCCTGGTGGTGTCCTTGCCTTGGTTTTCCCATCCCCTGTAAATCCTTTAAACAGGATTATTTTAGCAGGGAGGGTCTCGAGGTTCTCCCGAAGCCGCTGAGAAGAGCTGGGAGAACTTCCAGGGCAGGGACATCCCATGGATGGGGTGCTCAGCGCTGCCCAGGTCCTCCCGGTGTGACCAGTCCAGCCCCAGCCCCATTCCCGGAGCAGCACTGGGACAAACCCCCCCAGTTTGCTCATCCCGCTCCTTTTCCAGCCGCAATCCCAGCGGGATTGTGCAAGGCAGGAGCTGCCCACGCTCCCCCGTCACAGCCGAGCCCGTTCCGGTGCCGGTCCCGTGTGGCCCGGGGCTGTCACAGCGGCCCGAGCGTGTCACAGCAGCTCGAGCGTGTCCCAGCAGGGCCCCGACCCTGACTCAGCCCTCGGAGGGCGGGCTCAGCATCATCCCAAATCCCCAATCCCCAAATCCTAAATCCCCAACGCCATCGGGAACCTGAGCGGTCTCAGGGCAGGGGAACGGCTCCTCCTCCTCACTCAGACACGACCCTAAATCCCTAAATCGACCCTACATCCCTAAATCAACCCTAAATTGAGGTAGGGTCCTCAGCTATACCTGGTGGGGGGGTAGGAGGGGCTGTTGGAACTCTTGGGAGCTTTTTGGGGCTGTGGGGAGAGCTGGAAACGCCACAGGGGTGGTGGCCTGGGACACAAGGACACAAGGACACAAGGACACAAGGACACAAGGACACGGCTCATCCGCACTCAGCCACCCCGGGGGTTTTGGCTGGTCCAGCCAGAGGAGATTTTTTGGCTGATCCTGCCCCCAGATTTCCTCTGGTGCACAAAGCACAGAAATCTTTCTCTTTCTCAGGGAAGGGGGGGTCATTCCCTGCCCAGCTCCATCCTCCGAGCACTGGGGAGGTGCCGGAGCTCTCCCAGTGCTCCCAATTTGGTTTCGGGCACGGGGATGAGTCAGCTCAGCCAGAGCCGCGTCCTCGAGCCCCTGGCCTGACTCAGGACCTCGTTCCTGCAGGAAAACACAAATCCAAACCCAGCCCAGCTCCAGGAGGGACCATCTGAAGGACAAACTAGCCTGGGACAGAGCCGTGGACGGCCTGAGCTTCCCAAAGCCCCAGCTCCTGTCTCCAAACCCACAGGTGAGCCCTGCCTGTGGGACAAGCGGGGGAAATCTCCCACTGCCCACACGAGGAGAGGTGGAGGGTTCCAGGGCCAGCAGACAGGTCCAGCAGGTGGCCAGCACTGACCACGAGGCAGCCGAGCTTCCCAGCCACCCTCACCGCGGGTTTTCCCTCTGGAACAGCTCCGGACTCACCACGGGAAGTTTGGGAACTCAGAACTCACTCAGGAGTTTGGGAACTCAGGATGCACTCGGGAAATGTGGGAGCTCACAGAGGAAATTTGGGAACTCAGAGAGGAGTTTGGGAACTCAAGACTCACACGGGAAATTTGGGAGCTCAGGAGTTTGGGAAACTCAGGATTCACACAGGAAATTGGGGAACTCAGGACTCACGTGGGAAATCTGGGAACTCAGAGGAAATTTGGGAACTCACCCAGGAGTTTGGGAACTCAGGACTCACTCAGGAAATTTGGGAGCTCAGGAGTTTGGGAAACTCAGGATTCACAGAGGAAATTTGGTAACTCACATGGGAAATTTGGGAACTCAGGAGTTTGGAAACTATGGATTCACACAGGAAATTTGGGAACTCACTCAGGAGTTTGGGAAACTCCTGCTCCCAGCCCCACGCAGGTTTGGAGCCTCTCCTGTGAGCTGGCCTTGCAAAACTCCTCATCTCTCATCCCAGGGGGACTCATCCTCTCCTGGGCCATCAGATAGGAGCTCCTGGCGGCGTCGGGGCTGATGAAATCCCGTCCTCAGCGCCAGGGGATCACAGTTCAGGCTTTGTGCAAGAACTCAGCCCCTCCTCACCCCCGTGGATCCTGGCTGCCAAATCCTGGGGGCCCCGAGCTCCTCCTTAAACCCAGAGCCCCCTGAGCCCCTCCTGGGCACCTCAGGGCTGGGTCTGGGCTCCATTTGCCACCTGAGTGGCCACAGGGGGAGGGTGGATACGGGATTGGGATTGGAAAACACCCCAAGCTGGTTTTCCACGGATAAACGGAAAGGAGGCACCAGAAAAAGGCTCCTTGAGCTTTGCAGGACCAAAGCAGGCTCAGACAGACCCCGCTGCAGGCCAGGCTGCAGACCAGGGGAGTTGGACAATCCACCCCCAGCCCGGGCTGGGTTTCCAGCGTGGAAAATGCCCCGCAGAGCCCGGCGGCTCCATCCCAGTTCTCCCAGCAGGGCTGAGCTGCTGGTGGAGGGCAGCGCTCCCGGCCCATCCCCTGCTGCCCCCAGGCTGGTTACTCACGGCCGGACACGCAGCCCAGGGCGATTCCTGCCCCCAGCAGGAGCATCCAGGGCTCCATCGTCCCTCGGGACCGGATCGGGAGTGCCGGGATCGGGTCGGGAACGCCGGGATCGGGTCGGGAGTGCCGGGATCGGGTCGGGAGTGCCGGGACCGGGTCGGGAGTGCCGGGATCGGGTCGGGAGTGCCGGGATCGGGTCGGGAACGCCGGGACCGGGTCGGGAACGCCGGGATCGGGTCGGGAGTGCCGGGACCGGGTCGGGAGTGCCGCAGCTCCCCGGAGCTCTCGGCTTTTTGTGGGTCCCGCGGGGGGGGGAGGGAGGGAGGGGCGTGATGGCAGCGAGGGCTCCACGGGCGGGCTGCACCCCAACTTCCCCAGAACTCATTAGGCGCGCGGCTAATTACAGGCTGCCCGCAGTGGGAGGAGGGCCGGTAAATCCAGAATCCCGGGCTTGCTCCACAAGCCCCGGGGGCGGCCGAGGCTGTGGGGGGACGGTCCCGGGGGGCTTTGCCCCCCTCCCCCAGAACCGGGGGCACAGCCGGGTCCCGGACTGGGGCTCGCGCTCCGGGGGACTGGTGTGAACTGGGAGCAGCGTTAATTGGGAGTAATGAGCTCTCCTAGCTCAGCTCTGGAGGTTGTGACCCCCCCCGGCACGGATCAGCCTCCTTGGAGCCTCCAGAAAAGCCCAAAACTCCTGCACAGCCCCGCGGGGAGGTTTGGGGTCATCCCAGCCTGGTCCCACTCCCAGGGTGAGCCCAGAGCTGCCCCAGGGACCCTCCCCAGCCATGGGGGGCTCAGGCCTGGGGGGGGGTCACAGCCCCTTCCCTTCCCAGCCAACCCCGATGGGAAATGTTCCCAGCCCAGAGCTGAGCAGGGAATTTTCAGGGGGATAACGGAGCCCCAGCAGCGCTGGGAGGGACCCCAGGGGCACCACCAGGCTCTGCCTCCTCTTCCTCACTCCCTGCTGTGTTTTCCTGGGAAACCTCATCCCAAAGCCTGCAGGATTTGCTCCGGACACTTCTCCACCCCCTCACCAGCCCAGGGGTGGCCAACCCCGGCTGGTCCTGGTGGTCCAGGTCCCTCTGGCCTAGCCTGGGGCAGTTCCAGGCAGGGGCAGCATTTGGGGGCTCCTGGGGCAGCCCTGGGCTCACCTGGCACCCGACCCCGATGATTTGGGAGCAGCCACAGCCCCAGGACAGGGTGTCCCTGCCAAGGAGAGGCTCAGACCCTGTGCCCCCCACCTGGGCAGGTGAGATCCAGCCCCAAACAGCTCCCAAGGATGCTGGGGTGGTGCTGGGATCCCTCCTGGAGCAGGGAGCGGCCCCTGCTGTGCCCCGGGCGGTGCCAGCTGGCACGGGAGCGGCGTTTGGTGCAACAAGGGCCGGGTTTGGCTTCTCCCTCAGCCCTCAGTCATTTCCTGACCTGTCCCCTCCTGGTGCCAGCGCTGTGTCACCTCCCCTGGGGCAGCTCCGGGGCCGTCCCCAAGGTCACATCGGGGGTGGAGGTGCAGGGGGTGACCCCGGGCTCGGGGAAGAACGGGGAGCACAGCCATGAGTACAAAAATACCTCTATTGCTCTGCCTCACCTGCCCGCAGCTCAGCGGGGCCGGATCTGAGTCCAGGGCCGAGCTCTGGGGGGCTCCAGCACAGCCCGGGGCCACTGGGAGCAGAGCCAGGGGCTGCCCCGCCGCCGGCAGCCGGGCCCCCGTCCTTGCTCTGGGGACCCATCCCCATTCCAGTCCCCCATTCCCATTCTGGGCCCCCATCCTTGCTCTGGACCCCCATCCTTGCTCTGGACCCCCATCCTTGCTCCGGGCCCTGATCCCCATTCCAGGCCCCCATCCCAGTTCTGGACCCCCATCCTCACTCTGTGACCCCATCCCAATTCTGGGCTCCCATCTTTTCTCTGGACCCCCCATCTCCCTTATGGGCCATTATCCCCATTCTGGACCCCCATCTTCACTCCGGACCCCCATCCCTGCTCCAGGCCCCCATCCCCATTCTGGGCCCCCATCCTTGGTCTGGACCCCCATCACTGTTCTGGGCCCCCTTCCTTGCTCTGGACTGCCATCCCTGCTCTGGGTCCCCATCATGGTTCTGGATCCCCATCCTCACTCCTGGCCCTCATCCTCACTTCTGGCCCCCATCCTTGGTCTGGACCCCCATCCTTGGTCTGGACCCCCATCTTCACTCCAGACCCCCATCCCCGTTCCAGGCCCCCATCCCCATTCTGGGTCCCATCCTTGCTCCAGACCCCCCATCTCCATTTCGGGCCCCCATCCCCTGTTCCAGGCCCCCATCCCCACTCCAGGCCCCCGTCCCCGCTCCAGCCCCGCTGCCCTCAGGGCTCCAGCTCCCGGGAGAGCCTCAGCAGCTCCTTCTGGCTGTCGATGGCCCTCAGGTGCTGCAGGTAGGCCCAGGTGGACACGGGGTTCCTCACGCTCAGGGACTGCTCCGAGCCTGTGGGGAAGGATGAGATCAAGGCTGGGGTCCCCTCCCTCCCCTGGCACAGCCTGCTGAGCCTGTCCAGCCCTGCAGGATCACCCCACGGAGCCCCTGTGTCACCCCCAACCCTCCCCAAACTGCCCTGGACTGGCTCATGGATCCCTCCATAGATCCATCCATGGATCCCTCCACAGATCCATCCATGGATCTCTGCATGAATCCCTCCATAGATCCATCCATGGATCTCTGCATGGATCCCTCCATAGATCCCTCCCTGGATCCCTCCCTGGCTCTCTCCACCTCCATCCCCTCTCCCCAGCTCAGGGACCCCGCAGAGGGTTGGGGGTCCCCCGGGGCAGGGTTGGGGTCAGACTGAGGAGCTCCAGACGTACACGTGGAGATCCTGACGGCCTTGGCATCCTCGGGCCGGTGCGGGGAGCGGCTCCGCAGTGGGGACAGCGGTGCTGGGGGACAGAGAGAGGGGGCTCAGGCCCGTCCCCAGGGTCTCAGCCCATCCCCAGGTCCCCAGCCCTGTTTAGGGGACCCTCCAGGCCCCCTCCCCAGCTCCCTGGAGCGCTCACCGTGCGCGTGGCCCCGGCAGCGCTGCAGGACTCGCACGGTCTTGGCCATCATGTGCTGTGGGCGAGGCACAGAGGTCACCTGCTGCCACCTGGCCCCACCTGGATCCCCAAAATCTCTGTCCCCAACATGGCTGTGACCGTCCCTGGCTGTTGCAGTGCCAGAGCTCTGCCAGGGCACAAGGGCACAGCAGGGCCCTCGGAGGGGTCGCCAGCCGCACTCTCACCATCTTCTCGAAGTTGATGAGGTTCTCGGCCAGGGTGCGATTGCCCTCGTGGATGAAGGTCATGTCTGGGGGGGTTTGGGGGTCAGAGTGGGGCCCCCGGGGGTGCTGGGCACACCCAGGGGGTTCCCAAAACCAGACACCCACCTTTGAGCAGCAGGGGCACGAAGGGGATGATGGGGGGGCTCAGCTTGGCCACGGCCAGGCGATAGACACGGTGGTTCCACGAGGGGTCCTGGGGACAGGCAGGGACACGGGGGCTGGGGGGGACAGGGGGGACAGCGGCACCCCCTCCCCATTGCTCCAGGGGCAAACCCCACTGGGAAGGGGGAACATGGGGCAGGGAAGGGGACATGGGGCAGGAAGGGGACATGGGGCAGGGGGGCTGCACTCACCAGCATCCTCTCTAGGGCTGAATGCAGCTTCCGGATCTTGTGGGGCAGCCTCTGTGCAGGGACAGGGTCAGAGGCTGGCACAGCCCTGTCCCACCCCAGAGACCCCTCTGTCCCACCCCAGGGACCCCTGGCTGTCCCTCCCCAGGTGTTGTCCATTCCAGGCCCCCATCCCAATTCTGGGCCCCCAACTTTTCTCTGGACCCCCCCATCTCCCTTATGGGCCACTATCCCCATTCTGGACCCCCATCTTCACTCCAGACCCCTGTCTGTCCCTCCCCAGGTGTTGTCCCACCCCCAGGCCCTCCCCTCGCTGTCCCCGCTCTGTCACCTCCCAGGTCTTGGCCAGGCGAGTCACGGCCGTGTTGCTCACACCAAACATCACCGCGAAGAAGGAATTCAGGTTCTTCTGCTCCTTGAGGCTGCAGGCGGGGACAGGAGTGGGTCAGCCGTGGCAATGGGGACGGGGACGGTGACAGGGACACTGACAGGGACTCACTGTGCCGCCAGTTTGATGAACTTGCGCAGGAGCTGCGCACGCCGCCCGAGCTCGGGGCACAGGCACAGCTCGGTGGCCACCCAGAACTGCAGCTCGTTGAAGCGCCGCAGCATCCGGGCCAGGTTGGCCGTGGCCACCTCGTGGAACTTGTGAGGCCCCACGATGTAGTGAATCATCTCCACCTGGAGAGAGGCAGGTCAGGGGTGTCCTGGACCCCTCCTGGAGGTGAGGGGTGTCCCAAATGCCTTCCCTAGCAGGTGAGGGGTGTCTTGAACCCCCTTTCCTGGCAGCTAAGGGGTGTCCCAAGCCCCCTCCCAGCAGGTGAGGGGTGTCCCAAACCTCCTCCCTGGCAGGTGAGGGGTGTCCTGAACCCCCTTTCCTGGCAGGTGAGGGGTGTCCTGAACCCCCTTTCCTGGCAGGTGAGGGGTGTCCCAAGCCCCTTCCCCAGCAGGTGAGGGATGTTCTGACCCCCCTCCCAGTCGCTCCCCGCGTGGGCCACACCTGGTGGATGCTCTTGAAGAGGTTCCAGTCATAGTCGGTGAGGTGGCTGGCCAGGTCCTTGGAGCTGATCAGGTCCAGGGTGTCCGAGGCGCCGGCGTGGGGGCCCAGCTGCTCAGGGTGGGGGGTCTGGGCACGGGACAGGACCCCTGACCCCTCCTGCCCCCGGGAGGGACGGGTGCCCCAAACCGAGGCACCGCAGCCCCCAACCCCTCCTGGGGGGTCCCCCCGGGGCTGCCCACCCCAGACCCCCCCACACTCACCAGGCTGCCCAGCTCATCCCTGCTGACCACAAAGAGCCTCTCGTTGAGGCCCAGCGCCGTGAACACCCCCACGGCGTCCTGCGGCAGCACCGCTCGCTCTGCGCGGAGGGAAGGGCGGGCTGGCACGGACGAGGGGACAGACCCCAGCTGGGCACGGGGACAAGGCCACCCCGGGGGAGTCCCCTCACCTCCGGCCGAGTTCACCTTGACCAGGACGTGCTCCCGGTCCCGGCGCAGCCGCGGCGCCAGCGCCCGCAGCACGTCCCGCACGGCGGCGTTGACGGGCAGCACCGACACCAGGCACGAGTGGTCGGCCCTGAAGATCTCGTAGGGCACTGGGGGGGGACAAAAGGGACGTCAAAGGGACAAAAGGGACCTCAGGGTCCCCGTGCTGCTGGGGACAGTCCCGCTGAGGGAGCACTACCTTTGTCCTGCGCTCGCAGGGCGCAGGTGCTCTCCAGGATCGCCTCCTCGGGGCTCCCGAGCCACATTCCCGAGCTCCGCGCCTGGGGAAGGTGGGACAGACAGGAGGACACGGCCACAGCCACCACCCCTCCCGTGACGTGTCCCCAAAAGGCAGAGGGGACCCAGATCCTGCCCTGTCACCCCTCAGGGGGTCCCTACCTTGGGCTGGGGGGACACGCTGCCATCACCGTTCTCCAGCCTGCGGGAAGGGAAGGGGGAGGATGGAGATGCCATTCCTGGTGGGAACGGAACTGGGACCGGCCACCCAAAGGGACTGCGGCCACCCAAAGGGACTGCGGCCACCCAAAGGGACTGTGGCCACCCAAGGGACTGCGGCCACCCAAAGGGACTGTGGCCACCCCTGGGCCACCCTCCGGTGACCTCCGAGCCCCCCAACCCACCCAGCTGTGTGTGCCACCCTCCCCACAGCCAGGAACCCCCACACTGGGGACACGGTAGCACCCAAAATCTCGTCCCCCAGGAAGCGCAGCCCCCTGGGCACCCATGATCGGGGGACATCAGGGGACACTGGGGGACACTGGGGGACACCGGGGGGACTCACGCTCGGGGTCGCCGCCGCTCCTGGCCCTGCTCCTGGCACAGCCCGCCCAGCTGAGGGTCCTGGCTCGCCAGGTCTGCCAGGTTCTGCAGGGACAGGGGGCCCGGGCTGAGCACGGGGTGGTCCCTGCAGTGTCACTGTGCCACCCTGGCAGTGTCACCGTGCCACCCTGGCGGTGCCACCCCGGCCGTACCTGCAGCAGCGCCATGGTGCTGCGGTCGCCCTGCAGCAGCCGCCCGTAGAGCAGCACCCACTGGCTGACGAGCCGCAGGATTTTGCGCCGTTTCCGCAGGGAATAGGAGGCCTTGTCCTGCTCCGAGCCCTCCAGCGGCTCCGCGCGGAAACTGGGACCAGTCAAGGGCACCGGTAAAACGTGGAGAGGGGCGGGGACCCCCAGGGATGGCACCCCAGGAGATGGGGATGTGCCCAAGGGCACTGGAAGGGGATTTGGGGCTCCCCCCGAGGTGACAGGGACGGGGCTGAGCCCAGTCCCCCCCAGCTCCTGCACAGAAGGATACTGGTGCAGCAGGGCCCGGCAGAGCTGCGAGGTCGGCATGAACACGGTGTAGGTGAGCAGGAAATCCCCCAGCAGCGTGTCTGTGAGGGACAGGGCACTGTCACTGCTGTCCCCAGCACCGTGGGGACACGGGGACCTGGCCAAGGATCCGCCATGCCCTGCCTGGGGTGTCCCAACCATGGGGACCTGGCCAAGGATCCCCTGTGCCCTGCCTGGGGTGTCCCAACCATGGGGACCTGGCCAAGGAACCCCTGTGCCCTGCCTGGGATGGCCTGGGGTGTCCCAACCATGGGGACCTGGCCAAGGATCCCCTGTGCCCTGCCTGGGGTGTCCCAACCATGGGGACCTGGCCAAGGATCCTCCATGCCCTGCCTGGGGTGTCCCAACCATGGCAACCTGGCCAAGGAACCCCTGTGCCCTGCCTGGGATGGCCTGGGGTGTCCCCACCATGGGGACCCCGCTGGTGGCAGGGCAGATTTTGTTCCTAAAGCCCGCGGGAGGGGCTGGATTGTTGGGGTGGGATCACAAATCCCCAGGATCGGCCCCAAGGCAGCACCTTGTCCCCAGCTGGGATTCGTGACCCGCTGGGGACACCTCCTGGCATTTGTGACCTGCTGGGGACACCTCCTGGCATTCATGACCCGCTGGGGACACCTCCTGGCATCTGTGACCCGCTGGGGACACCTCTTGGCTCCCGGCTCACCCGGGTTTCCCCTCTCCGAAGGCAGAGGGAGACCGAGAGGCGCCGAGGAGCCGCTCCCCGCCCGGAGCCGCCGCCCTCTCCCGGCCTCGGCTTTTGGGGTTTTTAGCGAGCCCAGGGTGGCACGAGCGGGATTTGGGGTTGGACACTGGGAATGAGGAGCCCCCTTGGTGCCGCTCCCTCCGCCTGTCTGGGTGGCTTTGGGACAGTCCCCAGCACATGGGGACACCCCCACCTACCCACGGGGTCATAGAGGGTGGCATCGAGCCTCATGAACTCCAGCAGGTGCTCCAGGATCTTCTCAGGTGTCCCAGCCATCACCAGGTACCTGCTGGGGACAGGAGGGACGGAGGTGACACCGTGGCCGCGGGCAGGGCCACCACGGGCTGGTGGCAGCACGGGCTGGTGACAGCACAGGCTGGTGTCCCTGCTCCTCGTCCCCTTGTTCCTCCCAAAAACTGCTCCGAGGGAGGCTGGAAAGGGCAGAGGGGTGGCTCAGGGGACAAGGGTGTCACCTGCCATGAGGGGGACAGAGGTGTCACCTGCCATGAGGGGGATAGGGACAGGTTTGGCACCTGCCAAAGGGGTACAGGGAAGGGACAGGGGTGTCACCTGCCACCAGGGGCACAGGAGTGTCACCTGCTGCTCCGTGCCGAGGCCGCCTGGCCGCTGCCCCCCTGCAGGTCCTTCTGCAGCACCAGCACCACCTTGCCGTGCTCCTTCAGCCGCACCGTGTTGGCCTCCACGTCCTGGGGGTGATCCCGCCGTCAGCCCGGCCAGGATTCCCCAAAATTCACCCCAAAATCGCCCCCAAAATCCCCCCCACCCCAGGGCCCACCTTGAGGATGCGGTTGAAGTCCTGCTTGTCCACGCGCAGGAAGTGACAATTGTCCTCGCGCAGGAGGATGGTGGCCGCCCGCGGGGCGTCGTTCACCAGCGCCAGCTGCCCAAAATCATCCCCCTCGTGCAGGGTGGCCACCAAGCCCTGGGGACAGCACAGGGGGTGAGGGACAGCGACACTGAGGTGTCCCCAGAGTGTCCCCCATAGTGCAGAGTGGCCACCAAGCCATAGGAACAGCACAGTGGGGTGAGGGATGGTGACATTGGGGTGTCCCCAGAGTGTCCCCCATAGTGCAGGGTGGCCACCAAGCCAGAGGGACAGCATGGGGGGTGAGGGATGGTGACATTGGGGTGTCCCCAGAGTGTCCCTCCAGCACAGAGACAAACCCACCTTGCCGTGGGTGACCACGTTGACCGAGCCCTTCCAGATGATGTACCAGGAGGTGCCTTTGTCACCTTGGCTGAACACTGGGACAGCGCCCGGGAAAAGGGGGGAAAATTCACAATTTTGGGAATGGCTCCGGTGTCCCCGGGCTGGGGACACCCCAGTGCGGCTCACGGGGGACCCAGGGTGACTCACGGACGGTGCCTGCACGCTGGTGCCCCTCAAACATCAGCACGGCCGCCAGCTCCCGCTTCACCTGCACAGGGGACAGTGCTGTCACCCCCGGCCGGGCCAGCAGGGGACACGGGGGTGGGGAATGGCGGGGAAGGGCCGAGGGAGGCACAGAAATTATCAGAGGAGATGCTTAAATAGGAAGGAAAGGGGTGCAGAAGGATTTGGGGAGCAGGGGAGGATGCCTGGACAGGAGCTGATGGGGTTCAGGAGGGTTTGGGGCCCAGGGGACACCCCGACCCCGCAGGGTTTGGGGACACTCACCGAGTTGGAGAGATGAGCCACGGCTTTGATGTGGAGCAGCTCCTCAAAGATCAGCTCCAGCTCGTCCTGAGTGCGCTGGGCAGGCCTGGGGGGGCCGGGGGTCAGCGGCTCCCTGTGCCCCCCTCCCCAGCCCCTTCCCCTCTTTGAGTGACGTTGTTGGGTCCCCCCACCCTCAGCAGCCCCGTGGCTGCTCCAGAGCCCCCCAGGCAGGGTCCAAAAAGGGCTCAGAAGGTGCAAAGGAGCCCCTGGGGCACTCACGGCTTGCGCAGGGCCATGGAGAGCAGCGCGTCAGGGCCCAGCTGTGCCAGGAACCCCAGAGCCTCCAGCAGCTCCTCGGGGTCCCGCGGCCCCGCGCCGGGCTCGGGGCTCAGCTCCAGCTCGGCAAAGCGGTAAAACTGCGTGTCCTTGTCCTGGAAGTGCCACTCCTGCCTCACTGCAGGGTACAGCGGCCGTCAGTTTGGCTCTGTGCCCCTCTGAGCCCCCCAGAGACCCCCTGAATCCCTCACCGTGTGTCAGGACCCCGCTGTCCACCAGCACCTGCCCGATGCCCACGGCCTGGCCGCGCGTCTGCACGGCCGCGCCGGCGCTCAGCAGCCAATCCACCAAGTCCTTCCCCGAGCAGCACTGCCTGGGGGGGGCACAGGGGGTGAGAACCCCCCGGGACAGCCCCCCCGGAGCCCCCCAGGGTCCCCCCAGCCCACCGGTGGTGCCGCAGGTGGTGCTTGTGGTCGCGGATGAGGCCGGGCCGGGAGCTGCTCAGGTGGGCGAAGAGGAGCTTGCCCGCCCTCCAGATCTTCTCCGAGGATGCCTGAGGGTGGGAGGGGGACAAGGGAGCTCCTGGGGGGGGGGTCTGGGCTGTCCCCTGTCCCCTCAGTGCCCTGGGATCGCCACCACCCACCCTGGGAATGGCCCAGCCCAAGGAGCATCCCCAGGGCTCAGGGGTGTGGGGGTGCCCCAGCCCTCGCCCCCCCACCCCCCCCCAGCCTCCCCAAATTCACCTCCCCGGGGGCTTGCCCGGCCCCCCCACCTGGGTGATGCTGTGGCCATAGTCCAGGCTGGATTCCGAGTCCAGGAGCGGGGTCTGGAAAACCAAAGGGGAGGGGGTGGCTCTGCTGTGACCCCATCGCCCCACACAGCTGGGGCAGGGGCCCTGGCACCCCCAGAGCAGCCCCAGCTCTTCACCAGGGGAGGGGGCAGCACCCAAATCCTGAACCCAGGACCTAGACCCTGAATCCAGCACCTAAATCCTGAACCCAGCACCCAGATCCTGAACCCAGAGCCCAAATCATGAACCCAGAGCCCAAATCATGAACCCAGAACCCAAATCCTGAACCCAGAACCTAGACCCTGAACGCAGCACCAAAATCCTGAACCCAGAACCCAAATCCTGAATCCAGCACCTAAATCCTGAACCCAGCACTTAATTCTTGACCCTAGCACCAGTTTCCTGAATCCTGAACCCAAATCCTGAACCCAGCACCCAGATGCTGAACCCAGCACCAATTTCCTGAATCCAGGACCCATTTCCTGACTCCAGTGCCCCTCTCCAGCTCATTTTTCTCCCAGCTCTCCCCCTCGGGGATGCTCCAGGTAAAACCAAACGCACGGAGGGACGAGCGCCTGTCCCGCGGCCCCGCCCGGATCGCAGGGCAAAGGTGGCCGAGCTCCGGTGGCGGCGCTGCCCGCGGGGACCGAGGCTCCCGGGCCCCTCCTGGCCACAGCCCTGGATAAACAAGCCCGGCCCGCACCCGTCAGACCAGTTCAGCTCCCGGCACCGGGAGCGCTCACCCGGCCCGGGGCGCCCTCCGAGGGTTGCCCACCCGCACGGGGGGCACCCCCAGGGGGATTCTGGGGTCCCCTCTCCGGCTGTGGGGATGCCAAAAGCGGCGTCTGCAGGGATCCTGCCGGGGTCTGGGTGGGGAGGTTGGGGCAATCCCAGGGCAGGGGGACGGTCCGGATGGATTTCCAGTTGAGGAGGGCAGGAGTTAATTAGCGCAGGAGTTAATTAGTGCAGGATCCTCAGGCCAAGCCTCCGCCTGCTCCCAGCGCTTTGCAACGGCTCAGGAGGGATTGGAGGAGCCACGAGCGGCTCTGGGAACGCGGCAGGGACGTGTGTCACCTGGCCACAGCGTCACCCAGGCTGGGACACCGCTCCTGAGGCGGCCACAGTGTCCCCAAGGCAGGGACACGGTGACTCAGGCGCTCTGCAAACTCTGCCGAGCCCCGTGACGGCCGCGGGGAGCGGGAACCGCTCCGAGCAAATGTTTGCAAACGGGAGCCGGGAGGAGCTGGGGACACGGGGCTGCTCTGGGGACATGGAGGTGCCACCCGTGGGAGCCGGAGGTTCCTGTCACCCGTGGGAGCAGGAGATCTGTGTCACCCCATGGGTGCAGAATGGCCCTGTCACCCCATGGGTGCAGAATGGCCCTGTCACCCTGTGGGAGCAGGAGGTCACTGTCACCCTGTGGGTGCAGGAGGTCCCTGTCACCCCATGGGTGCTGGAGGTCCCTGTCACCTCCTGGGTGCAGCAGGTTTGTGCCACCCCATGGGTGCAGGTGACACCCGGTGTGTCCCCCTGCCCAGGTCCCCAAAGGGCCTCTGCTGTCCCCTGGCACAGAGCCCCCTCTGTCCTTGGGGCCCAGAGCCAGCCTGTGCTCCAAGGACACCGAAAGAGACACAAAAACCCCGCTCAAGGATCAGATTCCTCCTTCCCGGGATTCCTCACTGCCAGGACAGCTCTGGAATCACCCAAACCCCCCCGCTGTCCCCAACCCCCTCCTTGGAGCATCCGCCCCGGGTCAGGACCTGCAGGACGCCCCCGGCCCCCTCCTCGTGACGGCGCGGCTCCAAGCAGCTTCCTAAGGAGTTGCCTTTTCCATCTTCCTGCCCACGGGACACGCCGGGATCCTGCCTTTCTCCAGGATTCCGGCAGCGCCGGGCGCCCGGCCAAGGCCGCCAGCGGCCGTTCCGCGCTCGCGGCCGCTTTTGTTTGGGATCCCGAGGAAAACAAGCGCGGCTATTTCGGGCCTCAGGGCTCCGGAGAAAGTCCTCGCCCATCCGCAGCCTCCGCAGCCTCCGCAGGCCGGGGCTCGGCACTGCATCCTCCGGGATGGGGCTGGGCACCCCCGGGATGGGCTCAGCACCCCCGGGACGGGGCTGGGCACCCTCGGGATGGGGCTGGGCACCCTCGGGACGGGGCTGGGCACCCCTAGGACGGGGCTGGGCACCCCTAGGACAGGCTCAGCACGCCCTGGGATGGGGCTGGGCACCCCCAGGATGGGGTTGGGCATCACTGGGATGGGCTCAGCACTCCCGGGATGGGGTTGGGCATCCCCTGGAATGGGGTTGGCATCCCCTGGAATGGGGTTGGCATCCCCAGGGTGGGCTGGGCATCCTCCAGGACAGGCTCAGCACCCCCTGGGATGGGCTCGGGGACCTGCTCCGGCTCTGCTGTCCTCCCCAGGGACATGGCGGGGGCTGGCACAGTGGCACTTGTCACTGGCACAGTGGCACTTGTCCCCTGGGTAGGACAGAGCCGCTTGGGGACACCGCTGTCCTTTGGAGCTGGGGGGGATTTGCTGGGATCAGGTCCCCAAGGGGGATGAGATGGAGCTGTGAGACCGGGAGGAGTTTCCAGGAGCTTCCAGCGATGGGGACAAGGGACCTGTGTGGCCCCTGAAGCGCTTCCCTGCCCCTCACCCGTGGCTGTGCTGGGACAAAATCCCCCTTTCCCTGCTGGTAGCAGCTCCAGTGCCCTCAATCCCCAGGTGTCCCCCACAGAGGGGACACTCCTGCCGTGCCACAGGTGCCACTGCCTGCAGGGCTGGTGGGACTGATCCCAGTTTAACCCAGGAGTGCTCCAGGCCTGCTGCTTGCCGGGCTCCCCAGGCTTAGCGCCCCTCCTAAGCCCTCCCCAAAGTCTGCTCGTAAAAGTTTTGGAGAGAAAAATAAATCAGGAAGAAAGGGAAAAAGCGAGGAAAACTTTTCTGGGAGGGAGCCCCTGTGCTCTGTGGAAATGCCCAAAGGGGAGTTTGCCCCCTAAAATAATTCCATTTTTTTCTTGAAAAGTGTCCCAGGCCAAGCAGTGAGGGAAGGGGAAGGGACGCAAAGCTCCGGAAGCTCTGCCAGGGCTCCAGGGTCACCTCCCTGCCTGGAGGGGACAAGGAGGGGCCGAGAGCAGGGCCCGGGACCCCGGGGGCTCCCCCCAGCTCCCGGGGCCAGCGCGGAGCCGGGCGGGGAGGTCGCGATGCCAGGGGACAAATCCCTGCAGCGGGAACGGGCGGGGGAACGCTGCGTGTCCCGGAATGTCCCACCGGGAATGTCCCACCGGGAATGTCCCACCGGGAATGTCCCCCTGGAATGTCCCCCTGGAATGTCCCCCTGGAGTGTCCCCCTGGAGTGTCCTTCCTGCTGGGATGCGCCGCCGGGCACCTGGCACCGGGCTGGCTTCACGCCTGGCCGCCCGTTCCGCTCCGCTCCGCCCGTCCCAGCCTGCGCAGCCTCACCTGCAGCCTCACCTGCCCCTTGTGCCCTCACCTGGCCCCCTGCACGCCTGGGTTCACTCCCGGTACCCTCGCCTGGCTCCTCGTGCCCTCACCTGCACGCCTGGATTCACTCCCTGCTCCCTCACCCGGCTCCCCGCACGCCTGGCTTCACTCCCCGTGCCCTCACCTGGCTCCTTCCACCCTCACCTGGCTCCTTCCACCCTCACCTGGATCCCTGCACTCCTGGACTCCCTCCCCTCCTCTCATTCCTGGATTCCCGGGGCTGGGGAGACCCCGGCCCCGCTGATCGAGCAGACTTGGGGACGCGCTCCCCCCGACCCCACTCCCCCAGGGGATTTGGGGACACGCTCCCCCCTTTATCCAGGGGATTTGGGGACACGCTCCCCTCCTTACCCAGCAGATTTGGGGACACGCTCTTCCCACTGACCCAGCGGATTTGGGGACACGCACCCCCCCTTGCCCAGCAGATTTGGGGACGCGCTCCCCCCGGCCCCACTCACCCAGCGGATGCCCTGGATGCGGGGCAGGCTCCCCCCGGCCCCCTCCAGCCGCACGTCGTAGCTGGAGCTCCGGAACAAGTGCATCCTCCTGAGCAGCCCCGAGAGCCGGGCTCCGTCCGCTCCGGGACCCCCGGGGGGCTCCAGCCCCGCTCGCCGCGGCCCCGCGCCCCTCCGCGCCCCCCCGGCCGCCGCCCCCGGCCCGGCCCCGCGCACCTTCATGCGGCGGGGGGGGCCGAGGCCATCGCGGCCCCGGGGCTGCTCCGCGGCTCCTCGGGACGGGGCCGGGCTCGGGAGCGGCTCCGCCGCCGCCGCCGCCGCCGCTCCGGGCCCGCCCCGGGCACGGCAGCTCCGCCCGCGGCCCCTCCCCGGCTCCCACGGCCCCGCACCGGGACCCAGCGGGGGGAGGGACCCTCGGGAACCGCCCTCGGCCACGGGGGAGGCACAGCCGGGACCCTCTGGGACCCCCGGGACCCCCGGGACCCGCCCTCGGCCATGGGGGAGGCACAGCCCCGACCCCCGGGACCCCCGGGATCCTCGGGACTGGGTTTTGGGGGTCTCCAGGAGTCCCTGAGCACCTCAAACCCGGGGGTTTGGGGGGGTCACGGGGGGCTGCCCTGCCCTGCCCTGCTTGGTGGGGGGACCCAGAGAGGCTGGAAGAGGGAGGGGCTTTGTACTGGGAATGGTTCGTACTGGGAATGGATTGTACTGGGAATGGATTGTACTGGGAATGGTTCATACTGGGAATGGTTTGTACTGGGAATGGATTGCACTGAGAATGGTTTGTACTGGGAATGGTTCATACTGGGAATGGTTTGCACTGGGAATGGTTCGTACTGGGAATGGTTTGTACTGGGAATGGATTGCACTGGGAATGGTTTGCACTGGGGATGGTTTGTACTGGAAATGGTTTATATTGGGAGTGGTTCATACTGGGAATGGATTGTACTGGGAATGGTTCATACTGGGAATGGATTGTACTGGGAATGGTTCGTGCTGGGAACGGTTCATACTGGGAATGGTTTGTATTGGGAGTGGTTCATACTGGGAATGGATTGTACTGGGAATGGTTCATACTGGGAATGTTCATGCTGGGAATGTTCATACTGGGAATGGTTCATACTGGGAATGTTCATACTGGGAATGGTTCATACTGGGGACGTGGCCCCCAGCCCCCAGCTGGAGCAAAGCTGGGGTGGGGCCCAGCGGTTCTGGGAGAGCTTTTACTGGGGTTTTTGGCCAAAAAGGAGAGGGGTTTCTGCCAAAAATTTCAGCTTCAGAAATAAATCCCGATTTTTAAAATCCAAATCTGCCTTTAAATCGGCCCCCACCCCAGCTAGAGCAGAGATGGGAATCCTCAGCTGGATTTGAGGAATTTGGGGAAGATCCTTGAGCCTCCCCTGCTCCCCCTCCTGCCCAGGCACCCGAGCGGCCCTGGGGGTCACACCGGGGTCCCCAATCTGTCCCTCCGAGCTGGGGCCTCCCTTGGGCACATCCTTGAGCAGCGGGACAGGGACAGATCCTGACCTTCCTCCCCCTCTGCCTCTGCAGGCCCAGGACGCTTTTCCTGGGATTCCTGGAGGCTGTGGGAGCACCAGAACCTCCCCGGGCTGGATTCCCCCTCCCCAGGAGCTGCTCCCAGGGCTCTCCCAGCCGGGCTCCCCTCGGCCGGGCCCGGCATCCCGGCCGTGCACAGACACGTCCCCCCATGCAAATCAGAGCTCATTTAGGGAAGGAGGAAGAGGCCTGAGGAAGGCAGCGGCCCCTGGGGCCCGGGCAGCCCCACCCCGGCAGCCCAAGGAGAGCAGAGGCACCTGCCCCGGCCCCGCGGGGGGACTGCGGGCGGCTCCTCCTCTGGATGAGGCTCCAGCACCCCATTCCAACCCCATTCCCGTCCCAATGTCGTCCCTATCCCATTTTATTCCACTCTATCCAACCCCATTCCCATCCCAATGTACCCCGTCCCAGTCCCATTCCATTTTATCCCACCCCCTTCCAACCCCATTCCCATCCCAATGTCGTCCCTATCCCATTTTATCCCACCCCATTCCAACCCCATTCCCGTCCCAATGTTCCCCATCCCAGTCCCATTCCATTTTATCCCACCCCATTCCAACCCCATTCCCATCCCAATGTCGTCCCTATCCCATTTTATCCCACCCTATCCAATCCCATTCCTATCCCAATCCCATCCTATCCCATCCTGTCATATTCCATGTTATCCCACCCTATCATATCCCACCCTTTCCATCCCATTCCAATTCCATCCTATCTCATCCAAATCCCATCCCATCCCATCCCAATCCCATTTTACCCCACCCTATCCTATCCCACCCTTTCCATCCCACTCCCATTCCCAATCCCATTTCAGACCCAGCAATGAGGGTCCCCCCACCCCTCATTCCTGGGAATGGCTCCCATTTTTCTACTTTTAGTCCTGTGAGAAGGGTGAGACAGTACAGATGTTAGAACTCATGCTATCACAATCAGAAGCCGACTATTTCTTAATTATAATACAAAATATAATATAATATAATATAATATAATATAATATAATATAATTAATATAATCTATTTTAAATTTTAATATGTAAAATATAACCTATTTAATTTAAAATAATGTATAATTATATGTATAGAGATATATAAATTATATGTATGAATTATATAAATATGATATAATTATATGTATTATACCATTATAATACATAATATAAACGTTTCTTGGCCCGTCAAATTTTCCACAAATGCATTTCCCGCATCCCCGAGGTGTCCCTGGGGTGTCCCTGGTCCCTCATCCCCCTCCAGGGACGTTCCCACCCCTCCCAGTGCCCGCGCTGCCCTTGCCGGGCTCGGGAGCCCTCGGGAGCCTCGGCCGTGCCCGGTGCGGGTGCGGGGTCACCGGTCCCGGCCGTTCCCCGGGGCTGCCCGGCTCCGGATCGCCCGGAGCAGCCGCTCCTGCGCACCAGCTCTGCCTTATCAGCCTCTTATCGCTCCTTTAACCCCGCTCGTTCGGCTCCGCTTGGACGATCGTTAATTAACGGCGGGTCCCGGCCGAGCTCCGCTGGCTTTGGGGCAGTCCTGGCCTCGCCACCCTCCTGGCAGGAATCTCTTCCCCAAATCCCAAAGGGATAAAAAGATCCACAGGGCAGCAAATGCTGACCCCGCTCCCAAATCCTAAACTGGGTTTGCAGATCCATCTGACCCCACTCCCAATTCCTAAACTGGGTTTGCAGATCCAGCTGACCTTGCTCCCTGTCCTTCAGCCCCCCCAAAGGCAGAACGGAGTGAAATCCGAGTTAAATCCCAATATTTTCACTCCGTCCCCTATTTTGGCTCCATTTCCTGGGAATGAGCTGCCGGGTCTCGTCCCTGGGCAGGGCAGAAATTCCAGGAGGGACCTGGGAGCTCTGGGTGTCCCCCAGGAGGTTTGGCTGGCAGCTGGGGGTGCAGGAAATCTCCCATATTTATCATCTCCCTGGTTCACCGGGACACGGCCACAAATCAGCCCTGAAAATCCAATCCTGGGGAAAACGGTTGGGAATTTACAGCGCTCCAAACAGCGCGGGTTTATCCTTTAATGCTGCTGGTTTATGTATTTCTCTCCCTCCAACCCTATTTATTTCCTGTTTATTGGCCCAGCCTCCCCTAATTTATGTTTTCATTACTTTGATTAACGCCCCTGCTCCCCTGACATCCTTATTCCGGCGCAGTTCCCCCAAACCCTCGGTGTTAAATAATCCTCGGATTTAGCTGGGATGATTTGTAATTTAATAAGCGGCTCCAGCGCCGTGTTTTATCTCCTAATTGGGCCGGAATTAGCAGCAATTCCGGAATTAACACAAATTATGGGACACCCCTTGTTGTTACACGGGGTTTTATTGGGTTGGAACAACAGCTTTAGGAATTATCTGAGCTGCGTTCCCCAATTCTGGGTGTGATTCATTTCTGGATCGTCCACGGGTGATAGCTCAGGCAGGAATTGCTGCTGTGAAGGAGAAGCTGCTGCTGAGGAAGGAAGGAAGGGAGGAAGGAAGGAGAGTTTTGGTCTCCCAGGTGGTTTAATTTCATTCCCTCATTATCATCCGGGGAACGTGATGGGTCTTGTTCTCCCGGTCTTTCCGTGCCCGCTCGGCTCCTTCCTGAAACAATTCCCAGATTTGCGTCTCCGAGGAGCTGCAGACGCCTCAGATCTGAGTCCAGCAAGAGCCGAGCGGCCAGGAAACTGTGGAAAAGTGGAAAAAGTGGAATTGTTCAGGTTGGAAAAGCCCGCTAAGGTCACTGAGTCCCACCAGCAACCCAGAGAGAGGAGAAAGAAAAGCGATGCTTTTCCCAAAGGTGGGATTTGCTTTTCCCAAAGGTGGGATTTGTTTTTCCCAAAGATGCGATTTGTTTTCCCCAGAGGTGGGATTTGTTTGTTTTTCCCAAAGATGGGATTTGTGTTTCTTTTTCCCAAAGATGGGCTTTGGTTTTCCCAAAGATGGGATTTGTTTTTCCCAAAGATGGGATTTGTTTCTGTTTCCCAAAGATGGGATTTGGTTTTCCCAAAGATGGGCTTTGGTTTTCCCAAAGATGGGATTTGTTTCTTTTTCCCAAAGATGGGATTTGGTTTTCCCAAAGATGGGCTTTGGTTTTCCCAAAGATGGGATTTGACACCAGGACGAGCTGGGACCTCCCCATTTCCTCAACTTTTCCCTCTTCCTTTCCCCTTTGGGCCTTTGGCATTTCTGGGGTCTCAGTCCCAGTTCCTCCCATGGCTGAAATGTTCCTTTAAAAGGGGCAAAACAAAACGTCCTCAAGGCCAAACCCTGAGCACAGAACTCCGGGCTGTTCCCAGCTGTCGGGAAGCAAACAGGGCTGTCCCCATCCCGGCTGATTTTCCTCCTTTTGTTCCCAGCTCCAGCCCCGGCAGGAGGAGGAGGAGGGAGGAGGAGGAAGGATCCCTCATCCGGTAAATCCGGCTGTTTCCCAGCTGTTCCCGAGGCTCGGGCAGGAGCAATAACCGGGAAAGCTCCGGGCAACCCGGCCACAGGTGCTGGGGAGCGGGGCCAAGGTCCACAGCCCTGGCAACCCAGGTGGCACCTCAGGTGTCACCTCAGGTGGCAGCCGGAGCTGCTGCCTGGGGTGGGCAGTGCTGAGAAAGCCAATTTTGGGTCAAAAAATGAAGAAAACGGGTGGGAGCTGCTGGGCTGGGCTGGGCTGGGCTGGAGGAGCAGGAACATCACTGTTCCCACCTGGAGCGGTTCCTCCTCCTTCTCCTCTTCTTGTCCTCATTTCCATCTCATCCACCTTTGGAAAATCCCGGTGTCACCTGGAGCTGCTGCCTGAGGTGGGCAGTGCCGAGGGGCTGGGGAGCAAATTTTGGGTCAAAAAGTGGAAAAAAAAAGGGTGGGAACTGCTGGGCCAGGATGGGGTGGAGGAGCAGGAACATCGCTGTTCCCACCTGGAGCGGTTCCTCCTCCTTCTCCTCCTCTCCCCATCCTCATTTCCATCCCATCCACCTTTGGAAAATCCAGGTGCCTGAGGTGGGCAGTGCTGAGGAAGCCAATTTTGGGTCAAAAAGTGAAAACAAAAACAAAAACACCCCAAACAAACCAAAAAACCAAAAGAACCCCACAAAAACCCAATCAGCCAATGAACCAAAAAATAAAAAAATACAACAACAAAAAAAAAAAAACAAAAACAAACCCCAAAGCCAAACCAACAAAAAAAAACCCAACAAAACAAAACCAAGAAAACCAAAAAACCCACCCTGAAACAAACCCCGAAAAACCAAAAAAAAAATCTCCCAAAAAAACTCCAAAAAAGAACAAAAAAGCACCCCAAAAAATCAAAAAAACAACCCCAGACTTCGCCCCTCCTCAGCCCTGAGCCGTTTCCCACCTGCACAAAAATCAGCCCAGAGCATCTCCAAGGCTCGGGCAGAGTCAGCAGAGCCGGGATGACAAAATCGGCCCCGAATTCCCG
This sequence comes from Agelaius tricolor, assembly GCF_023055355.1. Taxonomy (NCBI): domain Eukaryota; kingdom Metazoa; phylum Chordata; class Aves; order Passeriformes; family Icteridae; genus Agelaius; species Agelaius tricolor. Next base: position 468,450 of record NW_027269356.1, on the reverse strand, counting down.
GGGGGAATTGGGCGTGAGAGGGAGAACGGGGCGAGGAGGAGCCGATCTCTGATCTCACCTGGCGCTGCTGACGCCGCTGGTTCCGCTCCCGCATTCCTGCAGCCGCAGCAGGAAATGGAATTTTTGCTTCGCTGCTCTCGAGGTTTTTACGCTCAAAATCCCACGGCGGGGCGGGAGCTGCGAGTCCTTGGGCAAGGACAGCCGGGGTTTTGGGGTTTTCATGGGGTTTTGGGGTTTTCATGGGGTTTTGGGGTTTCACAGGGTTTTGGGGTGTCACTGTGTCTTAGGGTGTCACGGGGTTTTTGGGATTTCACTGGGTTTTTGGGGTGTCATTGGGGTTTTTGGGGTGTCATTGGGGTTTTTGGGGTGTCACTGGGTTTTGGGGTGTCGCTGAGTTTTAGGGATGTCACTGGGGTTTTGGGTCCAATTGGAGGGGAATATTTGGTCAAATTGGGGCGAAATTTTGGGTCAAACTGGGTGGAATTTTAAGTCAAATTGGGGGGCAATTTTGCGTCAAGTTGGGGGGAATTTTAGGTAAAAATGGAGGGGAATTTTGGATCAAATTGGAGGGAAATTTTGGGTCAGACTGGGGGGGAATTTTGGGTCAGACTGGGGCGGAATTTTGGGTCATATTGGGGGGGAAATTTTGGGTCAAACTGGGTGGAGTTTTGGGTCATATTGGGGGGAAATTTTGGGTCAAACTGGGTGGAATTTTGGGTCCCTCAGCAGGGTGGGAGCTGCGGGCTGGGTGGAGGAACAGGAACCTTGTCCCGTTCCAAGGACAGGGACAATTCCCCCGTCCCAGGGCGCTCCAAGCCCTGTCCAACCCCCCCAAAACCTGAATTCCAGGGGGAGACACCCAGGGATGGATGGAGAGGGGGGAAGGGAGATGGAGGACGAGGAGGAGGAGGGGTGGGGAGGCGGATGAAGAGCGGGGAATGGCTCGGGAAAGGGAAGGAGGCTGCTGCCACCTAGAGCAGCCCAGCCGAGCTTCCCCGCTCCCAAAGATCCTCTTGGGGGAGGCTGAACCGGGAAATTCGGGAAAAGCCGAATTTCTGTCCCCGTGGCGCTCGCAGGACAATTAATTAATGATGGGAAAATCCCATTTTCACCCCAGTCCTCACTGGAAATTTCTGCCCCCGCGGATGAAGCAGAGCCGGACCCAGCCAAGGGCTCAGAAAGGGGAAGAATGTTTAAAAAAATAAACAAATAAAAAGGGGAAGGGAGAAAAGGGAACGGAAAAGCCCCAGAGAGTCTTCGAGGATTTTGATGAGGTGTCCCCAGACCGCAATCCCACAGGATGGGCCGGGGGGAAGCGAAAGCCACTCGGAGATGTCCCCAGCGCCACACGCTCCCCACCTGCCGGTGCCGCCCGTGTCCCCCAGCTGCGTCCCGCGGGATCGCGGTGTCCCCACGCCCCCGGGTCCCTCCCGTGTCCCCCCACGCGGTGTCCGCGTCCCTTCGTGCCCCCTCCTCGGTCCTCCCGCCCGCCAGGGGGCGCGCTGGAACGGGGCGGGGGGGGGCGTGTCCCGGTACTGTGGGCATGTCCGGTAATGTGGGCGTGTCCCGGTGTCTGTGGGCGTGTCCCGGTGTCTGTGGGCGTGTCCAGGTCCCGGTGGACGGTGCCGTGTCCCGGTACCGTGTCCCAGGGACTGTCCCGTTCCCGGGGCGTGTCCCGATCCCGTTCCCGCGTCCCGTCCCCGAGTCCCGTGTCCCGGGGCGTGTCCCGGTGCCGTGTCCCGTGTCCTGTCCCCCTTCCCGGGGCGTGTCCCGATCCCGTTCCCGCGTCCCGTCCCCGAGTCCCGTGTCCCGGGGCGTGTCCCGGTGCCGTGTCCCGAGGCGTGTCCCGGTGCCGTCGCCGTTCCCGGGGCGTGTCCCGGTGCCGTGGGCGGGCCGCGCCGAGGCCGCCATGGCGCTGAACGGGGCCCTGGCGCTCCGTGTCGCCTACGCGTCCTTCGGCGCCCTGAGCGGCCTCTCGGCCTTCTGCGCCTGGAGCGTGGTGCCCGCGCTGCGCCAGCCCGGCACGGCTGCGGCCGGCGGGCTCTCGGGTACGGCACCGGGGGGCGAGGGGGCACCGGGCACCGGGCCGGGAGGGCTCTGGGGTACGGCCCCGGGGGGACGAGGGGGCACCGAGCCGGGAGGGCTCTGGGGTACGGCCCCGGGGGACGAGCGGGCACCGGGCCGGGAGGGCTCTGGGGTACGGCCCCGGGGGACGAGCGGGCACCGGGCCGGGCCGGGAGGGCTGAGCGGGATCGGCGTGAGGGAGGGACCGGGTCAGGGCGGCCGTGGGGCCGAGGAGCCCCTTCCTCAGCCATGAGGGGACTGTGAGGACTGAGGGGATGTGAGGAGCCCCTTCCCCGTGGCTGAGGGGGCTGTGAGGGGAGTGAGGAGCCCCTTCCTCAGCCATCAGGGGAGTGAGGGATGTGAGGAGCCCATGAGGGGAATGAGGGATGTGAGGAGCCCCTTCCTCGGCCATGAGGGGTCTGTGAGGGGTGAGAGGAGCCCCTTCCTCAGCCATGAGGGGAGTGAGGGATGTGAGGAGCCCATTTCTCATCACTGAGGGGCTGTAAGGGCCATGGTGGGGCCAAGGAGCCCCTTCCTTGGGGCCTGAAGTTTTCAGGGAAGCAAAGAAATCCTCCCGATTTCCCCAAATGCTGGAAGCAGACCCTCGGGAAGAGGGGTTTGGGTTTCAGGGGTGAAACTGCGCCTGATGTGCCCAGAAATCTGGGAGGTTTGGGGGGTTTGTGGCTCTGGGTTAATGACTGGGGTGGAGCAGGACAGAGTCCTGCAGCTCCAGGGCTTCCCTGGCTGAATTCCTGCCAGACGAACAGTAGAAAGTGAAGTTAAAATTTAGAAAGGATCCAGGGGCGAGGTGCATGGCTGGGCTTGTCTCTGCTTCCTCTCCCTCAAAAGAAAAAAAATAGAAAAAAAAAGAAAAAGAAAAAAAAAGCTTTTCATTCCAGCTGGAGCTGGGATTCAGCAGAGAATTCCCACACTTTGCTTTGCTGGGTGGCACAAAACTGGGCGGGGGGGGATCTTGAACCAGAAATGCAGGAGAAAGAGCAAATGAAGGTATTTTCTGCTGTGTTTTTGCTCAGGGAGGAATTTTGACAGTGGAATTTTGAGAGTGGAATTTTGAGAGCGGAATTTGCAGGTCCTCCTCAAAGTGCCCTGATTAAGCCAAGCTCTGCCTGTTGGTCCATGTTTATCTCATTTTTTAATGCCTCTGCTGTGCCTTTGGATCTGTGTTTGAGGATGTTTATCCACAGGCTTCCTGGCTGGGAGAATTCCTCCTGGTTCTGACGGATCTCCAGCTTTGTCTCTGCAATCACTTTGTTGATATTTCCCTTATCTCCCAGAGAACCTTTCCTGCTTGGGAATTAGCCCTAAATTTCACTAATTCTCTGTTATTTACAGTCAAAACTTGATTCGAGCCTGAAGTACCATGGAGGGAAAACAATGCTGGGGCTGTTGTTTATGGAATGAAACCCCTTATGTCCCAGGGACTTAATTCCATTTCCACCCACCCACAGGGGCTTGGGAGGCTCTTGGAGAATCATAAAAACACCCTGAGAAATGGAAGGAATGGGAGCTGAGCATGGGGTCTGGTACAACCCCAGAATATTCCAAAGGTTCCTCTCCTCCCAGGGCTGTTTTCCTAAAATATCTCAGCGTGGAGCCCCAGCAGTTTTGGCAGGGAAATCCCCCCCATTTTTGACCTGTTCCAAACCCAGCTGAGGCTCCCGGGTTCCCCCAGGAGAGGCAAAAGTTTGGCAAACGTGGAAATGGCAAAATTTCACTCGGCAAAGCTCCAGCTCCTGTTGGAGTGGGGATTTCAGCTCCTTCCAGCTGATGCTGCAGCTGGAGTGGATAAAAGGGGATTGTTTAGCTGGAAAGGGACTGAAGGCTTTGTAAACACACAGAAAAAAAAAACCCCAAAAAACCCAGTCTTGGAATTGGTCCCCATTTTCAGGGGTTTTTAATGTTACTTTTCATTTTTACCCTCATTTTCTTTGCCATCACCACACGTTTGGAGCAGGGATCAGGGTGCTCCTTGCAGGAATGCTGGAGTTAGGGGGCTCCTTGTGGAATAAATCTGAAATTTTTGTGTTTGTTTTGAGGATTATTTTTTTTTTGGCCTCTGCTGCAGATTTGTTGTTTTTCCCCAGGATTTCCATGTGTGACACGTGGAACATTCCCAAAAAAACTCCTCTGGGATTGAGGAATCCCTCCAGGAGGAGCAGGAGGCTGACAAAACCTTGTGTTTGTCCCAGTTTTTGTTTGGATGTTTGCAGAGAGGGAAAATTCATTTCCCTTGAGCTCAAACAGCCCAAATTTTATCCAAATATTTGGCTCTGGTGGGGGAGAATCGTTCCCCAGCCCTGCTTTGAACTCCTGGGGTTTATTTCAGCTCCTTCCAAGGGTGCTGGGAGGTTTTTGTCTTTTACCCAGGAATTGATCTTGCCCTGGTGCCTGCCAGCTCCTCTCTCCTTGGGGCTGTTTTCCCTTTTTTTGAATCCTGGGATAATTTGGGTCGCATTCCCTGCTGGAAATCCTTGGGTTGTGTCTGATGGAGCAGCTCCTGCTCCAGGGCCCTGGGTTTGGGGTAAATCCACGGGGATTTGTGTTTTTATGGAGGGGTTTGGGCGGGACTGGAGCTGTCCAGGCTCTGCTGCTGCTCTGGGGTTTTGTGCCCTGGCTCAGGCTTTAGGGACAAGGAGCTTTAGGGCAGGAGGGCTGGATTTGGGGCAGTCCCTGAGCTCTGAACCTGCAGCTCCTGCAGGCAGACACCCCAAGCTTTCAGAAGTCACAGCTTGTATTTCATTTCCCAGTCAAAAGGGTTTCAAACCCTGAGTTCTTCAGGTGGTGCTTTGGCCCAGAGCTGCCTCTGGAGAGCTGGGCCAGGGCTTGGATTGGGCTTGGATTGGGGTTTGGATTGGGCTTGGATCAGGGCTTGGATTGGGCTTGGATCAGGGCTTGGATTGGGCTTGGATCGGGGTTTGGATCAGGGTTTGGATGGGGGTTTGGGTTGGGGTTTGGGTCAAGGTTTGGGTCAGGGTTTAGACTGGGGCTTGGGTTAGGGTTGGGATCAGGTTTGGATCAGAGTTTGGGTCAGGGTTTGGACTGGAATTGAATCAGGGTTTGGGTCAGGGATTGGATCAGGATTTGGTTTGGAATTGGATCAGTGTTTGGGTGAGGATTTAGATCAGGTTTGGGTCAGGGTTTGGATTGGAACTGGATCAGTGTTTGGATCAGGTTTGGATCAGGGTTTGGGTGAAGGTTTGGGTTCATGGCTTGGATTAGAATTGGATCAGGGTTTGGGTCAGGGTTTGGGTCGGGGTCAGGGGAGCTCGAGGGGCTCTGGTGCTGCTCTCCCCCCGGAGCTGGGGCAGCAGCAGCAGCGATGTCGATGTTGATGTCGATGTCGATGTTGATGTCGATGTTGATGTCGATGTTGATGTCGATGTTGATGTCGATGTCGATGTTGATGTCAATGTCGATGTTGATGTCGATGTTGATGTCGATGTTGATGTCGATGTCGATGTTGATGTCAATGTCGATGTCGATGTCGATGTTGATGTCGATGTTGATGTCGATGTCGATGTTGATGTCAATGTCGATGTCGATGTTGATGTCAATGTCGATGTTGATGTCGATGTTGATGTCGATGTCGGTGTCGATGTCGATGTTGATGTCGGTGTCGATGTCGGGTGGGAGCAGCAAACCTTGACTCAGCATTCAGGGCAGTTCTGCTGCGTCATCCGGGCAGGCTCAGCAGGGAGCAGCTTTTTGCTGACTCCAAACCCCAAGTTCCCCATTTCTGTCTGAAATGTGCCTCAAAGGCGCTGGAACCCGGGGCAGCAGGAAGTGGGGGAGGCGGATTTTGGGGAACTCGAGGCCTCAGCTCTGTCACCAGACCCTGGCACAGTTTGGGGCGCGATGACTCTGCAGTTCTGGCCACGGGATCTGCCCGCTCCCAAATCCCTCCTGCCGGCCTGGGGACCCCCAGCACGGGGGGATTGGTCAGGGGGTGTCCCATGGGGCTCCCAGGGTGGGAACCCAGCCTGTCCTGAGCAGGAATGTGGGCAGGGGGGCAGCAGGGCCTGGCAGCTGCAGGGAGGGGGTGGGCAGGAGGGGCTGTTCTGATGTCCCTGCTGCCACCTGGACAGGTGTGCTGCTGTTCCCAGCTGTTCTGGGAGGGTTGGGCTGTGTTTTACCTGTCCATAGGTACCATTCTGATGTCCCTGCTGTCACCTGGACAGGTGTGCTGCTGTTCCCAGCTGTTCTGGGAGGGTTGGGCTGTGTTTTACCTGGCCATAGGTACCATTCTGATGTCCCTGCTGTCACCTGGACAGGTGTGCTGGCGCTCTGGGCCCTAATCACGCATGTGATGTACCTGCAGGATTACTGGAGGACCTGGTTAAAAGGGCTGAGGTTCTTCCTCTCCGTCGGGATCCTCTTCTCTGCCCTCTCCGGGCTGGGCTTCTGCGCCTTCCTGGCCCTGGCCATCACCCAGCACCAGTGTGAGTACTGGGAGGGACTGGGAATACTGGGGAGGCCTGGGGGTGCTCCTGCCACCTCCTCCTTTGGGGACAGCCTGCAGGGATGTCACCGCATTTCCCTGCCTCGCTGTGACATCCAAAAAACCTGGAATCGCCTCATTTCCATGACAAAGCCCCCAGAAAAACCTGAGAATTTCCTCATTTCCATGACAAAGCCCCTCAAAAAAAACCTGGGAATTTCCAAGTTTCCATGACAAAGCCCCCCAAAAACCTGGGAATTTCCAAGTTTCCATGACAAAGGTTGAGTCCATCCCTCTTGGAGCAGCTCCAAGCCCTGACTCAGCATTCCCAGTTCCAAACCCCTGAAGGTTCCCCAAGGAATGGCCCCAAATCCCTGCCGTGATTTCCTTGGCCCCAGACCAAAGGGAGAATGTTTGGGGGTTGTTTTCTTGGAGGTTTTCTGTGTTTGTTGTTTGCTCAGAAGCCCCACGGGGTTTGTCCTGGGAGGGGTGGAGAAGCTGTGTGGGGTCACAACCCCAAAAACTTCCCTTGGCTCAGCCTAAAGAAACTTCCCGTGGAGTTTTCCTGCTGCAAGGGGATGAAAATCCACGTGTGGAATCCTTAAAAATACAGATTTGGAAGGAAAACCAAATGTTTGCCATCCCCGCCTTTCTTGGAAAACTGTTTGGGGAGAAAATTGGGGGTGTTAGGGAAAGTCTTGGCCCCACAATTTTTAGGGAAATCTATGGATTCCCACGATCCAGGTACCCCCATGATCCAAGAATTCCCATGATGCGGGAGCCCCACGATACAGGAATGCCCAAAAGTTCAGGAATCCCCACAAATCCAGGAATCCTCACAAATCCAGAAATTTCCACAAATTCAGGAATTCCCGCAAATCCCAGAACCCCCATAATCCAAGAATCCCCAAAAATCCAGGAATTCCAACAAATCCAGGAATTCCAGCAAATCCAGGAATTCCAACAAATCCAGGAATATCCCACAAATCCAGGAATCCTCACAAATCCCAGGAATCCCCACAAATCCAGGAATTCCCACAGATCCCAGAACCCGCACGATCCAGGAATCCCCACGATCCAGAAATCCCCACAAATCCAGGAATCTCCACAAATCCCAGGAATCCCCACAAATTCAGGAATCCCCACAAATCCAGGAATCTCCACAAATCCCAGGAATCCCCACAAATCCAGGAATCCCCACAAATCCCAGGAATCCCCACAAACCCAGGAATCCCCACAAATCCCATCCCCAAACCAGGCGAGTTCGGGGTGGGGCTGGCAGAGCCGTAGAAATGGTCCCATTCCAGTGGAATTCCAGGGAGCACCGGGGTTGTGCAGAGCTTCCAGGGGCTGGAATTCCCCCCGAATTCCCCCCAAATCCCCTTTTTCTGCCCCCACAGCCCTGACTGACCCCAAGAGCTATTACCTGTCCTGTGTGTGGAGCTTCATGGCGCTCAAGTGGGCGCTGCTGCTCAGCCTCTACTCGCACCGGTACCGCGCCGAGTTCGCCGACATCAGCATCCTCAGCGACTTCTGAGCGCCCGGGCAAGGTGTGAGAGGCGTGGGCACAGACACTGTCTGTCTGTCAGTCTGTCTGTCTGTCTGTCCCAACAGAACAGAGGGCTTTTCCTGCTGGCTTTTCCTCACTCATCGCTGCTCGTTCTGGGAGGAGGGAAGGGAGGGGAAGGGAAGGGCTCCCTGTGCCCCGCGTGCTGTCAAAGGGGTGGCGGTCCCCACCTTTGTCACTGCCCTGCTCCTGTGTCCCCTCTCTGCTCCGTGGGAAGGGCCCAGCTGAGCTCCCAGCCAGGTTCTGCCTGTCCAGAACAGAACAGAACAGAACAGAAACCCTTTTGGGGTTTGGGGGCAGCAGAGGAGCAAAGTTCATCCCAAAGCTCCCAGGGCTGGGGATGCTGCTCCTGGCAGAGCAAAGCTCATCCCAAAGCTCCCAGGGCTTGGAATGCTGCGCCTGCAGAGCAAAGCTCATCCCAAAGCTCATCCCAAAGCTCATCCCAAAGCTCATCCCAAAGCTCCCAGGGCTGGGGATGCTGCTCCTGGCAGAGCAAAGCTCATCCCAAAGCTCCCAGGGCTGGGGATGCTGCTCCTGGCAGAGCAAAGCTCATCCCAAAGCTCCCAGGGCTGGGGATGCTGCCCCTGGCAGAGCACAGCTCATCCCAAAGCTCCCAGGGCTGGGGATGCTGCTCCTGGCAGAGCTCAGCTCATCCCAAAGCTCATCCCAAAGCTCATCCCAAAGCTCCCAGGGCTGGGGATGCTGCTCCTGGCAGAGCTCAGCTCATCCCAAAGCTCCCAGGGCTGGGGATGCTGCCCCTGGCTGCTCCCCAGGCTGGTTTTCAAAAGGAATGGGGGTCCCATGTTTAACCATAAATGCTGTATTTAATGCTTGATGTTGCAGCAGCAGGTGTAGGGAAAAGGTGTTTGGGGGGAAAGGGGCACAGGGCCAAGGTTTGACCTGCCTGAGCCTCAGGGAGAGGATTCCTGGGGAAAAAAGTAAGGAGAAAATATTTTTGTGGAAGCAGGAGGAGAGGGGAGGGGACAGAGGCTGCTCAGGTGGCCCCAGGGATTGAGGAGCAGCTTTGGGGTGAGGCTGTGACGTGCTGGAGTCCCTAAACCCAGCCCTGGGCCGTGTTCTAGCCCTGGAGTTTCCACCCCACATCCCAGCTTTTTAAAGGATGCTGTGTGTAAATATTCCCTCTATTTTTACATGGATTCCTTCTGGTTTGCACCTCGGGGGTGCCGGGCTCGGTGCCACCCTTGCTGTCACCGTGTGCCACCACAAATACAGCCCTCCCTCACCAGCCTGGCTGCACTGGAGTTCCCTGGGATCCTGGGAAGGACGGGTGGGAATGGCCCCTTTTGGGGTGATGGGGAGTGTTCAACCCCTCACTTCCTCATCCACAGGGAGTCTGAGGTGGATTTTCCCCTCACAAATCCCTTGGGACTCGGGGATTTCATCCCAAAGGGATTTTTGGGGAAGTGCTGATGATTCCATCCCTTTTCTTTGGAAACGGGTGAGGGGCAGGGGGGCGTCAGGGGGGCTTTGGGGCCAGCCCCGAGTGAGTTCCCATTCCCAGTCCCATCCCAATCCCATCACTGACCACGGAGTGGGGTCCAGGGGAGGGGACACATTGGGGACACCCTGGGGACACCGGGTGCAGGGCCCGCAGGAGCCGCCAGAGGGCGGCAGTGGCACAGCCCGGGCTGGGGGGGGCGAGCGAGACCCCAAAACCACCTGGGACACCCCAAAACCACCTGGGACACCCCAAAACCGGGGACATCCCCAAAACAGCGACATCCCTGTGCCTGGGGGCCACCAAGGAGCTCAGCGTGGCCCTGCAGGGGTGACCCAAGTCCCCACAAGGACCCAGCCCTGGGGTGAGGGAAGGATCCCAGCTGGAATTCCCGTCCCCTGGCACTGGGACAGGGGAGGACAGAGGCCCTGGTGGCTCCAAAAACTTCCCAGGAGAGTCAAACCCATCCCCTTGCCCTGACCCCTTCTCTCCCCACAGCCCCCACAAAGTCCCAGCCACCCCACCCCATTCTCTGCCTGCACCAGCCTTTCCCAGCCCCATTTTTCATGGAATTGCCCATTTTTCCCTTTGCAGCATTCCTCACTCCCTAATGCTGGGCAGCCTGAGGAATCTTCAGGAACTGGGGAGCCTCTGCTGGATTTTGGGGGGTATTTAGGGTCATGGAGGGCCCTTGTGGCTCCCACTGGGGGGGTCTCAGCACCTCCCAAGGTCCAGCAGTGGCTCCAGTCCCACTTTTCCTGCCCGTGGAGGGATTCAAAGGCACCCAGAGGGGAAGCACAGGTTTTTTGCATTTTCCCAATCTGCTCTCAAGATGTGGCGAGGGCGGAAGCGGCGCCTCAAAGGCTCCGGATGAGCCTCGTGGGGCTGGGGACCCTCCAGGTGGCTTTGGGGGGAGGAAGGTGCTGGGGACACTGTCCTCGTGTGCAGGGACACCAATCCTGGCTGGGTGTCCCCAGAGTGGCTCTGGGGCTGCAGCAGAGGGGTCCTGGGCCTTCCAGAGGGTGGTGCTGGCCTTGGGGACAGGCTGGGCTTGGGGACAGACCTAAAGGGACCTGCAGGTTGCTGTTCCCAGGGAATCCTTCCCCTGGAAGTCTGTGCCATTCCCTGGGCATTGGAGCTAGAAGGGTGAAGTGCACAGGCACGGACAGGAGTGTGTCCCAAACCTTCCAGGACACGGGGATGTCACCACACGTGGTGTCCCTGCTCCCTGGACACGGCGCTGGCTCAGCCTGGATTTGCCCTTTGTTCCCCAGCTGGGAAAAATCAGAAAATCCCCCAAATTCCACCTCACTCACGGCATCCTGGGGATCTGGAAGAGTCCCTGAGGAGGAGCTTGGGGCTGGAGCCAGGAATCCCAGAGGAGTGTCCTGGCTCCCAGGGCCGTGTCCAGCTGGGAGAGCGCCGGACGCTCGGACACAAGCCCAGTCTGCTGCCATTGCCGAGGGAATCCTCGTGCTCCAGCCGGGCTTTGGGTGAGAGCAGCTCTGGGATTAGAGATCCCCAGCGGAGCAGTTTTGGTGTCAGGATGAACTCACCGGAGCTGGGGGAGCTGGGACGGAGCCAGGGGCTGGGAGAAGCGGGGGGAACATCACACACAGAACTGGGAATGGTTATTTTTAGGACAATTCTCAGCTTGGAGAGCAACCAAAGGGATAAAACGATTCAATATGGGCCCAGTGCTTAATGAGGAGGCTGAAAATCCCCAGGCTGGGATAGCTGGGAAGAGCCTTCAGGATGGGGTTTGGGGTTTGTGGAGAGCCCAAAGGGGCCAAGGCAAAGGGGTCATCGTGGGGTCCCGGCCCCTCTGGGGGTCCCTCTGCTCCTTCCCAGCCTGGAGCTGGGCTGGAACCACTTCCCAAGGAAGGGTCCCTGCTTCCCTTCACTCCTTCCCAAATTCCACAAGACCCCAGGGTCCCCCTGAGAACCCCCAAGTCCCCAGGACACTGGGACATTTCTGCAGCCTGGGAAGAACCCTTCTATTCCTTTAATTCCTGGTGATGGAGGGGGTGAGGAGCTGCAGGATTCCCCTTCCCTGATGGAGAGGGATCAACCCTTTGGAAAACCGGCAGAGGAGGAGCCCTGGGACGCTCATGGCTCCATCCCTTCCTCCTCCACCTTTTCACAAACCCCAAAATTCAACTCCGCATCCTGCAGCCGCGAAATCCTGGGAGCTTTGAGCCGCTTCCCAAACCCCCATAAAGCCCAACAATGGCAGAGAAACCCAACCCCAGCCCGGCCTCCCCCCGCCCGCTCCGCGCAGATCAAACGCCTTTTAATCGGAATAGAATTTCCTGGGACGAAATGAGGAAAATCTGTCGCTCGCATCCGCCCGGCAGCCGCTCCCCCGCCCCGGGCTGGTCCTGGAGGAGCTTTTCCCTCCCCGTCCCACTGCCCCTCATCCCCCCCAGCCCACGGAGCATCCCGGGAGCCCCTCGGGCAGCCCGGAGCCCTCTCGGGCTTGGCCACCCCGGGAATGTGCTGCGGAGTCCCTCTGGAAAGGCGGGCAGGAAATGGGCCCCTGCAGCCCCGCTCCGGAGCACCGCGAACTCGTTCCAGCCGCCGAGGGAGAGCTTTCCTTTCATCTCCGGCCAGGAGTTGAGCCGGGCCTTTCGTCTCTCCCCAGACACGGCTTTGAAGGCTCCAGGGGTGTCCCAGATGTGCTGCGGGGCTGCGAGGGGGTGGGGGCGGCTCTGGGATGGGGAGAGCTCTGGGACAGTGGGGTCCTTGCCCTGCTCCTGCCAGGAACCCCTACCCTGGATGGTCTGAGGGGCTGGGGACATCCATGGGCAGTGGCTCTGGGCGTGGTTTGCAGCTCCAGGGGCTTTTCTGAGCCCCCTTTGGGCTCCAGTTTGGTCCAGCAGAGAGGCAGGAACTGGAGGCAGCTCTGAGGGATCTCACAGAAATCCCACAGAAATAATTCAGCGTTCCTCTGGGATGTGGTTCCATCCCTCCATGGATCCATCTGTGGAACCTATGGATCCATCTATCCATCCATCCATGAATCCATCCATCCATCCATCATCCATCCATCCATCCATCCATCCATCCATCCATCCATCATCCATCCATCATCCATCCATCCATCCACCCATCCCTCCATCCCTCCACCCGTCTCTCCTCTCCACATCCCCATCCCGCTCACAGGCTCTGCTTCTCTTGGATAACATCCCAAGGAAAACTGGGATTTACTGCAGGTTCTCCAGAGTGTCTCCCTCTTCCCCTGGATGGGACCCAGCTCTGGTTGCCCCCGGGATAAAAAAACCCCAAATTTTGTTCCCATTTTTGCTTCCTCCCAGTTCCCAACCCCAAATTCCGGTCAGGTTTGCTGTGAGCAGGAGCATGAGGGATGAGTTTGTGTGGGAGCAGCATCCAAGGTCTGCTCCATGGGGAAGATCTTCTGGGAAGGGACCCCTGGGGCAAATTCACCTCCTGCCCTCCCAACACCGCCATTCCTGGATTTTTCCAGAGGGTTTTTCCCTCCAGGATGGAACAGAACCCCCACAAATGTTTGTCTGGTTGCTAAGGGCACTCCTGGACTCCTCTTTCCCACAAATTCTTGAGCGGGTGCTGATTCCCACAAATTCCTGAGCTGATGCTCCACCAGAGGATCCTGTGGCTCAGCGTGGGGCAGGCCGAGGGCGGGATGGAGTTTTTGGGATTTTTTCTGGATCTGCCCCAGCTCTCTGCACACAAACCACACAGATTTTCCCAAATCCAATTCCCTTTAAAGTGAACCAGGTTCAGTGCATTGAGGGAGGAAAAATTATCTAATTTTCTGGCCTTGTTGGGGTTTTTATTGGGATTTTTATTGGGATTGGGGATCATGTGCAGGAGAGAGTGGGGAGACAAAGGGCATGGATGCTCCTCTGGATGCCTGGAACTGGAGTCAGAGGTGCCAGAGGTGCCCAGGAGTTGGATGCTGGAGGATCCCAGCCCAGCCTTGGACACTCCCAGGGGTTTTGATTCGCTCCCGAGGTGCAGGACAGCAGCTCCCGCTCCCTCCTTCCCGTTCCCTTCCTGGCCTGCAGAGTTCCCTTGCTCCCATTTCCCAGGAATCCTTGTTTGTCCCTCCTGTCCCCATCCCCAGCCCCTGGGGACTCCTCCCTGGGGAGCTCCGGGGGGACAAAGCAGGAGGAGAGACCTGGAGGAAATGGGAGAAGCTCCTGGGGACCTTTTCTCCTCAGCAGGATCCTGAAGGATCCATGGCAGGAATTCAGGGTCGGTGCCGACCCAAGGGCAGCTCTGGAGGTCAGGAAGGGCTCAGAGGGGCTCATCCCAGCATTTCCAACATTCCCAACATTCCCAGCTCCATGCTGGGAGAGCTCAGGACAGTTCCTGGCTGCTTTGATGGCCAGATGGGAGCAGATGGGGGAGAAAAGGGAGAAGAAACTTTCACGTGTCGGAATTAAGTGGAACAGGATGGGCCCAGCCCAGGCATGGGGGGCAGCACCCGTGGGGTCCCTCCCGTGGCTCATCCCGACCCCATCCCACAGGAAAACTCTGGGATCCCTCCCAGGAACCCCCGGGACCCCCTGGCCCCCCGTTCCACCTCCAGCTCCGCGTTCTGACAGACCCCGGCGCCTTCCAGGAGCGCGAGGTCACCGTGCTGGGGAAAGGATGGCGGGGCCTCCATCCATCAGCCGGGATCAAAGCCCCGCGGGTTCCCCTTCCCGGCCCGATCCCGGCGCCCCAAATTCCCCGCGGTTGCTGCGGCAACCACACGGGCGGGGATGCTGCGCGGTTTTGGCCGCCCCGCAGCTGTTTCCACTCGGGGCCGCCGTAACTGGAAAAACCTGCGGGTCTCAAGGCGCTTCCCGGCCTGCAGGGGCAGCGGCTGTTCCCAGCTCCCTTTCATCTTCCCCATTTATCAGCGTTATCCTCTTCTTTTTTGTTGGGGTTTTTTTTTTTTTTTCCCTTCATGCGGGATGAAACGGGGATTATTTTTGTCCTCCGGAACAAAGAAAAGGAGCTTGGAAAGAAAATCTCAAAACAAAGCAAAACAAAACCCTCTGAGAGCACCAAATGCTTCCCCAGCACTGCCAAGGCCACCCTGACCATGTCCCCAAGTGCCACCTCCACTTTGAAACCCCCCAGGAATGGGGACCCCACCCCTGCCCTGGGCTGGAGGGTCCTGCCCACAAGGAATTTTCCCAACGTCCAACCTAAACCCTTGGTGGCACCACTCGAGGCTGTTTCCTGCTGTCCTGCCCCTTGTCCCCTGGGAGGAGATTCCCCCAAAAACCCCCCAAAATCCTCCTGGGGGGCGATGGATGTGAGGGGGTAGAGGGAAGCCAGGAGGGGACGTGTCCAGAGGGGCCAGGAATTGGTGGGAATTGGGAATTCAAATCTCCCATCTGGTGACTTCTCCCTGAGTCAAGTGAGCTGGGCTTGGCTCAGTTGTTTTCTTTTTCTTTAAGGCTTGAAATTTTCCCCGATGTGTCAAAAGCAGCACCAGAAAAACCCCCAGCGAGCTGGAGGAGTTATTGAAACCACTTTGGTGCCTCGTGACCTTTCCATGAGAAGTTTGGATGAATATCCTCCCAAAAAAACACTCACTGAAAGAACAAATTGAAATGTTTGAGGGAAAAACCACAACCCCTCCAAATGTGGGGACAAAAGCCCCTTGGGGTGTGGGGCTGCTCCTTCCTGCACTTCAAAGCTCATTGTGTTCCTCCCTTCGCTCCGGGATCCCAGCCCCGATCCCAAACCTCCCCTCCCCCGGCCAGAACCCTTCTCCTGGCGAAATTCAATTCAATTTTATTTTCTTTTAAAAGGAAAACAATAAAAAAAAAAAGAAAAAAAAAGAGAAGAATTAATGAAGGAATAAAGGCCAGGCACAGGCCGAGCCTCAGCTGGAGCTGGTGGTGGCAGCTCCCCAGCCCTCGGCAGCACTGCAGGAGCAGGGGGCTCCGGATCCGGCCCCAGTCCCGTCCTCCTGGGGCATTCCCAGAGAGCAGAGAGGTCCTGCCCTTCCCCTTCTTCTTCCTGCTCCCCTTCCTCTTCCATTTCCTGTTCCTCTTCCTTTTCCACTTCCACCCAGGAGCCGCTGGATTTACTTGACAGGAATTTGGTGATGGATGAGGGTGATGAGGGAGATGAGGGGGATGGATGGATGGATGGATGGATGGATGGATGGATGGGCAGATGGATGGATGGACAAATGGCCTGGTGGATGGACAAATGGACACAAACTCAAGCTCATTTTGACCGAAGCCTTTCCTCAAGAGCCCTACGAATGCCGATCTCCCTTTGGTTCCTTCTTCCTTTGGGTTTTGGGAGTTCCTGACCCGCTCATTGCAACCCCTGTGGCTCCACATCCCCACCTGGCTCTGTCACAGGTGAAAGTCTCCTCCTCCACCCCAAACAAGGGGATATTTCTTTGTGGGGTCAACTGGGTTGAAAGATCATTTTAAAAACCCCCCAAAGCCACCGCCGAGCTCCATGGCTGGGGCTCCCTTGGCACCGAGAACGTCCCTGACATCCGGGCGGCAGCCGGAGCATCTGTGCCGGAGGGCTCGGGGTGGCGGTGGGGAGGGAGAGAGGAAATCTGGAACCCATAAGCTCCAGAGCCGCTGGCGTTCCCCTGCATTGGTCTGCGCCTGGTCCGCCCCCGCCCCGCTCGCCCTATCAGCAGGAGCCGTTCCCGAAGTCATCCCAGAGCCCTCCTCTCCTGGCCCAAAGGAAAAGCCAAGGAGCTCCTTGGAGGGCTCTGCGGGGCTTGGGGCGCCCGGGGAGCCCCAGGGCGAATGCTCCGGGCCGCGCCTCGGGAGCCCGGGGAGCCGAGGAGATGAAGGAGGAAAACCTTTCCCCGGAGTCCCCCGAGGGCAGCGCGGCCACCAGCGAGGACGAGGCCGAGCGGCTGCCCAGGAAGAGCGGCCGCAAGCGCGGGCAGGGCCCTGGCGGAGCCCCCGAGGCTCAGGGCAAGCGCAGCCGGCGCAGCCCGGCCCCGCAGCCCCCCGAGGACGCCCACGCCCAGCGCGTCATCGCCAACGTGCGGGAGCGCCAGCGCACCCAGTCCCTCAACGACGCCTTCGCCGAGCTGCGCAAGATCATCCCCACGCTGCCCTCGGACAAGCTCAGCAAGATCCAGACGCTCAAGTTGGCCGCTCGCTACATCGACTTCCTGTGCCAGGTGCTGCAGAGCGACGAGCTGGACCACAAGGTCGCCACCAGCTGCAACTTCCTGGCCCACGAGAGGCTCAGCTACGCCTTCTCCGTGTGGAGGATGGAGGGCGCCTGGTCCATGTCGGCGTCGCACTGAGCCGGGTACGTGTGGCCGCGTCACCGCCGTGTCACCCGCTGGGAATCGTGGCCGCCCCCCTGGCGCTCTGGGGACGAGGGATTTGTCCCAGCAGACTCCAGAGCGGGAGGAGGTGGCGGTTCCCAAGCTGATCCCACTCAGCAGGGGTAGGAAAGGTTCCAAAGGGGGTTTTAAAAATCTGATTTATTCCCAAATCCCATCCTGGTCTTGCTGGAGCTGCTGAGGTGTCAAACCCGCCCTGCCCTGGGGTGGCCTCGTGTCCTGCAGCCTGCCTGGCTTCCCCTGCTCCTCTCCCAGAGCTCTGCACTCAGGATGGGATCCGTGATCCCGTTGGATCCATGGGAATCCTGCACTGTGTGGGGAAATCTGATGGACTCAGCTCAGGATGCTGAGAGGGGAATAACCCAAAATTCAGAGTTTTAGGGCTGGGAGGAATCGGGAATGGGAGGAGCGGGGTCAACGAGGCGCCGGCACTTCCCGCAGAGCAGGAACAGAAAGTTCCAGAGGACATTCCTGAGCCAGGAGCTCCGGGGATGCCTCACGGGAGCCCGGCTCCCGAGGGGCCCCGCTGCCCCCAGACAGGACCTGGGCTCCTCCTGCCTCTCCTCAGGCACTGAACAGCCCCGAACTCGAGGCTGTGGAGGTGCCAGGGCTGGCTCGGGGTGCCGAGCATCTCCCAGGGGATGATTTCCTTTCAGGATGGGCCACCTTGAGACTCCCTTTGCCAGCCAGATCCCTCCCAGCCAGCAGGAAATCTGGCATTTTGTTAAATTCACGTAAAAATATCAATTTTTAGGGGCAGACCCTGTTGTTTCAGACATTAAATCCTGTCCTTGCCGGGTCACCTCCCCTCGGGGCTGGCCAGAGGAGGAGCGGGTGGCCCCTTGTCCTCACTTTGGGATGCCCAAAATCCACCAGGACCAGTGGGGATGCTGAGCCCCCCGTGCCCCCCGGACCCCTCACCCTCTTCTGGGCACCCCCTTCTGGGTTTGGCACTTTGGGGTTGGATTCTCCGGTTTTGGGGGTGTTGTGGGGGCTCTCCCCAAAGACAGGGAAGCTGCCTGGCTCGACCTCATCCCGAATTTTACAAAGCCTGACTAAAATCCCTTTGCCCTGGGGAGGTGGGGGAGGCTGAGCCCCCTCCCCAGCACCCCCAGACCCATTTTTGCTCCCTCTGTGTGCGGAACCCGACGCGGCTCCCAGAGCTGTTTATTTAAGCCGAGTTCTTGGCAGAACCGAGGGATAAACAGAGGGATTAAAGACCCTTCAGTCACTTTGGAGAGCTCCCGTGAGCACAGCGGGATCATCATTCCCGTTAAAATCCACCCCGAGCGTCTCCGCGCCTGCATCCTCCAGCTGGGGAGGGAATCGTGCTCCCCGGGCAAGCCTGCGGCGTTTTGGGGTCCCGGTGAACAATCCCAGCCAGGCAGGGACGGAGAGGGACGGGGATTCTCCCAGCAAAGCCCCAAAACCAGGGAAGAGCCGCGGGGGAAGCGGTGCCGGGCTGGGGAGGCTCTGAGAACGACCCCGGAGCTCGGGGTTGGGATTTCCTAATGGAAAGCAGCCCCTGGATGGTGGAACTCAGCCTATTAAATATCAAAGGGGGCTGGAAAAGCTGGATGTGCCCTTGTTAACCAGGAGACATCAGCCGGGGAAAAAGAGAGATGGAGCCCTCAGGCAACAGAAATCACGTTTGAAGTTCCCCCGGCTCAGCTTTTCTCGGCAGAGTCTTGAGCACATTAAAATGGTTTCTTTCCCTGCTGGAGGAGAAAATGAGGCTGGGAGCTGGAACTGCCGGGGGGAGAGGCTGAGGGCTGATGTTCCTTGCCCTTCATTTGTCTCCCTGGATTTATCGCCTCTCTCGCGTTGCCCTCACTTAATTGTCTCTCCTGAAAGACCTTGGATAAATCTTCCCTTTGGGGACTGTTGCTCTCGCCTGGAATCGGCTTTGTCTGGCGGCTGCTTCATTTGCTTTTATTTATAAACACCTCTCGCTGCTCCGAGGCACTGGGGGGGCTCGGGAACAGCTCCCATCCCTGTTCCCTATTCCCCATTATTTCCCTGCTCAGGAAATCCATCTCCAGCTGCTTTAAAACCCCCCGGATCCCTCTGCAGCCGGGCAGGAGAGAAGGGATCCCTTCCCACCCCAAATCTGTCCCTCCAAAGTGGATCCAGCCCCCAGGTTAAAGTGCTCAGGGTGGTCCGGGACCCTCAGTTTGGGGCTGGGTTCTCAGGAGAGGTGAGGAGCTGCTGGAATCCCGGGAAATCTGTTCCTGGGTGATTTGGTGCTCCTGGGATTTCCTCCTGGAACAGAGCAGGTTTGGAGGCCGGAGGGTTCCCCAAAATCTGCTCTTCCCAGAGCTGTGTTTTCACTCGGGGTGGAAGGGGAGGTGTTGGAGGAGCCGCCCCGGTGAGGGATGTGGGACATTCCCCAAAATCCCCCGAATTGTCACGGGCACGACCAGAGCTGCTGGGTTCGTTTTTCCATCAAAAACCTCCACATTTTCACTAAATACAGAAAAAACCACCCAGAGGGACGGAGCTGCTCTCCATGGCAGAGTCCCTGCACTGCTGAGGATTAGTTAAAATTAATCCAGACAGAAAATCACGGATCCAGCCCTGGGGAAGGAGAAAATATCTCGGGGTTTATGGCCCCTGCAAGGAGCTCGCTGGAGCTGCCTGGGCCCCGGGAATGCCTCGGGAACGAGCCCGTTTTTCATCCCGGCTGTCAGGGAAGGTTCCGGCAGCAGAGGGGGAACGAGGAGCTGCGGGAGGAGCTGCGGGAGGAGCTGCGGGAGGAGCTGCGGGAGCGCCCGTGCCCGCCTCAGCCCCCGTTCCTGGGGCGGGGATGCCGAGGGAGGGCGAGGAGGGAGCTCCATGAGCTTCTCCATCCCAAATCCTGCAGCGCTGGGCTCCTCCCAAAGCTCCCACAGCCCTCGGGCAGCCCTGGAGTCCCCCCGGGAGGGTTTTGGGTGTTAAACCTTCTCCAACCCTCCAGAGGCTCCCAAAATCCCACCGGAGGGGTTTTCTTGGGATCAGAGCTCGCTGGGCTCAGGGAGCTGATCCATTTTCCCATGGGCTGGGTTGGGATGGTCCTGCCTGGCCATGACTCTGGAATTTTGGCTGCTCATTGTGCTCGAGCCCCTGGATGTGCCCATCACCCATTCCAAGGGCTCACACCTCGGCCTTTGGGGGATTTTCCCCTCTATCCTCAGCCCTTCCCGGGGCCGAATTCCTGGAGGATTTGATTTATCCCTTCCCAGGCTCCTCTCCAGAGAGGGGAAGCTCTCGGTGAGGAGGAAAAAGCCAGAGACAAAGTGGGAGGGGATGGAATAAACCTGCTGGCTCCAGGGCATGGATTTGTAGGATTTTGGGAAGCTGAGCCCAGCCTGACCCCACTGTCTCCCCCCAGGTCTCCGCCTCGATGGAAGCAGCTCCAGCACCCAAAACTCCACAGGAACCTCCCTGGAGAGAGGAGGGAATGACCCCCAAACCCCTGACAGCCCCAGGGACCCCAAAAACTTTAGGGATGAGCCCGAGGGAGCCGCAGCAGGAGCAGGTTTGAGTCGGTTCAGATGCTCTGGAGGAACTCAGGGCTGTGATTTATTGTGGGCTCGCAGGTAAGGAACCCCCAGATCCCAATTTCCTCCTGCGGGACCGCTGGGAAGCCGAGCCCTTCCTGGAGCTGCCTCGAGCAGGAAAATTCCTCCAGGATGAGGAGAAGGGGAAGGGCTGGAGCCCCCCAAGGACCTCGGGGGTCCCCCCACTTTCATCCCGCTCCGGAGGCTCCACGCCGGGACGATCCCATGGATTGTGTTCCCATGGATGATGAGGATTTGGGGGGATCTGGGGGCTGCTGAACCCCCCAGGCACCCCCTGCCCCACGGATGGGCCTCATCAAAGCCCCGGTGGAAGCTCCCAATTCCTCGGGATTTATCAAAGCTGGAGACGGAGCCGTTGGGAATTTTGGGATTTTGGAGCCGTTTTGGGAACTCTGTGAACGGGTTTGGGATCTTTTGGGGGTGTGGGGAAAGGACGATGGAGATTTTGGGGTGTCCAAAATGACCCCAATAAAGCCCAAGGGGAATTTTCCAGGGTTCAATCCTTGTTTTCCCTAGGGAATGGTGCTGCCGGCTCCCCCCTGCACCTCCCTCGGCTGGGCCGCTTTTATTGGAATAAGGAAAAAAAAAAATCAGTTTTTTTGCCTGTTACAGCAGAAAAAAGAGGGGGGGAAATCCCTTCCAGGGAGGCTGCAACAGACCTGAGCCCCCAAATATTCCATGGGAGAGGAATTCCAGTTGTGATCAGGTTTGGGGCGCACCAGAGAATCCACGGAGGAGCCACGGGAAGGCCCAGAGTGACTTTTCCTACCCAATTCCCAATTTTTATGTGCAGTGGGAGTGGATTCCCTGCTCTGGGGAGTCGACTGCAGCCTTCAAAAAAACCTGGAGGTGCTTAAAAAAAATCAGAGTTCTGTTAAAAACAAGGCTGTGGTGGCTTCGTTCGGTGCCTCATGGGAAGGATTTTACAGCTGAGAAACAAAATCGGCTTCAGAACTTAAAATCTTCTTTCAAAAAATAATAAATTGTGCTTGAAAAATAAAGGGCAAAAACTTATCTGTGGAGTGAGACTCCAGCTTCCAACCAATTTTTTTTTTTTAAAGGTGAAATATATTTTTAAAAGAATATTTTCAAGTATTTTGGTGCATCTTGTTTGTTAAAAAAAAATCCCTGCATTTTAAATGAAAAAAAAAAAAAAACTTTAAAATGAGCCAAAAACCCTTAAAATGAGGAAAACATCATCCTGTGCATGGTGGATTCCTCCTGGTAAATTCCAGCAGGATGGAGCTTGGGAGGTCCCTCCACCCCCCTCCACCCAAGGACCCCCACCCTGAGCCACACCAAGGGTTTTGATTCCTCTTTTTTCTTTTAAAATTTCTTTTTTTTTGTTTTGTTTTGTTTTGTTTTTATACAAAATCTCCTCCCGCCACCGCGGCCGGAGCTTCCCCACGCCCAGCTCAGCCCGGGCTGTGTCCCCTCTGTCCCCAGGGCTGTGTCCCCTCTGTCCCCAGAGCCCCGGGACAGGGCCTGCTCCTGGGGCCCCTCAGGGTGCAGGGAAGGCTTTTGGGGAAATGGGAAAGGGGAAATTGGGGTGGAAGCCTCGGGTTGGAGGCTCTGGATCTGCCCCTGTCACCCCAGGTCAGGGACAGGGATGGGGACAGGACCGAGGGGGTTTGGGCATCCCTGGGGGATCCCCAGTGGGAATTGGGGAGCCTGGGCTGGGGAGGGGCTCAGGGGCTGGACCCCCACCCAGCCAGGGCCTCGGGGGGCTGGAAGGGGCTCGAGGCACCCAAAATTCCCCCAGGAAGAGGAGTGGGGTTCACATCAGGGCTGGCAGGGTCCATAGTGCAAACTGGGGCAGGGGGCAGCGAGGGCAGGGGGGACCCCCGGGCACTGCCCGCACCCGGCCCCGCTCTGTCCTCGCTGGGGGGACTCCAGACATTCCTTGGGGGGCTCCAGATCTTCCTTGGGGGGCTCCAGACATTCCTTGGGGGGCTCCAGACATTCCTTGGGAGGATCCAAATCTTCCTTGGGAAGCGCCAAACTTTCCTTGGGATGCTCCAAATCTTCCTTGGGGAGCTCCAAACTTTCCTTGGGATGCTCCAAATCTTCCTTGGGGTGCTCCATATCTTCCTTGGGGTGCCCCAAACCTTCCTTGAGGACCTCCAAACCTTCCTTGGGATGCCCTAAACTTTCCTGGGGACGCTTCCGAGCTGCCAGCCCTGTCCCTGCCACTCTGTCCCTGTGCCCCAGCAGGGTGAGAGGAGCCAGGGACCCTCTGGAGAGGGCACAGGGATCCCATCCCCTGGAGCAAACCCCAGGATGCTCCTCCTGGGCTCTGGGAGCTGTCCCCAGGGTGGTCTGAGCGTCCATCCCAACGTCCGGCCCTTCCCGCTGAGGAGGGTCCCGGGATGGGGGGGTCAGTGCCGCAGGGCTGGGGGGGCTTCACCCCCTCGAGGGGTCCCAAAATTGGGGGGGGGGGGGGGTGCTTTGGGCACAGTCCAGGCTCGGGGCTCTCCGTGCTCCCGTCCTGTTGGATGTGGGAATGTCCCTTCCAGGAGTCCAGGCCCACCCAGGGCCTCGGGAGCGAGGGGGACGAACGGGATCGGGATCTTCGGGGGCTCCGGCCACGCCGGGAATGTCCCCAAGCGTCACTGGTTCATGGGCTCCTCCTGCTCCATGGGCTCCTCCTGTGCCCTGCGAGGGAACCGGACACATGAGGGGCCACATCCCACGGCTGTGACACAGGGAGGGGACAGGAGGGGACGCTGCTGGCAGGGCTGACACCCCCACCCCCAGGCAGGAGGGTTTGGTTGGGTTTCCATTTGGGATGAGCCCAGCACGGGGCTCCCAGGAGCCCAGAGCCTCATCCAGGGTGGGGACACTGCCCTGCCCTGCTGCCACCCCCCTGGCACAGGGTAGTCCCAGGAATGTCACCTCTTCTCCACCATCACGGCCACCGAGAGCGACGCCAGGGCCGTGACCGTCTCCACCTCGTCGGCCTCGTGGTGCTGAGCCTCGAGGAAGGAGCAGCCCAGCTTGGAGGCGAAGCGCTGCACGGCCACCCAGTATCTACCTGTGGGAGGGGACAGCGGGGCTGGGGACACCGGGACAGGGATAGCCCAGGATAGCCAGGGACAGGGATACAGGATAAGGATAGCCCGGGACAGGGTGTCCCAGGTTAGGGGTGGCTCCGGACAGGGATAACCCAGGTTAGGGATAACCCAGGTTAGGGGTGTCCCAGGACAGGGGTGTCCCAGGACAGGGGTGTCCCAGGTTTCCACTCACTCTGGACCTGGATCACGGCCTCCAGGGAGCGCACGGCGTTGGCGTTGGGCTTCTGCCTCAGGCTGTCCTCGGGGAGTGGCTCCGGCTGTGGGGGACACGGGGGACATGGAGGGTGGTGGCACTGGGGGACATGGGAGGTTCATGGGGGGCTGTGCCCAGGCCAGGGCAGTGGCACAGGGTCAGTGCCAGTCCAGCCTGGCTCTCACCTCGTGGCCCAGCAGGGCGGACACGCAGGCCTCGGACGCGTCACAAATGGCCGTGAGGTCGTGCCCCCCCTCCAGTGCCAGCACCACGGCCCCCCCTGCCAGGCTCATCAGCTGCTTGGTCATGTAGCCAAAACCTGTGGGACACCAGGAGTGTCACCTCCCCCTGCCCAAACCTGTGGGACACCAGGAATGTCACCTCCCCCTGCCCAAACCCAACCCCAAAATCTCCCATGGCTCCCCCAGGAGTGGCTGCCCCTTCCCGGGGGTCCCAGCCTGGGTGGGAGGGGGACACCCCACCCCAAGGGGGGACACCTGACCCCAAGGGGGTCCCAGCCCACCCTGAGCCACCTCCTTACACTTGGCAGAGACTTTGTAGCCCCCCAGGGGGGGCGGGTGGCCCTCGGCTGCGTCGAATCCGGCCGACACCAGCACCACGTCGGGGCAGAACTCGTGGGCAATGGGCATCACCACGGTCCTGGGGGAAAGGGGACCGGAAATGGGGTCAGCCCCACATGGGGGGAAAAGGGGATGGGAAATGGGGTCAGCCCCACATGGGGGGAAAAGGGGATGGGGAGTGGGGTCAGCCCCACACGGGGGATGAGGAACGGGGTCAGCCCCACCCAGAGCATGGCACACGGGCATGGGGACATTACCTGAAGGCAGCCAGGTACTCAGGGTCCCCCATGGGGGGGTCAAGCCCTCCAGCCCAGGCCACGTTGACGTTGAAGCCCTCGCCGGGGCCAGCGCCCACCTGGGAGGGAGCAAGGACAGGGTGAGGCTCTGGGGGAGCCAGGTGGGGGTCCCAGCCCTCTGTCCTGTGCCATGGGATGGTGTTTGGGGCTCCCAGCCCTCTGTTCTGTGCCATGGGAGGGTGTTTGGGGCTCCCAGCCCTCTGTCCTGTGCCATGGGAGGGTGTTTGGGGCTCCCAGCCCTCTGTCCTGTGCCATGGGATGGTGTTTGGGGGTCCCAGCCCTCTGTCCTGTGCCATGGGAGGGTGTTTGGGGCTCCCAGCCCTCTGTCCTGTGCCATGGGATGGTGTTTGGGGGTCCTGTCCCCCCTGCCCGGTGCCACAGCGGGGTCAGGACCCCGGGATTTTCCTGCCTTCCCATCCATCTCCATCCCCGTGCTGGGCGGCCCAGGCAGGGTCAGGGGTGGGAAAGGAGCCCCCAGGGCCCTGTCCCCGCTCAGCCCATGTCCAGCTGTGTCCAGCTGTGTCCAGCTGTGTCCAGCTGTCCCCTCTGTCCCCTCCCACCTCGTCGGCAGCCCCGCTGCCCGGGAAGAAGTTGCCGTCGTCGTGGCGGTGCAGGGAGATGTAGAGAACCTCGGGGTCCCTGTAGAAAATCTGCTGGGTCCCGTTGCCGTGGTGAACGTCCTGCAGGGACACCCAGAGAGGATTTTGGCAGCTGCTGGGCGGCTCCAGAACCTCACAGAGCCCAAAGCAGGCGGGGCTGGGTCCCCCAGGTCAGGATCTGCTCCTGCTCCCCAGTCCTGAGCGCACTGAGGGGTTCCAGCCACAATCCCACAACAGCTGGAGCAGGAACTGGCCCTGGGGACATCCTGGGGACGGGGGGGACTCACCCAGTCCACGATGAGGATCTTGCTGAGCTTCCCCTTCTGCTGCAGCTGCCTGGCAGCGATGGCCACCGAGTTAAAGAAGCAGAATCCCCTGGGAAGAGGGGTGGGAGTCACCTCGGGCCCTTCCCGAGCTCCCCCTGGGCAGGGGTGGCTCCCAGGGGGGGTTTTGGGGTGGTTTTGAGCCCTGGAGCTGCTTTTGGGGCTCCCCGGGTGCCTCAGGGAGGGAGGGGCCTTACATGGCCGTGGATGGATCCGCGTGGTGTCCGGGCGGCCGCACCACAGCAAAGCCGTTCTGGGGACAGAGCAGGGGCCAGGTCAGAGCTGCCACCCCAGGGGGACACAGCCCCTGTCCCCAGTGTCACACAGCCCTGGGACCCCTGGATGTGGGGGGACCTCACTCAGGGACTCCTGGCCATGGGGTGACACAGCCCTGGGACCCCAAACCATGGGGTGACACCACTCAGGGACTCCTGGCCATGGGGTGACACAGCCCAGCTGTGGGGTGACACAGCCCTGGGACCCCCAAACCATGGGGTGACACCACTCAGGAACCCCCAGCCATGGAGGGACACAGCCCTGGGACCCAAACCATGGGGTGACACAGCCCTGGGACCCCAAACCATGGGGGACACAGCCCTGGGACCGCCCAGGCCCCCCCTACCTTCAGCTCCCTGGTGGCCACCTTGAAGGCCAGCTCGGTGACACTGCCCGCGGCCCAGCGCGCGGCGTTGGACGAGTGCAGCTCGTTCCAGATGGTGTCACTGTCCACCTGCAGAGGGGACACGGGTCACAGGGGGACACAGCACATGGGGACAGCAGCCTCACCCAGCAGGGGTTGGTGTCCTGTGCCAGCCGAGGGTGACATTGGCCACCCCACTCTCTCCTCCCTGCCCAGCGCCCTCCTTTACCTGGTTTATCTCATTTTAGTGTTTAACCAAACATCAGCACCGCGTCAGAGCCGGACAAAGTCAAAAATCTCTTCTGCTGGGGGCCAGGTGAGAGCTCCCCGTGCCCAGGGGGGCACCCAGGAACAGAGCAGGGAAAGAGGCAGAGCAGGGAAAGCAGAGCTGGTGCCCAGCACAGCGGGCAGGGAGAGGAGCAGAACCAGAAGAGGCAGCAGGAAGGCACCGAGGGAGCCCCTTCCTGAAAGAGAGAGACAGGACAGGGACAGGGACAGGAGGAGAGGAGAAGGCAGTGAATGCAGAGAAACCAGGAGGGAAAGCTGGGAGTGGAGAGGCCTCAGAAGGGATGAGCTGCTGTCCCTGTGTCACTGCTGCCCTCCCTCATGGGGACCCCCCTCCTGCCAGCCCCTCAGGGGCTCTGGATCCAGGATCCCCTTGCAGAGTGGGATCCTCAGACACCCCCAAGGACCCCGGGCTGCTCTGATCCAACAGCTCCATCAAACACCCCCACCCAGGCAGCCCAGGGGCTTTGGGAGCTGCCCTGAGATCCTGAGGGGCCAAAAAGGAACAGCCCTACCAAAGGGCAGAGCAGGGTGGAGCAGGGACCCCAAAACCCAGAGCAGGGATTCAGCAGGGACCCCAAAACCCAGAGCAGGGATTCAGCAGGGACCCCAAAACCCAGAGCAGGGATTCGACAGTGTCCCCACACCCCAAAACCCAGATCAGGAATGGAGCAGTGACCCCAAAACCCGGCTCAGGGATGGAACACTCACCCCCACCCCTCCACAGGGCAGCATCACAAACGTCCTCTGGGACAGGATCCCTGTGGAGAGAGGGGCCAGCGGGGCCTCAGGGCTGGGCAGGCAGGAGCAGGGTGGGGCCAGGCTGTGCCCAGCACCCAGGGGAGCTGCTGGGAGCCATCCCCAGGGCCAGGGACAGGTGCCAGGGAGGGCACCCACCTGCCAGCTTGCCGTTGTCCAGTTTGAGGCGGTTGAGGGGGTTGGTGCCGTAGAGCAGCACGTGGCGCTCGCTGTGCACGCACTGCAGCTCCTCCAGGGTGGCCTTGCGGCCCCGCAGGCACTGGGGGACACGGCTGTCACCGGGGGGACACGCAGGGGATCCCCCAACCCTGTCCTGCTGTCCCCCTGCAGCCGTGGCAGGACCCCCAGGGCTGAGCACCCCCAAACTGCAGGCAGGGAGCCAGAGGCAGCCCAGAGCTGGGTTTTGTTAGGCTGGGCCTGGTAAAACTCATTGGTCTGGGGGGATCAGCTCTTCCCTGTGCCCAGCATTCAGCAGAGCCCAAATCCCAGAGGGAGATGGGCAGAGCAGGGAACGAGCCAAGGACATGGTGACAAACTGGGGGAGGAGGGATGGGATTGGGAGGGGTGGGGTGGGATCAGGAGGGGTGGGATGGGATCAGGAGGGATGGGATGGGATCAGGAGGGACGGGATGGGATCAGGAGGGACTGAATGGGATCAGGAGGGACTGAATGGGATCAGGAGGGATGGAGGAGAGCCCAGCCCTCCCAGCTCACCTCGCAGCGGCTGCGCAGGCCCCGCTCCTGCAGCCGGGACCAGATGCTCTGGATCCTGCCCGCGTGCTCGGGGTGGTTGCTGTTGTCCCCACAGGAGCACTGGTGCTTCAGCATCACCGAGTCATAAACCAGCCCTGCCAGGCACCGCCAGAGCTGCTCCCTCAGCTCCTCTGCAGGGGCTTCGAGACCCCAAATAGTGACCAAAATCCCTCCCAAACCACGGGAGATCCTGCCCCCAACCATGGGAGATTCTGCCCCCAAACCACGGGAGATTCTGCCCCCAAACCACGGGAGATTCTGCCCCCAAACCACGGGAGATTCTGCCCCAAACCCCAGGAATGCAGCCAGGGCCCAGGTGGGCAAACCCTGCCTGGAAAAGCCCCCCAAGATAAGGAGAAGGGGCCCCCCCTGGCTCTCTCCTGGCACTCCCAGGTCCAGGACTGACCGGGATCAATGTGGAGCCACCCCAGGACACCCCCAGGTCCCCTCCTGTCCCTGCCCAGCGGTGACAGCCCCGCAGGTGTGACCGTACCTGTGGTGAAGTGCGGCTTGGGCGGCTGCTCCTGCACGGGCAGGGCCAGCGCCTTGGTGTCCTGGGCAGGGAGGGACCCGGTGGCCGTGGCCGGGGACGACTGGGCCCGGGACAGGGGCCGGTGGCCGGGGGGGAGCACGGGGGGGTCGGCCAAGGGCTGGCGCTTGAGGAGCTGCTGCTGCACCCGCTGGAAGGAGTCCCACAGGAGGGCCTGGGGACAAGGACAGCGTCAGGGGACAGGGGTCGGTGTCCCCAGCACGGGGGACAGGGGACAGAGCCCTGCTTGGCGTGTCCTGAGCGGATCCAGCGGCTGCTCCGGGCTCGGAGCTGGGACAGGACAGGACAGGATGGGACAGGACAAGCAGGACAGGGCAAAATGGGACAGGATGGGACGGGACAAAGCACGACAAGCAGGACAGGACAAGCAGGACAAAGCAGGACAGGATAAGCAGGACAGGCAGGACAAGCAGGAAAGCCTCTCCCGGCATCTGCTGCTCCCTGCCGGATCAGCCTGGCAGTGACAGCAGCGATGGGACAGAGCCGGCAATTTGGGGACAAAACCCGGCAATTCGGGGACAAAGCCCAGCAAGGTGAGCACAAAGTTTCGGCAATTTGGGGACAAAACCCGGCAATTCGGGACGATGCCCAGCAAGGTGAGCACAAAGTTTCGGCAATTTAGGGACAAAGCCCGGCAATTCGGGGACAAAGCCCAAAACTTGAGCACAAAATTCCAGCAATTCAGGGACAAAGCCCGGCAATTCGGGGGTGATGCCTGGCAAGGGGAGTACAAAGTTCCAGCAATTCGGGGACAAAGCCCGGCGATCTGGGGACAAAGCCCGGCAATTTGGGGACAAAGCCCGGCAATTCGGGGATGCCTGGCAAGGTGAGCACGAAGTTCCAGCAATCTGGGGACAAAACCCGGCAATTCGGGGACAAAACCCGGCTGTGCTGCCACCAGCGGTGGCCGCAGCTCTGCCCCTGTCCCAGTGAGGACTGTGCAAGCAGGCACAGTCCGGTCCCGGGTCCCCAGCGCTCCCCTCCCTG
Organism: Agelaius tricolor; assembly: GCF_023055355.1. Taxonomy (NCBI): domain Eukaryota; kingdom Metazoa; phylum Chordata; class Aves; order Passeriformes; family Icteridae; genus Agelaius; species Agelaius tricolor. The sequence goes on along the minus strand of NW_027269356.1, from coordinate 438,977 downwards.
CCGTACCTGCTGCAGGACCAGCTCCTCCTGGGGCTGCCCCATCTTCTGCGTCCTCTCGGGCTCCTTCCCGCTGCTGCCGGGCCGGGGCGGCTCCACCCGGGCCCTGCCGGGGTCCGCAGCCTCGGCCGCGGCCTCCGGGAGGGTCCCCTCGGCCTCCATGTCCTCCGAGGACGGGATCTGCCGCAGCCGGGGCTTCTCGCTGGACTTGGCCATGCGCTGCAGCCGGGGGACAGCGACCAGAGCCGTGAAAAACACATGGCTAGGAAATTCCTCAAGTCTAACAAACGCTCACAGAGGACATATTTGTATATAATATATATAATTTTATATATATTTGTATATAATGTATATAATCATATATATATATACATGTGCGTGTGTGTGTATGTATATATATGTATGTGTGTATATATAAACTTATATATATTTTTATGTATGATAAAAAAAATACTGACTTAGAAATGTTATAGAATAAGACAGGTGTTGTTGAGAGAAAAATGAAACTAAAAACAAGTTTTAAAAGATAGCTGTATTATGTATTATTAATATATATAAACTATATATTATATATTGTATGTAATATGTAATATATAATGCATGATATGCGATATATAACATATATTATATATTACCTATAATATATAAACTATAATATGTAATATATATTATATAATATGTAATATGTAATATATAATATATACTATATATTACCTATACTATATACTATATACTATATACTATACACTATATAATATATATTATGTGTTATATATTATATATATAAAATAAAATTGAACTTTTAAGGCAGAAGCTAATCCTTCTTCTTTACCTCCTTCTTCCCAGGTTTAAGCAGTATTTTGCAATTAGATAAGAAGACAGATCAATGAATTTTTCCCCCACATTTCCGTTCTCTTTGCCCCGCAGGTCTCACCTTGCCCAGGTGCGTTTGCTGCTTGAGCCTCTCGAGGAAGTGGGCGTGGTGCTGCTGGAAGAGCAGGTGCTGCTGCACGGCCCTGGGGCTGGGCGGGAGCGGCTCCGAGCGGGTCCTGCCCAGCGGTTTGTGCTGGCCGGGCAGTGCCAGGCGCTCCGCGGGCACCAGGGACGGGGCGAAGGAGAAGGGGACAGCCCCCAGGCCTGGCACTGCAGGGACAGCAGGGACACGGCAGGCGGGCACAGTGAGGGGTTGCAGTAAGGTTAGAAAATGTAAAGGTGTCAAATATATTTTTTAAAAATTAAATACATTTTTAAAAAATAAAAATAATAAAATAATATGTAATAAATTAATATAAATAGCAATAATATATTTATTTATATGAAAATATATATAATCTATATTTATATATATAAATATATATAATATATATTATAGCAAAATATTAATAATATAAAGGTATCATATTATTTTATTTATATTGTACTATATTTTATATTATACTATATTTATATTATAATATAATGATATACAAATAATAATATAAAATAATAATTAATAAAAATGTTACTAAATATAAAAATTATCAAGAAAGGCCTCTCAAAATCAGGTCTTCTCTGGCTGATTTTAGAAGTCATTTCTTCAAGCCAGCATTTTGCAGTTCCCACGTGAAAGTAATCCTGTTGTGAGCAGTTTGTTAACCAAACCAATCTATTCCCAGCCTGGGTGCCACTGTCACTGTCCCTGCCACTGTCCTGTCCCTGTCCCCACATCCCCACGTAGACACTGACCTGCCACCAGCGGCGCGTGGGTGACCGAGGGCTCGAGGATGATGACGGGCTGCAGCCGGGGGGACAGGGCGCTGCCGGCCTCGTGCTGCTCCAGGCTGGCCGGGATGAAGACGGGCGGGTGCGAGCCCGGGAGCACCGGCCCATTGAGCACCGGGACACGGTGAGCCAGGCTGGGCAGCGCCCGGCGCTCGGTGTCACCCTGTGGGGACAGGGACAGGGACAGGATGGGACAGGGACAGCAATGGGAGCACCAGGACACGGTGAGCCAGGCTGGGCAGCGCCCGGCGCTCGGTGTCACCCTGTGGGGACAGGGACAGGGACAGGATGGGACAGGGACAGCAATGGGAGCACCAGGACACGGTGAGCCAGGCTGGGCAGCGCCCGGCGCTCGGTGTCACCCTGTGGGGACAGGGACAGTGATGGGACAGGGATGGGGCAGAGATGGGGCAGGGACAGGGACGGGGATGGGGAAAAGGACAGGGATGGAGACAGGGGACAGAGACAAGGACAGTGACAGACACAGGGACATGGCACCGGGAGGGCACAGGATTGTCCCCACCGTGCCCATGGGCAGCACCAGGAGCCCCAAACGCCAAGGGAAGGGAGGCAGTGCTGGGGTCGGAGCTGGGCACCTACCCTGGCGCCGGTGGTGGCCGGCAGCCCCAGGGTGATGGCCGGCAGGGAGGCCGCGCTCTGCAGGGCAAACTGGGCCAGGGAGCTCTCCTGCATCAGCAGCCGCTGGGCCAGCGGTGTCTGCAGCAAACAGGAGCCATCAGAGCCCTGCTCCCAGCCAGGGACCAGCGACAGGGACATGGGGACAGCCTGGGGACGCCCACGGGACAGGACAGCAGAGGGGAAATGCACCCTGGAGGAGGGTGGGTGTGGGAGAGGTGCTGGGCTGGGGAGAGCATCCCGGAGCAGGGAATGCCAGGGCATCCCAGGGCATCCCAGGACACCCCAGGGCAGCCCACCCTTGGGCAGGGGGTTCAGGGCTGGGCCCCCTGAGCCCAGAGGGGCCCCCAAAGCCCCCGGGCTGACCTCGTGGGCCCCGCCTGGGGCAGCGGGCAGCGCGGCGTGCTCGGCGGGCAGGCTGTCGTTGGGAGAGCTGCAGCCCGACACGGGGGTGCTGCTGCTGCTGGGGGACGAGTCTGGGGGGGAAAGGACATGGGGTGAGGGCACAGCCCCCCTCAGCCCCTCCAACCACTGCTCCCCACCCTTCTGGGGCTGAATCCCCCTCGGAAGGCAGCACTCCATGGTGGGAACCCTCCACACCAGACCTGGGGCAATTCCAGCCCTGCAGGTCCAGCCTGGGCCCCAAAAGCAGCAGGAGGAGCAGCTGCAGCACCTCCAGGCTCCCAAATCCCACAGCAGCACCTCCAGGCTCCCCAGTCCCACAGCAGCACCTCCAGGCTCCCCAGTCCCACATCAGCACCTCCAGGCTCCCAAATCCCACACCAGCACCTCCCATCCCACACCAGCACCTCCAGGCTCCCCAATCCCAAACCATCCCAGCCCAGCCCCTGGGGAGGACACACCAAAGCCTGGTGTCACTGTCCCCAAGCAGGGGTGACACAGGAGCTGGAGCTGTCCCCTGGGGAGGACACACCAAAGCCTGGTGTCACTGTCCCCAAGCAGGGGTGACACAGGAGCTGTCCCAGCCCAGCCCAGCCCCGGGGTCCCCCCGAGCCCGTCCAGGCCTCACCGATGGCGTCGGGCGGGCGCCTCTTCAGCGAGGGGGGGGCGCTCTCCTTGCGGGTCAGGGGGTTCTTGCGCCGCTCCAGGCACTTCCTGGGCTTGCACCGAACCTTCAGGTTGGGCTCGGACGCTGCGGGGACAGGGGTCAGTGCTGGCCACACCTGGGTGGGCTCTGTGGGGCCAGTGCCAGCTCCAGCCGGGGACACCGGGACAACCCCAGGGGTCTTTAGGGACACGGGGACATCCCTGAGGCCTTGAGGGATGTGAGGACATTCCCGAGGCCATGAGGGACACAGGGACATCCCCAAGGCCTTTGAGGGACATGGGGACATTCCTAGGCCATGAGGGACATGGGGACATTCCCAAGGCCATGAGGGCCACGGGGACATCCCTGAGGCCTTGAGGGACATGGGAACATTCCCAAGGCTTTGAGGGACACAGGGACATTCCCAAGGCTTTGAGGGACACGGGGACATTCCCAAGGCCATGAGGGGACACAGGGACATCCCCAAAGCCATGAGGGACACGGGGACATTCCCAAGGCTTTGAGGGCCATGGGGACATCCCCAAGGCCATGAGGGACATGGGGACATTCCCAAGGCCATGAGGGACACGGGGACATTCCCAAGGCCATGAGGGACACAGGGACATCCCCAAGGCCATACCTGTTTTCCGCAGTGGGAAGTGCTCGGGGGTGTCGAGAGACGTGCTGGGCACGGGGGACAGGAACGTGCTGAGCATGGCAGGGGAGGGACCCTCGGGCTCCAGGGGCTCCAGAGACCTGCGGGGAGAAGCCAGAGCCCCTTCCCAGCTGCCCCTGGGCAGGTCTGGGGCAGGGGCAGGTCCTTTTGGGGGCAGCTGCTTTACCTGTAGGGCAGGGTTGCAGTGGGGGGATTGCTGGTCCTCTCCAGAGCCGCCTGCTGCTTCTTCAGGATGACCTCGGCCAACTTCTGCTTCACCACCGTGCTGGCCACGGCACCTGCACGGTGACCACAGTGACCACGGTGACCCCACGGGGCTCAGAGCTGCTCTGAAGGGTCCCCGTGGGCAGGACCCCGACCCCAGGGCTCGGGGACCCCCGAGGGGCACAGCTGGCTCTGCCCCCATCACAGCTGGCTCTGCTCCCGCCCCGTTCCCCGTCTGTCTGTCCCAGCAGGAATGCTCTGTGCTAACAGCAGGGACACTCTGCGGACCTGTGCCGGTATTCAGCACCTCCGAGCGCCAGTTAATTAACTGATAAATCATTAATTAGGTGCGATGTGGAGCCCTGCGCGTCCCAAAATCGGGAGCGAGCCCCCGGCGGCTCCTCCAGCGCCGGCACCAGAGGGCGCCGGGAGACCGCGGCTGGCAGGGGCTGAGACCCAGATTGGGGTCTGAAAACCCAGACTGGGGGCTGCAAACCCAGACTGGGGTCTGAAAACCCAATCTGAGAGTCTGTAAACCCAGTCTGTGGGTCTGAAAGCTCAATCTGGGGGGCCTGAAAACCTGGTCTGGGGGTCCCACCGGGCTCTGTCACCTGAATGGGGTCTGTAAGCCAGCCCAGGGGTCCCAGAGGGGTTGCAGCCCCGCTCTGTGGATGCTCTCCACCCCTTTCCCCCTTAGCAGAGCTTGGTCTGGCTAAGGGCAGAACCCCCCGAGCCCCCTCCCCTGAGCCCCCCTTACTCCTCTTGCTCTTGTCCTTGTTGAGGATCTGGCGCAGCTCCTGCTCCTGCTGGCCCGGCTCAGCCTCACGGTGCGGGGACTCCATGGCCACCTGTGGGACAGGGACATGGGCACAGGACCCCATAACCCCCCTCAGAGCCCTGTGACCCCTCCATGGTCACCTGTGGGACAGGGACATGGGCACAGGACCCCATAACCCCCCTCAACTCCCCTCAGAGCCCTGTGACCCCTCCATGGTCACCTGTGGGACAGGGACATGGGCACAGGACCCCATAACCCCCCTCTGAGAGCCTTCTGACCCCTTCATGGCCACCTGTGGGACAGGGACATGGGCACAGGACCCCATAACCCCCCCTTCAGCCCTGCCTGAGTCCTGTGACCCCCTCCCTGGCCCCAGGCAGGGGGACACGGGGACAGAGCAGTCTGGGACAGTCCCTTGTGTCACTCTGGCTCACTGGAACGTGTGAAGTTGTTCCATCACAACAAACCTGACACGTTTTGGTCTCCAGGGACGCTTTGCTCTCCCTGGGGACATTGTAAAAGTCAAAACCTGTCTGCTCCCACTTGCTGCCTCCTCTCAGGGTGTTTGGGCATGTCTGCCGTGTTGCAACGCGGCAAAAAATAAAAATCTTTGTGGAGCACAGAAGGGGAAAAAAGTAATCTATGATAGGAGGGAAATCTCAGCTGATCCATGGAACTGACTCCTGGCCTGAGCCTGGAGCAGCCCTGGGGACAGGCAGGGGGGGATTTCAGTCCTGAAGATGGTCACAAGTCCCTGGATGTGGTCACAACTCCTCAGATGTGGTCACAGCTCCCTGGGCATGGTCAGAACTCCTTGGATGTGGTCACAGCTCCCTGGGCATGGTCACAACTCCCTGGACGTGTCCTCCTGCCTGCCTCCCTCTGAAGCCTCCCGGAGGAGCCATCCCTGCCAAATCCCGCTGGATTCTCGTGCCAGTGAAACCTGGCAGTGAATTCCTGCTCGGGGCAGGGGCTGCGGGTGGCACCGGAGCTCGGTGCCACCTCCCAGAAAAGCCAAGTGGCCAGGGAGGGACAGCCCCGGCCCGCAGGGATCCCCTGCAGCCACCCTGGAGCTCCAGCCCTGGAATTCGGCCTGGAATTGAGACACAAGCCCTCCACCTGCCTCCCCAAGCAGCCTCCTTGCGTCACTGAGGTCCCTGTGCTGGCTGGAAACCCCTCCAGATGTTCCAGCTCGGGGAAAAGCAGGAATTCGCCTGGGAATGTTATTTTGGCAGTGGGATTTCCAGCCTTTTCCTCTGAATCCCTGCCCAGAGAAGGGGAACTCAAAAGCCAGCCCTGATTCTGGTACTGCTGTGCACTCTGGGGGCAAAATTGCCCCTCCAAGATGCTCAATCCCGCCCCAAACCCTGCCAGGAGCGGGGTGCGTGCCCCCCCTGCCCCATCCCATACCCTGACGTGCTGGTGGGCGAGCTGCTCCACTTGCTGCTGGTGCAGGCTGGCCAGGAAGAGCTGGTGCTGCAGCTGCTGCTGCTTCAGGGCCAGCAGCGCCGTGTCCTGGGGCTTGAGCAGGCGCTGCCCGATGCGCAGGTCCATGGGGACGGCCTGGGGCACCCGCGGGGAGGGGCACGGGCTCACGGCAGCTGCGGGGACACACAAAGGGACACGGGTCAGGCACGGGGCTGCCCTGCCAGCCAGGGGGACCGGCCACGGAGCATCCTCTGCCTGCAGAGCCTCCCTCCCCGGGCAGCTGGGGAAGGAGGTTCCTGCAAGGGTCACTCCTCTGGGGAGGATCCAGGGTGCTGCAGGTGCCTCCCCCTGGCATCGTGCTGGAGGAGAAGGGCTCTGGAGTGAAGGTGTTCCCTGCACAGGCTCCCCGAGGGGTGAAACCAAAGCAGTGCCCCATGGGGGCACCAACACAGTGCCAGTTACACACCTGAAAGCGTCTGTTATAGCCCAAAACAGTGCCAGTTACACACCTGAAATCATCTGTTACATCCCCAAAACAGTGCCAGTTACACCCCAAAACAGTGCCAGTTACACACCTGAAATCATCTGTTATACCCCAAAACAGTTCCAGTTACACACCTGAAATCATATGTTATACCCCAAAACAGTGCCAGTTACACCCCAAAACAGTGCCAGTTACACACCTGAAATTGTTCATTACACACCCAAAACAGTACCAGTTACACACGTGAAATCATCTGTTACACCCCAAAACAGTGCCAGTTACACACCTGAAAAGGGGTGGGAAGAGATTTTCGGGGAAAAAAAGGGTAGGAAGGGATTTGGGGCGTGCAGAAAGGGGTGGGACGGGCTTGGGGCAGCCCAGGTGAAGGAGGGGCTGCTCCAGACACCCCCAGGAGGGAGCAGAGCCCAGGGGAAGCTCCGGGAATCTCTCTCTGCATCATTTGCTTCAGTCCCTACAAAAACAAACGGCGAGGCGGCGGAAGCGGAGCAGGGAGGGATGGGGGCTGCTGGGGGAGAGAGGGAGGCCGGGCAGCAGCCAGAAAAACAAAACAACTCCTCAGCACTCGCCTGGAGCCAGGAAAAAGCTGTGGAGCATCCCCAGGGCCAAGAGGCTCTGCAGAAGAGGCTGCGTGGACCCTGCTCCTACCACGGCCCCCAGCTCTGCCCACCCCGTGCTGGGGATGCCTGAGTGCATTTTCAGAGAGGCTGGGATGAGAAAAGGCACCCTGGGAGCAGAGCCTGGCCTGGCAGTGCCCTGGGGTGACCCTGGTGTCCCAGCCCTGATGCTCCTGGCCAGGATGAGGCCACCAAACTCAGGGCAGTTTTCCAGAGCTTGGAAACACAAAACGTCCCATGCTGGGTGCCAGGGCAGCGTGAGAGGGACCCAGGCTGGTGGCACTGGGAGGGAAAGCCGGGCTCTGGGCAGGAGCCACTGTCCCCATGTGGGTGTGAGAGCCCTGCACTGGCACCTCCTCAGGGATGCTCCAGAGCCCTCAGCTCCGGACCCCCCTGGCAAAGCCCCTCCTGCCCCAGGAGCTGTTTGTGACCTCCCTGTGCAGCTTGAACTCATTTGGGGTTTGCTGCCGGGCCCTGGGCCAGGAGTTACAGTAAACAACCCCCTCCCACATGATCCAGGGGCTGGCGGCCAAGCCCTCGGCTCCTCCCCTTCCCCCCGCCCCAAAAAAGCCAAAAGTGAAGTCCCACCGAGGCTCCTGGGGGTTTGTCCCTGTCCCCAACCCAGCCTGGACCCTCAGAGGCCACCAGCACCAGGACACCTGGCTGGGACTGGGATGCACAATTTGGGATGGGGATGCACAATTTGGGACTGGGATGCCCAGTTTGGACCAGGATCACAGTTTGGGACGGGGATGCATGGTTTGGGACAGGGATCACAGTTTGGGATCAGGATGCCCAGTTTGGGACCGGGATGCCCAGTTTGGGACTGGGATGCACAGTTTGGTATCAGAATCACAGTTTGGGACGGGCACTCAGTTTGGGACTGGGATCACAGTTTGGGACTGGGATACACAATTTGTGACCAGGATGCCCAGTTTGGGACTGGGATACCCAGTTTGTGACCAGGATGCCCAGTTTAGGACTGGGATCACAGTTTGGGACCGGGATACACAATTTGTGACCAGGACGCCCAGTTTGGGACCACAAAGCCGCGGGGCCAGGAGCCCATCACACAAACCAGCCCTGGGCCAGCAGCTGCGGCTCCAGCCCGTGGATCCTCCATGGGAAGGGGAGGCTGTGACACGGAGTCTCCCTGCAGCGCCTGGCCATGAATGAGGGCTCTGTGCTCCAGCCCCGTTACCAGCACTCCTTACCAGCATTTTCCAGGCTGCCAGCACAGCACGGAGCAGGGAACGCGGCCGAGGGGCCACGGGACAGCCAGGGAGGGAGGGGAGCCCCACTTTGCCCTGCAGCACCTCCCTGAGGAGCTCTGGGACAGGGGGACTTTGGTGGCAGCGCGTTCCCCAGGCTGGCGGTGGCAGCGCAGGGCTGCTGTCGCTCGGGACACCACCACGCTGCTCCCAGCCAGCCATCCCGGAAAAGAAAAAAAAATCCGGCACAGAAATCTTTGCTATGGCATTTCCTGATTGTTTTTAAAGAGGCAAATCAGCCGTCAACAGAGCTGGGCTTACATAAGGGGGAAATAAAGCAAAGAGGCAAACAAAGCAGGGCAGGGAGGTTATTGAGGAGCAAAGCAGTGGCATCCCAGCTCTGCTGCTCTGTGCATCCCTGCCTGTATCCCTATTTATCCCAGTCTCTCCCTGCCTTCATCCCTGTTTATCCTCATCTGTATCCCTGTTTATCCCCACCTGTATCTCTATTTATCCCTGCCCTCATCCCTGTTTATCCCTGCCCTCATGCCCACCTGTATCCCTGTTTATCCCCACCTGTATCCCTGTTTATCCCCACCTGCATCTCTATTTATCCCCACCTGCATCTCTATTTATCCCCACCTGCATCCCTATTTATCCCCACCTGCATCTCTATTTATCCCCACCTGTATCCCTATTTATCCCCACCTGCATCTCTATTTATCCCTGCCCTCATCCCTGCTCTCACCCCTGCCTGCCCACAGCTCGCTCTGAGGTGGAGCAGCAGTTAAATCCAGGCTGGGTTTTTTTGGTTTTTTTTTTTAATAAACCATCTTCTTTTATAAAAGCCTTTCCCATCTTATGCTGATCTGCTGTGAAAGGTTCAGAGTTCAGGCGGGTTGAAGAATGCGGGTGATTAAAAACATTCCTCTCTAATAAAAGGGAAAAGGTCTTCTCCAGAGCCCTGCACGAGGAGAAGGAATGAGCTGGAGGGAGGGAGCTCAAATTAAAAACACTTAAATAAGAAACCACACCAAAAGGACCGTGTTGAAAGAACACGAAGATCACAAAGGGAGAACTCAAGAAATAGGAAATCCTGGAGCTGGGGTGCCTCTTTTATCCCTGCTGGGCCCTGGGGCGCTGGCTTTGATTAGGGACCAAACCCTGCTCCCCAGAACAACGAGAGAAAATCACCAAACCCACCCAGCCCCACTTCTGGGGGGACACTGGGGACCCCCCACAGGTGCCCACATCTCCCTTTGTCCCCCTACCTCCATCCTGTGTGTCCCTGAAGGGTTTCCTTGCAGGATCCCACAAAATCCCAGTGCTTGGGGCATTTTCCTCCTTCCTCTCCTTAGCACAGAGATCCGGGGGTGGGAGCTCCAGGGATGGGAGCTCCAAGGGTGGGAGTTCCAGGGGTGGGAGATCTGAGGGTGGGAGCTCCAGGGGTGGGAGCTCCAGGGGTGGGAGTTCTAAGGGTGGGAGCTCCAGAGATGGGAGATCTGAGGGTGGCAGCTCCAGGGATGGCAGCTCCAGGGATGGCAGCTCCAGGGAGAGCCCTGCACCCCCTCAGCTGTCCCCGCGTGGAGAGAGCTCCGGCCACGTCCCGCAGGAGCCATAAGGGAGCAGATGATGCTCAGGGCAGATGTAATGTTTGGAGCAGCCGGGTGCCAAGTTGTGATAACTCTTTCTGGAGCTCATGGAGTGGGAGTTTCAGGGGCTTTACGCCTCAGCCAGATGTGGGTGGATCCCTCCCCTCCCCACCAGACAGCAAATTCCTGCTCCACAACGAGACGAGGCTGATGCTGCTCCAAGAAAAAGCCCCCTGAGAGTTTTTCCACCAGGGTAAACCCAAATTTTTCTGCTCTGATTCTTGTAAACTTCCTTCCGCAGAAAGTTTCCAGAAAAAAAAATTTAAAAAATAAATTAAAAAATTGAGACAGACGATGATTAAAGTTTGGCAAAGTCACCAGAGCAGCACAAAACCTTTCCCACAACCAAAGGCACAAACCAGGGTTCAGCCACACACCCAACCATGCCGTGCACCTGTGAGCAGAGTGGTTATTTAGGCATTCCAAGCACAAAAATGGGAATTTTCCCTGCTGGAGCCTAGAAACGAGCTGCACATCAGGCCTGGGAGGCAGATCAGGGCGAGATGCTTCCTCTGATTGCTCTCCCTGGTTATTTGCAGCTCGTGACCTTTGAGTCAGACATTTAATAGCCCTCTCTGGAACTTTCTCCCCACAAATGTGCACATTTCCTTTTGAAACTCATGGCCCCAAGACCCAAAAACCTCAGGGCTGGTCCAGAGTCCAGGGACAGGGAGGAAACACCTTTGGGCCTGGGTGTGCTGCTGGTTTCAACACTCCCTGCTCCAGCCCAGATCCCGGTTCTGCTGTTCCCATCCCACCCGAGGGGACCCCGCTGCTCCCGCAGCACCCAGGGCAGGATTCCTGGGCCAGGCACAGGGAGCTCCTCAGGGCTAAATCAGACCCTCCTGGAGGTGAGCCAGGTCTGTGTTCCAAGGCAGGTTTTCCACATGCTCTCAAGTCCATCAGCCCTGGAAGGGTTTTGCCCCCAGGGCGAGGGTGGTGAGAGGATCCCAAGGTAGTTCCACATCCAGAGTTACCCCAAACCTGACATGGACACGAGCTTCACCTCAGGCACTGCCCAAACAACTTCTCTCCTGTTCCTTCCTGCTCCCAGAGGAGCTGGAGGGATTTGCAGGAGCTCCCTGGGTACAGGGATGAGCTTTGAAAGCCTTCAGAGCACCCAACCCTAAACGTGCTGAGGCAAAATCCCCCAGCAAAAGCTTTTGGGCCTAAATTTGAGATCTTAGGGATCTCCAGGTACTAAACCACAGGAAATTCTGGGCACAGGCAGGATGGAGCTGCCTCACGGGTCCCACAAAATGTGGTTTGAGCGTGGGCAGCCCCAGGGAGCAGGGGGGATCAAAGGGCTCACTCATCTCCTGCAGCCGCAGCCGGGCCAGGGCAGAGCAGGGCCGGCGAGTGGCTCCATCCCCACCGCAGCCCTGGCACAGCTGGAAACCTCTGGCAGTCATTTCCTGCCCCCTCCCACCCCCACGGGTCACCCAGCCCATCCCAGAGAGCGGAGGAGGGAGAGGAGGGAGAGGTGTCCCCAGGAAACCTCGCAGCCACCGCGGCTTCCTGAGGAGCACCGGGAATGCCGCGGCCAAGGGGCTCTGCTGAAGGGGGCCAAGGCAGCCTCAAATCACAGAAACTCACCAGATCTGGGGAAAATCCTCCTTTCCCAGAAGAGAAACCTGCCCCAGAGCACATCCCACCCCGCTGGATCCCTCACCCAGCCCAGCTGGGATCTGCCGGCTCCTCCCGACTCTGGGGAGCCCCAAACTCCTCTGGGGAGCCCCAAACATCGCCCTGGACCGGTGGGGAGGCAAATCTGCCCCTCCTGATGCTCCTGCGGGGCCTTTCCCTGCAGCAAACACCCCCTGGGGAGCTGCTGCTCCTCCACACCGCCCAGCTCCTCTCCTTGAGGGGTTCCTGGGTGAAAAAAGCTGCAGCACCTCCTGGCAGGGATGGACTGGGACACAGGCAGCACCTCTGGGCTGGCAAACCCCCAGCTCTGGCCAAGCTGGAACACCCAGGGCCCTCCATCAGCCTCATCTTCCTCCCCAGGCTCCCAGCAAGGGACACCAGCACTGCCCAGAGCTCGGCATCACCTCCTGCCCGCTCTGGGAGAGGCTCTGGCCCCACTCCTGGTGGGATGAGCTCCGTTCTCTGGGCAGGATGAGCTCCCTGGTCCCTGTTCTCTGGGCAGGATGAGCTCCCTGCTCACCTGGTCCCTGTTCTCTGGGCAGGATGAGCTCCGTGCTCTTCTGGTCCCTGTTCTCTGGGCAGGATGAGCTCTGTGCTCTCCTGTTCCCCGTTCTCCCTGCAGGATGAGCTCTGTGCTCTCCTGGTCCCTGCTCTCCCAGCAGGTCGAAGATGCCCCGGGACGCAGCCCTGCGCTCCCAGGACCCAGGGAAGGTGACATCAGCCCGGGAGGATGCCAAGGGAAGAGGAGCAGAGATCAAAGGATTGCAGCAGCTCTCTCTCCTGGGTTACCCAAGCGCTCCCGACCGGTTTGTGAGGAGGGCTCGGCGGCTCCTCCCTCCCCGGGGCATCCACCGGGAGCTGCTCGGGCACCGGCTGGAGCCCGGGGCTGCCGGCACGGCACTGATTTATGCTTTAAATTGCTGCTGCAAGAGCCCGGCTTGAGTCACAACCCCCCGGGGAAGGCTCAGCGCGGCCCGGAGCGGCTTCGTGCTTGATCTGGAAACGCCGAGACAAAAAAAAGCTGGAATCACTCAATACCCACACCCGGCAAGTGGCTACTCAAGGCGACCTGCCCGCTAATTAGAGCCGCAGGAAGGAAATCCCTTTGGCAAACGCTGGACAAAGTCCAGGGCTGGGTTGGAGGGCAGAAAAGGAAATTTAAGAAAAAAACCCGAGGCTCAGGAGAAGCAGAAGGAGCTGGGAGAAGCACGGGCAGCCCCAGCTCCACGGGAACAAAGGGAAAGAGGCACAAACTCAACTCCCTGAGCAACCCCTGCACTGCTCAACCTCCAGCAGGCAGGGCCCAGCTGGGGCTCAGCCCAAACCTGCCCCGTGCTGACCCTCGGGCATCTGAGGAGCCACCGAGGAGCTCCCCAGGGCAGACCTGGGGCCCAGCCTGAGTTATTTCTGTCACAGGGAGGAAGCCACAGCATTTTCAGTTTCCTGCACAAACACACTTGGGGTGCCCTTCCCCACGGGCCCGGCGGGCGCTGCCTCCCCTCCCTGGCTGCTGGGGAAGGAGCTGGGAAAGCTCAGGGCTGGCATCAGCGAGGCTGGGAAAGGTGCAGGTGTCAAATCCTCAGTGCAGAGGAGGATGAAACCCGCCTGGATCTGAGGAGCCACACCCTGGGGACAGCGGGGACAGGAGGGAGAGTGGGGACAGCAGGGACAGTGGGGACAGTGGGGACAGGAGGGACAGTGGGGACAGTGGGGACAGCGGGGACAGCAGGGACAGCAGGGACAGCAGGGACAGTGGGGACAGCGGGGACAGCCACCCTGAGACAAACCTGGCTTGGTGCTGGGGCTTGCAGGAAGCTGTGGGGAGATGCTGGGAATTCCATCCGGGATGGAGAAGCTACAGGAGAGAAGCAGGCAGGATTCGTGGTGGGAGGGAACGCCAGGAGCACCTGGAGTCCCGAAGAGAAGCCTTGGAGGAGGCCAGCAGGACTGAGGGTGCAGGTGGGTGTGTGAGCGCTCCACATGCGTGGAGCAACGCTGCCCTGGGGCTTTAACCCAGCAAGAGGAGCTGCTGCTGCTGCTGAACTGTCCAGAGATGGGGGAAAAGGAAAAAGAACCAGCAGAGAAACTCCCTGTGAGCCCAGCAGAGGAGCAATGACTCGGACACCCAGGAATCAGTGCTCATGGCGGGGATTGAGCCCTCAGACCTCTCGGGATCAGAGCTGGCGTCAGCCCAGCAGAACCCCAAACACATCCAGGCCCTTAAAGCCCACCTGGCACCCAAAGAACCGGGCCCACCCCCAGCTCCAGCCCACGGACCCCGCCCCGGGCAGGAGATGCTCCAGGTGCCCCTCACACCAAACCCGCCTGCTCCAGCCCCCCAGCCGCCCGGCACACTCACCCGCGGATGGCATCGTGTCCCCGCAGCCCCGCGGGGTCCCCGTGGCCGCCGGGGCTGCGGGAAGAGCGGCCCCCGGCCCCGGGAGCTCCCGGATCCCCGGTGCGGGCGGTCCCGGGCGCGGCCGCCGCCGCTCCCTTGCAGTTCTCACGGGCAGATCGAGCCCTGGCAAAGCCCTCGCTGGCAGCCGGCCTCATCAGGCTCATTAAGTGCAATTAAGGCGCAGCGGGCATCCCTCCCCTCCCCGCCCCGCCCCTCTGGGGGATATTTTGCTTTTAGACAAAATAAACAGGGAGGTTTTGCGTGGGCTCGGGCAGGTGCCAGCAGCGGGCAGCAGCAGCAGGTGGAAGTGCTGAGGTGAATCAGGGTCCAGCCCCGATTCCAGCCCTCCTGCTGCTCCCAGGGGTGCCCATTCCAGCCCCCCTGGCCCGGAGGGGAGCACCAGACCCTCTCCCCTTTGCAAACAGGAACATGGAACGGGATAAACTCTAAGGAAGCTGCTCCCCTGCTCTTGCTGGGATTTTAAAACCACAGGGAAAAGCTTCCACGCCAGCCTGAAGTGGGATTTCATTGCAGCAGCTCCTCCAGCATCACTTGGAAGCTGGTTACAGAACTGCTGCCCCTCCACAGCCCCAAACCTGGGAGAAGGGAGAGCAGAAGTGCCCAATCCCCTCCTCCTTCCACGCCATCCCTCCTCCCCTGGGGACCCCAAAAGGGCCAGGACACACCCAGAACACACACTGGGGAGCTTTAAACCACACAGAACATCACCCCAAGCCCCAGAACATCACCCCAAGCCCCAGGGGCCCCCAGGAGGCCGCAGCCCATCCAAGATTTTCCCTCGATGCCGCCAGGATGTTGCTCCATCGCCCTGGCAGCGCTGGACACCTCCTGTCAGCAGCGAAAT
Source organism: Agelaius tricolor (assembly GCF_023055355.1). Taxonomy (NCBI): domain Eukaryota; kingdom Metazoa; phylum Chordata; class Aves; order Passeriformes; family Icteridae; genus Agelaius; species Agelaius tricolor. Next base: position 423,557 of record NW_027269356.1, on the reverse strand, counting down.
CCACGAGCTCCTGGTGTTCCTGGCAGGTCACAGGGGCTGGTCCTGACCCTGGGCTTTGTCACAAAGCTCTGGGGTGGGGTGGGGAGGGAGTCCCGGGGACTCCCGGGGTAAAACAGCCCCGCTCCATCCCCATCCACTCTGGGACAAGGGAAAAAGCCAAAAGGGATCCCTAAAGCTTTCTGCTCCCCCATGGAAAAATCAGCTGGAGCTGTCCCAGGGCAGACTGGATGCCAGCACATGTGAGAGCTGGGTTTGGACTCCTGGGGCTGTCCCAGGGTGATCCAGGCCAGGCAGAGATGGGCATTTCCCAGTCTGGCTCCTGCAGGAAGCACCAAGAGCCCCAGGAAAGGCTCTGCCCCCCAGACAAACCCCAGAGATCCATCACAGCCACCTCTGAGGCAGGGCCATGCCCCGACAGAGAGCCTTGCTTCAGATACTTGGGGCTCACTGCTGCTAAAGGGACTTAGCCAGAACAAATTAGGATCATTTCCCGTCTTAATTAATTCTACTTTCACTTCCTGGCACGCTGGAGCTCGGCCTCCTCTGCCGCAGCAAGGAGCCTCAACTCTGCCCCACCACAGCAGCGGGAGCTGTGCAAAAACCCAGGGGGGGCTTTGCAGCATTCCTTTGTCACCATCTGAGCCCTGCCCACACTTAACACATCCCCAAAAGCCAGAACCCCCTTTCGTGACCGTATTTCTCCACTGCGGAGCAAGATGAGACCTTCCCCTCCCTCCTCAGGCAGAGGAGCTTCGAGGAGCAGGATTGTGCCTCTTGCACAACAAATCCCCTGCTCTCCCTGCCCGCCCCACATCCCTTTGAGGCACAGAGGAAGCAGGCTGGAGACATCCTTCCTGCACGGGGACAATGTGATGGAAATAGCCCGGGAGCAGCGGGAGCGGCCGCGGGAGCCGCGCAGGGCCCGGCTTCTTCCGCCCATTGTCCGGCCAGGAGCGGCCCAGCAGCTGCAGCCCCCCACGGCAGAGCCAGAGCCCCCAAAGGAGCGGCCCCAAACCCAAACTGCCCCATCCACCTTCACCCAGGACCCCGCGCAAGGCGGGGATTTCGGATTTCGGTGCGAAATCCGCCGCGGTCGCTGCTCGGCCTCAGCCGCTTCACGGCAGCACAGAGCCCACCCCAAAGGCCTGGCAGGGTTCTCCACTGCAGGGAGAAACCCAGGACACCCAGACGGCAGAAGATGCTTTCTCCAGCCCCAGCCCTGAGGGTGAACTGGAGCCCCCGGGGAGCGGGTGCCGCCCTAAATCCCTGTTTTCCCCTCCAGATGGGAGGTGCGCGAGTTCAGCTGCTCCGGCTCACGTCAGCAGCTGGAAAAGCCTGCGAGGACCCACGCAAGCCCGGCCTGCCGAGGACGCTGCTGACGGCAGCTGAGCAGGGCAGGGTGGCAGGAGCAGAACGGCTCCAAGCCACCAATCAGCCCCCAAATTTGGGGTTGCCACTCAAGTCGGTGCCGGTTTTGGTATTCACCTCCCATTTCTGAGGGCTCGGGGAGAGCAAGTTATCACTTGCAGCCCTTCTACATGATCAAGGTGGTGACAGAAGCTGTTTTTCTTTTAAAACACTCCAAAACCAGACATATTTTCAAGGTCTGAGGTGGTTTTAGAGCTGGGGTTTCAGGAGCAGCGATACCTGGATGAGCAGCACAGAGCTGTGGCCACAGCCACGCTTCCAGAGGGAGGGAAATGAGAGGATGGATGATGCCACTTGTCCCTGCTCCTGCCACCGCCCCCAGAGTCCCCCGGAGCAGGGGGACCATCCCAGCACAGCCTGGCCCCTCTTTACCGGCCCAAAAGTGGGGCCAGGCCCTCTCTGGGCTGCTGGGCCAGGGCTGCTCTGCTCCCCGAACATTCCCAAGTGCATTTCTGCCTTGCTGACGGGTTAAAAATAGAAACCATCAGTATTATTGTCCTGCAAGCAAATATAGAAAGATCACATCCTCCCTGCTGGAAAACGACACAGCAGGGACCTCTTCAAACCCAGGCACAGGGGACAGCTCTATTTCGGGACTGGGGAACTTGGGAAGTTTGAACAGAATCCCGAAATTCGTGATGTTGACTCACTGCAGCGCTAAACATCCATGGAAAACTCGCCTTCCCCCTCCTGTCCCGGCTTCCCCGGGGTTTTGTTCGGGATTTCAGGCTCGAGGAGGGTGCTCGGGCTTGCACGGCACTCCCAGCGCTGCCCCAGCGCTGCCCTCGCAGATGGGAACGGCCCCGATCCAGTTTGGGAGTGGTCCTGTCACCACCGTCCCCGTCAGCGCTTCCCAGCTCCCAGGGAGGCGCTGCAGCAGGAAAACCCCATCCCTGCTCTGCTTCCCAAAGCTCCCAGCGGCTGGCACGTCCCCGTTCCAAAGGCAGCTCACAGAAAGGGAAGAGCCAACCCTGACCCCGGAGCAGGAGACGCCCTGAGCCCTCCCCGACCCCTCCCCTGCTCCCTTCCCCCTTTTCTACTCCTGACCCCTTCCCTTCTCCCATCCCTTTCCCTGCCCCATCCAGGCTGCACAAACCCTCTCCGGAGCCCTCCCTGCCCTATCCAGGCTCCCTACTCCTATCCCCCTTTCCCTACTCCTGGATCCCCTTTCCTTTTTCCCTTCTCCCATCCCTTTTCTCTTCTCCCATTTCTTTTCCCTGCTCCCATCCCTTTTCCCTGTCCCAATCCCCCTTCCCTGCTCCCATCCCCTTTCCCTGCTCCCTTTTCTCTGCTCCCATCCCTTTCCCTGCTCCCTTTCCCTATTCCCGTCCCCTTTTCCCTGCTCCCATCCCTTTCCCTGCTCCCTTTTCCCTGCTCCCTTTCCCTATTCCCATCCCCATTCCCTGCTCCCATCCCTTTCCCTGCTGGCTCCAGAGGGAGGGGGCCCTCAGCCTGAACCTCGTTTTTTTGGACAAGGAAGATTTCTACGCAATCCCGGCCTTTCCTTTCCGTGAGTGTTTGTGCTCAGCGCTGGGGCCGCTCCCACCCAGCTGGGACCCGGCTCCAGATCCAGCCTTGTTCCTCAGCAAATCCCTGGGGAGAGGAGAGGAATGCGGCAGGGTCACATCCAGCTGCTGCAAGGGAGGGGAAATGCACGGCCAGGGGTGTCTGGGCACGGCTCCGATGTGGGGGTGCAGCTAAAAGACCCCGGATCCCAAACCAAGCTGGCTCCAAACCCCAGCACTGACCCCAAAACTGCCCCACAGCACCCCAGGGATGGCTCCCTCCCAGAGCAACCCTGCAGGAGCAGCCCCGGCAGGCCTGGGAGGAGCTGGGCTGCAGAGGCCACCCCACCACCCCAAACATCCCCACCGAGCCCCCCCCAGGATGTGGGGCAGGGAGCGCACAGAGCAGAGCTCACTGCACCCCCTCCCCTCCTCCCCACAACAAAACACACACCCAGAAACAGAAGTGGTCAGGAAAAACACGGCAGGGACTCCACAGCAATTGCAGGCAGCTCCATTCCCAGGAGGAGCCTGCTCTGCCCCGGTCCCCCCTCCAGCAGAGCCCCTCGCTGATCCCAGCCAGGTGCCCTGGGCCAGCCCCGGGGGCCATTCCCTCATCTCATTCCCTGCACATCCCAGCTGGCATTTCAGCCCCCAGCCAGTGCCAGATTTCTCTCTGCTGAGCCAATGCACTTGGAAATACATGACGACTTCAGCAGATTAATTGGAAACACAGCCTGGGTGTTGCAATCCCAGGAATGACTCCAATTTCAGGAACAAATGTTTTCATAGAATCACAGAATCACAGAATATTCTGAGTGGGAAGGGACCCACAAGGATCATCCAGTCCAAGCCCTGGCCCTGCACAGACAGCCCAAAAATCCCACCCTGTGCATCCCTGGGAGCATTTTCCAAATGCCCCCTGAGAATTTGGCAGAACTTCACCAGCTTGCTGAACATTTCCAGCTAAACTGGGACAGACTCCACTCACACCTGGGACTATTCCTTTAGCGTGGCGTGCTCCAATTAAAAACCTTCTCAAGAAGATTTAAGGCACACCACGGAAGCGGAGGCAAGAAGAACAATTTCAGTTTGCTCTGTAAATCTCCTCCTAAAACCTCGCTGGTTTTGAGCACCCCAGGGCTCCTCTCAGCCCCTCTGCAAAACCAAACCCAAACTCTTCCCCCAAGATCCTGAAAAGCCCCCAGGGCTGGGAGATGGAGGAGGGGTGGAGGAGGGTTCCCTGGATGGAAACCAATCCTGTGCTTCCATACTTTCCACCCCTCCACAGAAAAACCTTTCCCCTTCAGCATCAGTCAACCTTGCTGTTTGCTGCCAACCTCTGCAGCCATTCCAACCCTTCAGAGGCTGAACCTGATGATTTTGGAGGTCTCTTCCCACCTTAACAATTCCACGATTCTCCCCTTGCTGCCGAGAACTGGAAAGGCCTTTCGTGGTGGGCAGCCGTGCAGCCAAGCTCAGGGTGATAAGGGAAGGAGAAAAGCTGGTCTATCCACCCTCAGAGCCTGGCAGGGAGCTCTGCTTTGCCATCCCACTGCCAGGGCTCCTGCAACCCTACAGAAAAAATCCTGTGTGGGATGTGGAAGGGACTGCTGGAGGGAAAATGGGGAGCCCAAGCTCGGCCCTAAGGGTTGGAATGGCAGCAAACAGGGATGAGCAGAGAAAGGGCTGAGTGATGCTGAAACCCCTGCAAGGGGAGAGGTTTTGCTGTGGACGGGTGGAAAACATGGAAGCACAGGAATGGTTTCCATCCAGGGAACCCTCCTCCACCCCTCCTCCATCATCATCCCTCCCCCAGCCCCGGTGGGTTTTTGGGATTTTGGGTGGTGACACCAAGGAGGGGGCTCTGGAGGGGCTGTGGCTGCTCCTGCAGACCCTGTGGCTGCTGCAGACGTGGGGCAGTGCCTGGGTGAATTCCTGCCTCGGAGGGGTCTGGAGCGAGGGGCCACGATTGCAGCGAGATAAAACACATTTGAATCTTCCCAGAGCAATCAGCTCCCACAGCCTGGCTCCCGGAGCTGCACCTCCTCTCTCTCCAGCTGTTTGGCTGCTCCTCTCAGCCCAGCCCTGCCAGAGCTGGAGCCCGAGCCAGCAGCAGCACAGGCTGCACAAACCCTCCCCGGAGCCCCCCCTGCCCCATCCAGGCTCAAATCCACCGACCCAGCCCCAAACTCAATTCCCTGCTCAGCCTTTGCCTCACGGAGCTCTTTTTGTCCTGCACGAAAGCCCCAGTTCCCAGCCAGACCTGTGGGGTGGGATTCCTCCTCCCTGCCATGAAATCAACCTAAGTCAGTGTTCCTGCTGTTAATTTGGGTAATCTGACAAAATAAGAACCACCAGGTTTTGTGGTGAGACGGCACTTTGGGAGCTTTGCTCATACCACAGGTCTTGCTTTGGGGTGTCCCCATGACTGGGGAGATCCATGGGATGCAGAAAGATCCCAGCATGGGGATGGGAACCTCTGCCCTGAGCTGGGCTGCGGGGTCAGGCTGGCTGGACAGTGGGAGAGCTCCAGCCAAGCCTCATCCCTCATTCCCAGGGTCAGGAATGTGCAAGAGCTGCTGCGAGGGGATGACCACAGAAGCCACGTGGACAGAGGGAATGTGGCGGGGCCCTGCAAGGATCTGCTCCGGCTCCCCCTGCAAGCCAGGAGACCCAGGAGGAGCAGGGAGGACGCAGGGATTCGTGCAGATCCAGCACACGCCCCAGCTCCAACCAGGCTGAGCCCACAAATCCTTCTGCAAGTTTCTCTGTCCCACCTCCAGATGTGCCAGCACCCCGTCCTACACCCTGCGCCCCTCCCAGGCACGCCCTGCGCCCTCTGGGCTCTCCTGGCACCGTGTCCCAGACACGTCTGTGAGGGGCTGGGCTGGTTGGGCTGTGCTGGAGCTGATGTCCCCCCATGCCAGCACCCACCTCCCCCAGCCCGGCCCCATCCCTGGTCCCCAGGGCTGGCCCAGCCCAGCCCCAGCTGGGACAGAGCCTCCACCCAGGCTCGGTGCTGTGACTAAAGCGGGCAGGCACCCCGAGGATCCAGCTCTGACAGCAAGGTCCCACCAAGGCAAAAACAATTCAAACCCTCCCAGCTCCCTGCTCGCGTTCAGGGGTTCGTCATCGGCACTGATAGAGATCCACAGCTCGCAGCACAAACAGGGAGGCGGCCAAGGAACCCGCAGGAACGGCAACCGAGACTCGTGGAGCCCTGGCCAGGGCCAGAGGCAGCTGCAATGCTGCTCCAGGGACTCCCTGAGCTGTGATTTGACACAAGCCCTGATCAGATGTGGCGTCACCGGGATGGTTCACGCAGGAGGGACGAGGCCAACGCACAAACCACAGCTCAGCCCCTGCCTGCAGCACCTCCTGCTCTGCTTCAGCCGCCACAGGAGCCGAGGCCTCGAGTGTGCTCTGCCCAACCAACCAGCCTGGGCTTCACCATCGCCTCTCCCTGCCAGGCAGGGCCTCCTTCCTGCAGCTTTTTCAGCCTTTCTCAAGTGGGGAGTGCAGTGCTGACACTGCATTAAGAACATCAAAGTCACCGGTCCTCACTCCCACCCAATGTCCCATTTCCTCACTCCCACCCAGTGTCCCATTTCCTCACTCCCACCTGGTGCTTTCTGGCACCACCCAAAAGCACAGAGTCAGCAGAAGTTCAGTCCTGCAGGGATTTTGGAGGTGTCCCAGGTGCCCTGTGTCCCTGCAGGTGCCCTGTGTCCCTGCAGGTGCCCTGTGTCCCTACATAACCCCAGCTCCGAGGAGCCAGCCTGGTTTAGGAGATGACCCTGGATGCTGTAACCCCAGCCCTGAGGAGCCAGCCTGGTTTAGGAGCTGACCCTGGATGCTGTAACCCCAGCCCTGAGGAGCCAGCCTGGTTTAGGAGCTGACCCTGGATGCTGTAACCCCAGCTCCAAGGAACCAGCCTGGTTTAGGAGATGACCCTGGATGCTGTAACCCCAGCTCTGAGGAGCCAGCCTGGTTTAGGAGCTGACCCTCCATGCCTTAACCCAAGCTCCCTCCCTCTCCTCCCCCACGGCCCCGGGCCCTTTGCTCACACGGTTCTTGCAATTCCTGGCCCTCGGCTTCGAGGCTTCCGCCACCATCTGGGCTCCATTTAGGGGAGCTGATGTTTTTCACAGGGCTGTAATCTAAACTTTGGGATTGAGTTTACATCTCACATACCAGCGTCTCACCGCTGGGCCTGGCTCTGCACCGGGGGCTGGCGGCTGCCAGTCCTGTGCCAGCGGCTCCGGGCACCTGGGAACAGTGCAGGGATCCCAAACCAGGGATCCACCCACAAACCACCAGGGATCCAGCCAGGCACTGGCCCTGCCAGTGGGTCAGAGCTGTGAGAGCCCAAGGAGCTGGGAATGAGCTTGGCTTGCCCCGGGAGGCTGCGATGGGAGGCAAAGTCCCATATCAGTGTCATCCAAAGCCCCACATTGGTGTCATCCAAAGCCCCACAACGGTGTCATCCAAAGTCCCACATCAGTGTTATGCAAAGCCCCACACTGGTGTCATCCAAAGTCCCACATCAGTGTTATCAAAGCCCACATCAATGTCATCCAAAGTCCCACATTGGTGTCATCCAAAGCCCCACATCAGCATTACCCAAAGCCCCACATCAGCATCATCCATCCCAGCAGCAGGAAATTCCCCAGCCCGGGCAGCCAGAGATGCGAGCACAGGAAGAAGAAGCAATTTGGGAGCAGGGATGCAGAGAGGCAGGTCCAGCCCTGCTTGTGCTCAAAGCCCAGGGTGACAGACCCACCTCAGGGCCTGGCCAGGCTCCTGACCCAGCCCTCAGGTGACAACTGGCACCCTCAAATCCCTGCCAGACCCCCCCATGCCCTGGCCAGCCTTCCTCCACCCTCCTCTCTGGCTGCAAGGTGGGCAGAGCTGCAGGCAGTGTCCAGAGGCAGCCAAGGTGGCTCGATCCCAGCAATCCGTGAGGCTCAGCCAAACCCAAAAAATAATGTTTTCATACTTTGACTTTTCAGGCAGGATTTAGTCATTTGTGGACACGAGGCCTTGGCTGCCTCCACTCACCTACCCCAGCCCGCGGCTGTTTACAGCGGCAGAGCCTTGGAAGGAGAGGGAAGATCGGTGGTTTAATCCAGGTGAATTATTCCTGCTCACTTTGTGGAGCCTGCAGCTGGTGGGGACGGGGGGATTCAGCATCCCTGCATGGCCTGGGATGGACCCACCACAGGAGATGAGGTTTCACAACGCAGCCCACCCCACAGCTCCACAAACACTGCCTGGACAAACCCAGCAGGACTTTTGCCCACCTAATGGCTAAAAAATGAGTTAAGGGCAGAGAAGCCAAGCCCTGGCTGGGCACACTCGTGGTAAAAGGCTGAGAGCTGCTCTGCCATAGGAGAAAAGCAGGTTCCACCCCAGCCTGGTGGGGCTGTGCAGGCTCTGTTTGCTCAGCCCGGCACGGGGCACTCTGGGCTGCCAGGGGAGGGGAAGGGGTGATGGATCCAGGCCCCTGCTGGCTGCCAGGGCATCCTCAGGAACCCTCCATGCCCAGGGTCCAACACGAGCTCTGGTCAACTCCTCACCTTGGTGTCAGATCCAAACTTCCCAGGCACGAGCCCAGGGCTTTGTCTGCCTTTGTCCCCTCCCTCCTCCCACGTTTGTTATTAAACATTTGTTACTTGTTATTAAACTACAGCCACTTATCTGCAAATCCTGCCTCTGAAACCAGCGAAGCCACGCTCTGAGTGCCACACCGTGTCCCACACCCAGGGGGATGCCAGGAGCTCATCGCCACACACCCTGTCTGCCTTCAAACTCATCCACCACGAGGATCCCACCAGGATGAGGATCCCACCAGGATGAGGATTCCACCAGCATGAGGATTCCACCAGCATGAGGATCCCACCACAACCAGGATCTCACCACGACCAGGATTCCACCAGGATGAGGATCCCACCACGACCAAGATCCCACCATGACATGGATCCCACCACCATGAAGATCCCACCACCATCAAGATCCCACCACCACAAGGATCCCACCATGACATGGATCCCACCATGATGCTTCTGCATTTTCACCCAGCGACCAAACCACCCAAAGCACCCGCGAGCCCAAAGCAGCCAAGTGGAGCAAGTCCTCCTGGAAAAGGAACCAGAACAGAGCAAGTCCTCCTGGAAAAGGAGCCAGAACAGAGTGGAGCTTCCCAACCAAGCATGGAATGGAGCTTGGAGATAGGAAGGATTGGCTGAGGCAGCCCTGGGATCAGCAGCACAAACCCGTGAGGGCTGGCCAGTGGCAGGAGGAGCTTTCTGAGGAGCCTCCGTGCCCTCCAGGCACTGCAGCAGGAGTTGCACAGCTGTCCCGACTGGGAAGGACAGATAAGGCTCAAATGATTCATTCAGTGTAAACCTTTATTTGTTCTTGCTTACCCAGAGGAGCCAGCAGCTGCTAACGCCAAGCTGGGCCGGCTCCCAAGCGCAGACAAAGGCCTGCAAAAATGGCTCTAAGGAGGAACTGACTGTTCAAAAAAGCAATCCTAGAAGAGGGAGCTAGAAAGAGGGAGTGCAGCGCGGCGCAGGAGGAAGAGGAAGCCAGAGAGCACCTAAAAATAAATTTTAAAAAAAGCAGCGAGGCGCAGGACAAAGGCCTCGCGCGCGCACGTGACCGCTCCCCGCAGCGGAGGCAGGATGCGAACTCGGAACACAACACTCCCTCCCCAGCAACCCCACGTACAGAGCCCCAAGCACCTCCCAGAGCTCAGCCAAAGCCACCACAGCACCTTCCCCACCCTCAAAGGGCTTTTTCCTTTCCTCCCCTGTGCCATAAGTGCCCCAGGGGCAGGATGCTGGCTGTGCCCCAAGCTGGGCATGACCTGGTCTGGGGTGGAAATGCACCTAATGCAGCAAGGCTGGAGGCAGGCAGGAGAGCTTGAAAGTGTTAAAGGAATTGAAAGGAAGTCTGGAAAATGAGGTTCCTCCCAAGAAGCACCCTCAAAACCAGCCAAAGTCCTGGGGAAGCACAACTCCTGCATCCCCTCAGGCAGTGCCTTCAACAGATCTGAGCAGAGCTGGTGGGCAACTCCTGAGTTTGCTCTGAAACAGCCAGAAAATGCGGCTGACAGACAGAGGAGCCTGTCCTGTGCCTGCTGCTGCAGCTGGGACCGATGCTGTGGCTCCCCTCCCGTGGCTCCAAGGCTGCAGAACAACCCGAGATGGGACATCAACCCCCAGTGCCCTGGGCTGGCCCCGCTGGTGGCTGTGCCCACCAGACACTGGCAGCAGCTCCACCCCAGGCCCAGGAGCAAGCCCAGCCTTGTTCCCCATCCCTGAGCATCCTGAGGGATGCTCCCTTCACACCTTCCCCCAGCCCCGCCAGGGCTCACAGCCGTGCAGGGAAGGAACAAACACCCAGGGATGGGAGAGGCACTTACAGGACGGGCTGAACATCACCAGCGTGGTGCAGATCTCCCAGCCTGAGAACATCCAGCGAGTTCCGCTCCTGGGAAGCCACAGCTCCGCATCCCCCGTTCACTTCTGCTCCATGCCTGCCGCCCAGCCCATCCTCAGCAGCAGGGAGAGCGTCTGAGCCGTGCTCAGCTGGGTCAGACACAGCCGGGGCGGTGGAGCAGCCGCTCAGAACTGACTCATCCCGTCCCAGAGCGGCTCCTCAGGGCTCAGTGCATCCCCAGCCAGCCGGGGTCCCTCAGAGCTGCCCAGCGGGGCTGTGCCCACCCTGTCCCCTCAGAGCTGCCCAGCGGGGCTGTGCCCACCCTGTCCCCTCAGAGCCGCCCCGGGCCAGAGGCAGGATCCCTGCATGGCACTGCCTGCTGCTCCTCACGCCGCGCTCCCTGAGCTCATGACTGAGAAACGCCGGCGAGCCAAGAATAGAGACCTTGAAGTGAAACCTCCCGGGATTGGCAGCTATTTCGGGCAGCTCAGCCGCCGGGGCTGCGTGACATAAGAGGATATAAAAGAGGAAACTCTGCACAACAACTCTCACCTCGCCGAGACAGAGCCGGGTCGCAGCAGGTAGGGCTGATGGGAGCATCCGTGCAGGGGGAGGCCACAGCTGTGACAGCCCCCAGGCCACCCCTGTCCCCCCAAGGGGCAGCACCGGGACCCCTTTGGGCTGTCCCCAACCCCAAAGCCCCCCGAGCATCCCCAGGGCCGAGCCCAGAGGGAAGTGCAGGGCTGCAGCCCAGTGTGGCCGCGGCTTCTCCGCACTGGGATGAGGCCAAACCCCAGCACAAACCACCCCGAGCCCACGTCGAGCCGAGCCTGCTGCCACAGGTTCAGCCTGCCCAGGCACCTCCACGGAGCAGGAATTGCAGAGGTGCTGCTGTGGCCAAAGGAGCCTCAAAGGGAGCCGACAGGGCTGAGGCACCCAGAGCACCCCCAAAGCCCAAATCCCAAAGCCCAAAGCTCAGATCCCAAATCCCAAAGCCCAAAGCCCAAAGCTCAGCTCTGCCCAAGCAGCCCTTCAAGCTCCTGGCTCAGCTCACCCCTGGAAGGAAGGGCTGGGATTGCACCCAGCCACCAGATGTGGGGTGGAAAGATCTGGTCCTGGTTCATAACCAGCATCAAGATTAATGCAGGGAAATTTCAATGGCAGCTCTGGGAGATCTCTGAATCCTTAGATACCGGGAAAACAACCACACAAGCTGCAGTTTGTGGAGATCAAACTCAGCGCCTGAAACCAGTCCCTGCCAGTTCACAGTGTGTCCATCCCTCGTGATGCCACTGCACTCTGCCAGCTCACTCACATCCCAGAAATGTGCTTTTTCCTAGGTTTTTGTCAGGAGTAAGTCACCAGCCAGACTGACAGAGTCTACAGTGCTAATCAGGAAGAAATTCCTGCCTGGGAGTGTGGCGAGGCTGTGGCCCAGGGTGCCCAGAGAAACTGGGGTTGCCCTGCATCCCTGGAAGTGTCCAAGGCCAGGCTGGATGGGGTTTGGAGCACCCTGGGACCGGGGAAGTTGTCCCTGCCCATGGCAGGGGTGGCACTGGATGCTTTAAGGCACCTCCCAACCCAAACCGCCCCAAAATTCTATGAAATAACTGAATCCCCCAAACAGTCTGCTCTAAAAACACCCTCAAAACTTCCCCAGGGCACGGGGGGAACAGGGGCACCTCTGATTCCATCCCTCACCCAGACAGCGACAGCCAATTCAGGCCTTCCAGTTAAACCCAGCTCCCAAAGGCTGAATAAGCACCACAAGGCACAGGCCTGCTGAACGTGCAGTTCCATTATCCCAGCACTGCTGTCCCCGTGCCAGCAGGTGACAGGGCCCGGGCAAAGGCAGCCATGGCAGGGACTGTCCCCTGGCATGGGGACCCTCCCCGGGACGCTGCCACCTGAGCTCTGCGCCCACCTCTGCAGAGAGGGCTGGGTGCAGGCCTGGAAGATGGAAAAGGCTGTTTTGTTTCTCTGATGTGAGAAACGAAATATGGATGAGCTCTAGATTGCAAAGTTGCATAAAGACATGAAAGCTAAGGGTACAAAGTGTCATTGCTAACATCTTCTAAAATTGACTTTTCTAATCTCTCAACTACATTAGCAGAATCTGGGATTAAATTAAGAGGTTGTGGAAAGAGCTGAAAAGCCTGAACTGCAGCAGCAAGCTCAACAATTTGAGGAGATTCTCCTATTATTGGAACATCTGACTCTTAAGCATTAGTTTTATTGGTTCAACCAAGTTACGACTGATTTGTGACTTTTGCCAGAGCCATCAGTGAAGAGTTATTGCGTTTAAAGGTTCTTCACTTAACTTAGGTTTCTCTCTAAAACTCAATTTTGATTGCAATAATCTGTGAGTTGGGTAATGAACAGAACAAACACCTGGGAAGCCAAACAATGCATACTGCAAATGATCAGAATTTTGTGGTGCCTCCATCATGGGACAGCAAGGAGCCAGTGCCAGGCCCCCAGAGCAGGACACAGAGGCCAGGGTGACACACAGGTGAGAGGAAGGACATGGCAAAACCCGGGGGTGAGCAAGGCAAGGGGCATGGGAGAAGGGACAGAGCCCACCTCAGAGCCAGCTCTGCTGTGAATATTCCACCCTGCAGCCACTGAGGATAACCCTGAGCTGCTTCCAGCAGCCTCCCCAGAGCTGCTGAAGGCAGCTGGATGGGGCAAAGAGGCCAAGGCAGGGGCAGAAGAGACAATTTTCATGTGGAAGTTGCACCCCCAGGCTACAAATGAAAGTTATCATCAGTGCATCGAGCCCTGGGCAAACCTGGGCAATTTACATAAGCCTTGAAGTTCAGGAAAGCATAAAGGAGGAAAGAAACTGAGAGAGCGATCCTGGCTTTGTCTCCAGCAGTGCCAGGAAGTTCTCCACATTTTCTGTGCTGCCCAGGGCTCCCCTTACGCAAGAGCAGCTGATGAAAAAGCAGCCTCAGCATCAGCAGCTTTCCCCTCCCTCTGTAAGAGATCCTCCCTCTGTAAGAGATCCTCTGTCCATGGGAGATCCTCCTTCCATGGGAGATCCTCCTTCCATGAGAGATCCTCCTTCCATGAGAGATCCTCCTTCTGTAAGAGATTCCCCTTCCATGAGAGATCCTCCTTCTGTGGGAGATCCTCCCTAAGAAATCCTCCTCCCATAGGAGATCCTTCTGTAAGAGATCCTCCTTCCACGGGAGATCCTCCTTCCATGAGAGATCCTCCTTCCGTGGCCGATCCTCCTCCCGTGGCAGATCCTCCCTCCCTGAAGGCTCCAGAACACCCCCAGAGCGCTGACCCCAGCACCACATCCCGACTCCTTCCAGCAGCACCAGGGAGCTGCTCCTCCCGGGAGAACTGCCCTGCTTGCGCCTCTCTGGAGCTGAGCTCCAGGGCACCTCCAGGGCTGCAGGATGCTCCAGAGGCTCCTTGGGCATGCTGAGATCTTTCAGAGCAGCACATGACCCAGGTGAAACACGGGAGGACCCAGGGAAACACTGGGAGGATGCTCTGGACCAGCACCACTGACAGGTTCACCCCACACACACCAAAATTCTCTCCATGAGGAGAAACAAGGAGAGCAGCATGAGCCACCCCCAGCTCTCAGCTCTTCCCCCAGCTCCTGCACCTCTGCCCTCCTGTTCCCTGCCTTTGGTGCCACCTTCCAGCACAGGGCAGAGCGTGCCCAGCTCAGCAGGGTTTGTTTGGCCCTGCTGTGAGCCATGTTTTGATCCAGCTCTGCAATGCAGCCCCGTGGAAGAGCCAGTTCTCCCTCTGGCACCGTTCCTGCTCCTGGGTACCAACAGCTCACGGGACAAAACCCGATGGATGCGGGTGTCAGGGTGGTTTGTCACTGTGCTGAGGGGCAGGGCAGCCAGGGAAAAGCCCATTAACACCATCCTAATTCTCCTTCCAGCAACCACACACCACACCTGGCCTTGAGACTGAAGTTTTAGGTGAAAGAAACCAACAAAGCTGGGCTGGATGTGTGCAGGGATCACAAACAAGCCCTGGATATGTGCAGGGATCACAAACAAACCCAAAGCTGGGCTGGATGTGTGCAAGGATCACAAACAAACCCAAAGCTGGGCTGGATGTGTGCAAGGATCACAAACAAACCCAAAGCTGGGCTGGATGTGTGCAGGGATCACAGACAAACCCAAAGCTGGGCTGGATGTGTGCAGGGATCACAAACAAGCCCTGGATGTGTGCAAGGATCACAAACAAACCCAAAGCTGGGCTGGATTTGTGCAGGGATCACAAACAAGCCCAAAGCTGGGCTGGATGTGTGCAGGGGTCAGATGTGAGGCCACTGCCCCACTCCAGCCCCTCCGTGGGGCCGGGACCTCCATGCAGTCCCACCCTTAGGATGTCCCCTCCCTGCTGGGGGCCTCCCTGGGTGACAGCGTGGCGCTGACTCAAGGCTCTTTCCTCAGCATCCTCGGGTGTTGCCCAAGAGGCACCACACGGTGACAGGGACACAGTGACAGGGACAGTGACAGGGACATGGTGACAGGGACAGTGACAGAGACACGGTGACAGGGACAGTGACAGGGACACAGGGACGTGTGCACCCCCGGCTCTGCCACCTCAGCGACGCTGAGCCGCCTCCACGGTGAGCCTGGGAAAGCTCCAAACTCTCTCCAACGGGCACTTGGGCTCTGTTGGCTATTTATAGAGTGGCAGGAGGCTGGGACAGTGCCACCCAGTGCCACCCAGGCCTCCTGGCTCTGCCCAAGCTCCAAGGCAAGCGGCCGGACCCGGAATTCAGCACATTCATTCAGAGTTAGCAACTGCTGCTATATCGGGAAGGAAGGCAGCTTCAGGGGAAGACAGAGCTCTCCAGGACACAGAAAGAAAACAAATCCCTCGCCTGCAGTCTGCAGGCCAGAGCTGCTCTCCTAAATTTCCTTGGCTTGGCTCGGCTTAACGAGACCCGGGGTTTTTGTGTTGAAAAGTGAACATTTACCAGCGCTGCACATCCCTGAACTCTGGCCACCCCCTCGGAAGCTTCGTGGCTCCATCACATCAAACAGCAAATGTGCCAATTCAGACCTTCCCCGAGTGACAGAATTGTCCCCAACAAACCCTGCTCTTCGGGAAGGGCACCTGGAGCAGAGCAGCCGCTCCAAGGAGGCGGGCGTGGGGTGACCAGAAACAAACCCCGTGTGTGAGGGCACCAACAAAGGCAGGAAAACATCGCGGGGCTGCTCCCAGCAGGGCTCCCTGAGGTGTTTTTAGGGCACTCGGAGCCGCAGAGCAGGACCGGCCGTGCCAGGCAGGAGCCGCACTCACAGGGCAGCAGCCCCAGCCTGGCACCCACTCGGGACGGGCAGGACACGCTGCCGTGGTGGCCGTGTGTCCCCTGTGTGTCCCCTCCCCGCCTCGGCAGGGACACCCGAGTCAGCAGGGAAGCTGTTAATGGGGAGCCGGCAGAGCCTGAACGGGACGGATGCATTCCTGCCCTCGGGGAGCATAGCAAGGGGATGAGGCAGACACGGCGAGGAGTCGGCAGCTCCAGCTCCAGCACTGACTCACCTCCCTCCTGAGCTGTCCCGGAGAGCAGCGACGGGGCTGGATGGAGATCAAAAGCTAATAAATCAGATCAGAACAACTCAGGTTTGATGTTTGAACCAGAGATGGAAGAGGAGATTCGCCACCTCCCCTGCTGGAGTCGGGCAGCGGGGCAGAAGGAGCTGCCTGGTTTCAGAGCCTTGCCAACACACTTGTTTGTTTTTTCCCCTCCTCAAGGTCCCAGCTGTTAAATCCATGATTGCAGGATTTCCCAGACTCACTGAAAAAGCACGTATGCCATTGTGTCCCACTGCTGGAACAGGAAAAAGCCTGAAAATCTGAGCCACAGACTCCAAACACACAAGGTCTCCTTACAACTGACGTTTTCAAACCTCATTTTTCTTTCAACGGTTTCTAAATGGTTCAGAGTTTTGCAGCACTGCCTTTCAGCTTCCCCAGAATTGTTCCTATCCCAGTGTCCCACGGTGGGGGAACTTTTTGGCATCAAGAGTCCCAAATCCATTGATGTGGCCACTCACATCCCCAGAGCCTCAGAGGACTCTGAGCCACCAGCCTCCAACCCCTGATGGAAGCTGGGCCTCGACTCCAATTCCCATCCAGCCAAATGTGAACACAGAAGCCAGGGCCAGCCACTCGTGCTCCAGCCACCCAAATTCCCCATCTCTCAACTCAAATCCAGGCCCCCAGTGGCAGGAGGATGTGGAGTTCCTCCCTTTGCTGCTCCACAGAGAACTCGGTGTCGCTCTGAAACGCCCCTGCCAGCTCAGAGCAGCCCAGCACAGCAGCCAGCACCAGCCAAAGCCTCTCCCTGCCCCGGGGAGGTTCCCAATGAAGCCATTTAATAACTGCAGGAAAAGACACGCTCCCGTGTGCCCGTCCACGCTCAGCTCCATCCCTGAGCTGCAGGATGGGACTCACTGTGGGACCAGCCCTGACACTGGGACCTGGCCCTTCCCAAAGGACACGCCTGAAGGGTTCAGGACCCTGCTCAGGACAGGTGTAACCACCCCACACGCTCCCTGCTGAGCTTCCAGCCCCACTGCCAGAGCCTCTGCTGCCATTTTCATGCTCCCACTTCCTGCTCACACCAGGCAGAGAGTAGGAAGTGCTGAAATCCTCCGACCCTCGCTGCAAACCAGGAAGCGCCTGAGATCCGCTGAGAAAGGCTGAGATTTCAGGCTGGAACCCTCTGCAAACATCTGCTCAGAGGCACTGCATCCGGGCCCTCGGAGCGGGGCCCACGCTCCCCGGCCTCCCGGGGCCCTGTCTGCTGGAACAAACCCGGGGCAGGACCACTCACAGCTCATCCTGTCTGCAAACGCCACGGCAGAATCCAAACCCTGCGGCCACTCGCTTCCCTGCCTGTGCCGTGAGCGACGCCTCACCTCTCCCGGCCCAGCCGTGTCCAGCACATCCCACACCTCCTCCGCAGGAGCCTCCCAACGTCCCATTACTCAGCAAAGCCTCCGGAGCACAGATAACACCTCTGCCGTGGAGAAAGGTGTGGGAAGCTGCTGTCTGGGAGCCCAGGGGTTGCCAGCACGGGGCAAACCCTGGACGGTGCACAGATCTGTGGGCTGCACTGGCTCGTGGCACTGGCAGACGGATCCGGGGTATCTGGGGCATCCACGGCTCTTTTCCCAGCGCACATCCTTTTCCCACAAGGTGTTTGGAGAGAGGGAGGTGCCCTCGCAGCAAATGCAAGCCCAGCAGTGCTGCTGCTGCTCCTCTGCCCTCGCACTCCCTCCACGCGCCGCCGGCCCTTCCGAAGGGAAAGGCAACCGGATCAGCACAAAAACATTCCAGCAAACCACAGGCTCGGCTTTGCCACATCTGAGCGCTCGCTCTCCAAGGCAGCCGCGGGTCCGCGGGCCTCGTGAGCCCGAGCTCCCTCCCTCAGCTCTGGCAGCCGGTCCTGGCCGAGCCCCGCAGCCACACGCACACATTCCAGGGGACACGGGCTGCATCAGCTGCTCTGCGAGTCGCCATCCCCCGGCACCGGCGCAGCACCGCCGGTCCCTGTGACAGCCCTGCCAGAGCTGTCCCTCGGTACGGGGTCACCGCCACCCCAGCTGGAGCTGCAGACCCCGGGCAGGCACTGCCGGGACTGGACACCCCCGGGATGGGCGCTCCTCGCCCAGCCCGCCCCGCTCCCAGGAGCCTGCCAGCCCCGGGGGCTGCGGGAGCAGGGGGCGAAACACCTGGGGAGGGGCGAGCGGAGCGGGGGCTGCTCCCTCCTGCGGGAACGGAGCCGAGCCGGGATGCGGAGAGGGGACGGGGACCCCACAACCTCCGGGGATGACAGACCCGGGACTGCCCCTGGCCGCCGCCCTGGTGTCCCGGTGTCCCCTTGTCCCGGTGCCCCCGTGTCCCGGTGTCCCGGTGTCCCGGTGTCCCGGTGTCCCCTCGTCCCGGTGCCCCCGTGTCCCGGTGTCCCCTTGTCCCGGTGTCCCGGTGCCCCCGTGTCCCGGTGTCCCGGTGCCTACCTTGTGCTGGCGGCGGCAGCCGAGGCGATGCCGGAGCGTCCTTGGGCGGGGGCGGCCCCGGCCGGGCCGCGCGGGGACTCCGCGGGCTCCGGCTCCACCTGCGCCGCCGCTCCGGAACCGGGCGGGCGGAGCGGGGCGGCCCCGGCGGGAGCTGCGGGCGGCGCCGCTCCGCCCCCGGGACGGGCCGGGACCGGACGGGCCGGGGGCGGGCGGCGCGTTCCGGGTCGGAGCTCCGCGACACGAGGGACCGGGAGCGGCGACTTCCAGCGGCTGCAGAGACCCGGACAGCGCGAATCGCGGCCGAGCGCGGGTCGCTGGATGCCAAACTTGACCCCGAGCCCGTTCATCCCGGTGGCGGAGCCACCAAAGTGCGGGGAGAGGGGCGGCAGAACGGCCGAGCCTGGGGAGAGCTCCGGGCACTGAGTTGGAGCCGAGCGCTTCCACCTGGCACCTGCCCGTTCCAGGTGTCTGCTCCCTGCCCGGGCTCCTCCATCCCCCGGGGGACCGGGACGGGGCAGCTCCCACCGCACCGGGGCGGGTGGGGATGAGCCGGGGCAGGAGAGAGGGAGCATCCCCCGGGATGAGCTGAGCTGAGCCCAGGACAGGCAGGAGCATCCCCCGGGATGAGCTGAGCTGAGCCCAGGACAGGCAGGAGCATCCCCCGGGATGAGCTGAGCAGAGGACACCGGAACATCCCCACACAGTGACCAGGGGCGCCGAGCACCACAAAGAAAGAAACAGAACCAAGTTCAGAGCCAAGGAGGGAGGTGCCTGTGCTCACGGGCTTCAAATCCTGCCCAAAAGCACAGCGAGACCCCGAGGTTCCCGCGCTGCCGGCGGGGGAACAGCTGCTTTTCCAGGAACCCCAAAGCGCGGGGGGATTCTCCAACCACGGAATCACACTTCTCTTTTCCAAGGAAGAAATCATTTCGGACGCAGAGCAAAGCCCTGCCCAGTGCCGGGGTGAGGAGCCCTGCTCAGCTGCAGCCCCGGAGTCTCTGGGGTCACTGGGTGCAGTGAGACGGCACCGAAACACGGGTGGGCAGGGATGTGCTTTTGCTGAGTTATTTTGCTCGCTTTTGTGATACCAAAACAGCTCTGGGAAGTTACACATCGAGCTCACGGGCTGGCACATTCGTAACCCTGCTTACAGAGTGGTTATTTTCGGCACCTGCTGAAGCTGGGAGGTTCCAGGGTGCATCTCACCCACCTCCAGGGCTTTCTCTTTCACTTTAATTTATGTCTGTTCTCTTCAAGACCAGCCTTTCCTTCCCTTTCATTTCCAAAGCCTCGCTGATCCACAGTGAAACCTCAGGTGAGGAGAGGCACAGCCCTCAAACAGCACCTGGCAGTTCAGTCCAGAGCAGTGACAGCAGCTTTTTAAATAATTCAGAATTACCGAGGTTACGCTTAATGCCTCTCTGATTTGGAAAATAGCACCAGAGCAGAAGTCTCAGCCCTGGTCCCTGCAGAGCCCCAGCAACACCCAAATTGCCCTGACAAGGTTTTTGTGACTAACACCTCATTCTGAGACCCGTCAATAACTTCACAACTCAGTCCCAGTGGGCCCTGCTCTGCATAAATTTGCATATTACTGAGTGGAGCCAACAAGAGGTGAGAGTGGGGACTATTCCACAAACAGCAGCTGGAGAAGGGGATTCACCCTCCCCACTGAGCTCTTTCTGCTGTCCAGTGCCCTGAATTCCCTTAAATTCATCATTCCAAAGGCTCAAACTCATCAGGAAGGGCAAGCTGGGCTCAGCCAGCCCCAGAATTCCTGCAGATCATTCAATTCTGGTGCAGAGTCATGGAAAGGAACCACGGAACAGCCTGAGTGGGAAGGGAGACACATAGATCATCGAGTCCAGCCGCTGTCTCTGCACAGGGCACCCCCAAAAACCACACCACAACCCATGGAAATCTACCCCAGCACAGCCTGGAGGAAACTTGTGGTTTTCCCCTACAAATTAACAGATCAGATTTGGGATGGGCTGGAAAACCAGAGTTTTCCTGGTCCCTGTATACAACTTCAAAATCTGTGAATTTTTCCCAATCCCATCTTGAACTAGAAGCAGTAGAAGGAGCAGCAGCCTGGCTTCTCCCATCAATCCCACTGAAATCCCATTCAAAAATTCTGCGAACACCAAGAGCCAAACCTGCCTCCAGGAGCAAACAGATCCCACTGAGACCTTCCTCCATCGGGGTGAGGAGCTCAGGCTGAATTACTGGGGAATTTCAGCAGCCCCGGGGGGCAATGGAGATCATCGAACCGAGATTATTTTGGAAGCACGGCTGGTATTTTTAGCCTGGAAAAGGAGGCACCGCTTCCCTTTCTGGAGTCCCTCCTCCCTCCCGGGGCCGGCCAGGCGGGGCTCTGCTGTGCCGGGCAGGGGATATTGCAGAACCCGCTGCCGGTTGGGAAAGAAAAGAAAGAAAGGAAGAAAGGAAGGGGTTATTTGGATCCGTGGAGATGGATGTGCTTCACCCCCACACGTTGTGCAACCCTCCGACCGTCGGCGGGGCAGACAAAGGCGCTCCAGGCTGCCCGGGCTCCTCCGGGCTCCCAGAGCCAGCCCAGGGCAAACAGGGGGGCTCCCACAGCACCCCCAGAGCTCAGCCCTGATGGAAGGGGTGGACAAGGGTCAGGAGAAGGTCTGGGGCTGCCAGGAGGGGGAAATGGGTGGCAAAGGGTGGTGGTTTCCCACCTAAACCATTTCTCTGCTTTGCTCTGCTCCTGAGCCATGCAGCGAGGCAGAGAGCTGGGAAAGACAAGGACAAGGCTGGTGATGTCTGCAGGGTTGGCCTGGCCTCCCAAAGGGCAGGAGGCACAAGGATGTGCCAGGAGATGAGCCAGCCATGGGGGGCACAGGCAGGATTTGGGATGCTTGGAGGCCAAGCTGCTGATCCTGCCAGGCTCAGCAGTGGGATGGGGTGGGATGGGATGGGATGGGATGGGATGGGATGGGATGGGATGGGATGGGATGGGATGGGATGGGATGGGATGGCAGGCAGGTGGGTGAGTTGCTGATTGGGGCACAAGAGAGCTTGGTGCCTTTTTTATTTGCTGATGTAGGAAAGGAGAGGAACAGCTCACACCCTGTGTTGGGCAACACACGGGAGGAGACACTCAGCTCCTGAGCACCAAAGGTTTGTGTCACATCCCAGGGGCTCAGCACAGCTCTGAGAGAAGGAAATGGGGCTAAAGCAGCATTGAGCAGGTCCTGGCCACGCTGGACAAGCATAAGCCCACTCCTGGTGGTTTTTAGTCCCAGCTGCATCTGGCCTGGAAACACTGGGCACGACTGCAGGGCCACCACTCAGCATTAGAACTTCACAACTTTCATTCAGTAAAAGTCAAATTATTCCTATTTCAATGCAAATCTGGGAGCGTGCAGACACCCTGCATACAGGAACTTGAATAATAAATGGGTTTTCTCCTTGTCTTGGCCCACCTCCACCCATGCCACAGTGGGTCCATCCTCTGTGGGGACTTGGAGACCTCCAGCATCCTCAGACAGCCCAAGTGGCTCTGGGGGGCTGCCACCAACCACCCAATTTCCCCACGAGCCCCGTCCTCTGCTTTGAACTGAGGGGTAACATGTGCTCAGCCACCCAAAAGTTTGTTTTAAATAGACACTCCTTGAATAAGACCTACAAAAATACCCCCATGTCCTGCAGCCACAGCAGGGCGTGAAACCACAGCGCTGCAAAGAGGAACCGTCAATTTCAAAAAAAAAAAAAAAAAAAAGAGTAAAAAATAAAAATAAGCACACTTCTGCCTCCTTCACCCTCCTGCTGCCACCGTTGCACAAAGAGAACGGAGATGGGAGGGAAGGGGCGATGCCGGGGGGCGGGGGGCTCGTCCTGGGTCAGGAGACCCCGGGGTCTCTCAAAGCCCGGAGCCCCCCGGGCTCCCTCAGGGTCCGGAGCCCCCCGGGTCCTCTCCACATCCGGGTCCCCCCCGGCTCCCTCAGGGTCCGGAGCCCCCCGGGCTCCCTCAGGGTCCGGAGCCCCCCGGGCTCCCTCAGGGTCCGGAGCCCCCCGCTCTCCTTCCCCCGCGGCGCTTGCGGGGCTTCGGTTACGTCCCCGGGGTAGAGAAAAACATTTGCTTTAAAAACAGGAAAATGTGATTGTCAAACCACAACAATGGGCCGGGAAGGGGCCGCGGCGGCTCCGAATTTCGCTCCAAAACACCCCGCGAGTGACTCAAAGTTTCTGCGCCGAGCCCGGGCGGCCCCGCGCCCCCTCCCGGCCCCGGCCGGGACTCGGTGGCCTTTAATGAGCCTTTAATTAAGGTTTCCCTGATGACGGGGTACCAAATCCCCCCCAAGGCATCCCCGGTGGGGTTTGCAGGCACAGAAGAACCTGGTGGGCTCCTCTCTGCACCCTCAGCAAGGCACAGCCCGACTCGGAGAGGCTTTTCCCGAGGGCAGGGAGGGACAGGACAGGGGCAATCACAGGGAGAAGATTTAGATGGGTTATTAGGGAGAAATTCCTCCCTGTGAGGGTGCTGAGGGCTGCTCAGAGAAGCTGGGGCTGCCCCTGGATCCCAAGGCCAGGTTGGACAGGGCTTTTACTGGGTTTTTATAGATTTGTGCCTTTTTAATACAACCTAAAACCAGTTCCCACATGGCAAATCCATCACACCTGCACGTGGACCACTCCCTCCTCTTCCTCACTTTTTTCTTTAGAGAATCTCAGACCAAACAGTTTCACTGCGACGGGCTGTAGAAGCTTTGCAAATGTCACTGGGAATTGTTTATTTCCCTTTGTTTAAAGCCCAGAGGGTTTGCAGCCAGAGAAGGGAAGAATAACCGGCAAAACTCTGTTTTTCTGAACACCAGGAGAAGGAACAAAAGCGTCTGGCACGCTCTGGGCACTGCTCTGGGCTGCTGGGCATGCTGGCAGCAGAGACTGGCACGCCCCAGGTGTGGCACAACCTCCTCAGCCACCTCCAGAGTCCCCCCCAGGTCCCTGCTGCACTTTGAAACAGGAGGAAAGGGGAGGAAAGAGCAGAGATTTGGCTGCACCTCTTCTGCTCCTCCAAAGGCTGTGATTGACCCTAATTTGCACTAATTGCTGGCCACCATCAGGCTCCCATCTGCTGCTGTTCCCAGCTGTTGAGAACAGCCCTGGAGGTGTTTTCTCAGCCTAGAAGCAGCTGGAGGAGCCCTGGGTTTGAAAGTTTTCCTGTCACAGTCTATGAAGTGCCTCCCCTTTCTCCCCCTGAGCATCCCAGGACAGGCTCAGTTCTTGGGCTGTGTCCTTCCCTCTCTGTCCCTCAAACAGGGGTTGAGGTGCTCAAAGCAGAGCTGTGCTGCCAAGCCAATCCTCCAAAGCTCACAGGCATCTGCAGGCAGAGGTCTGCAGGTCACAGGACTCAGCTCTAAGGTGCCAAATCTCCAGTTCCCATCCTGGTTTCTGAGCCAGGGCCCCCGAGCCTGAGCTCAGCTTTCTCAACAGTCCAGAGAACCAAAACCAGTTGGGTTTAGCTGGAAATTCCCAGGAGGGGGTGTGGGAGCGTTTCACCAGTTTCAGCACTTTTGAGATAGGACAAAACTCAACAAATTCTTCCATCACAGCATCCCTCCCCGAGCTGTGGTGTTGGGAGCTGCACTTCTCAACCCATTTCCCAACCCGCCCACAGAAAGAGAGCCAGGAAGTGCCAGGAGGTGGCAAGAGAAGGGACACAAGCTGGAAAAGCCTTGGGACGAAGGAAGCAGGGATGCCCCCCATGTCCTGGCTCCAGTGGGTGAGGGGAGCTGGGTGAGGAGGCTGTCACAGGCTGGAATTTGGGTGCTGTGCCCCCAGGTCCGTGTGGTGAGAAACCAGCGGTGACAACGAGCAGCAGGCACCTGCCCTGCCACCCATCCCCTCCCTGGTGTCACCCAGATCTCCACAGCCAGCCCTTCACTGTCCCTCAGAGCACCTCAGAGCTGCCTGAAACGCCAGAGGCTGGGCTGTCACCAGAGGGGACGGGGACACCGGGCTGTGCAGGCAAGAGCAGGGACACCGTGGTACAGACCGGACACAACGGGTCCATGGCAGGCGGAACTGGGCAATCTTTGAGGTCCCTTCCAACCCAAACTTCCTACAATGAAGGTCCCTAAAATCCCTGTGTGCTCTGGACAGGGCATGGTCTGGGTGCCCCAGTGTGGGAGCCCCGGGCACAGTGCCCCTGTCCCCTGGCAAAGGCCACCCAGGCCCTTGGGCAAGCAGCAAAGGGAACAAAAACCACCCCAAAAACCCACCAGAACCTCCTCTTCTCCAAACCATTCACTGCCCTCCACCTCCACATCTCCTGGGCCTCCAGAGCAGCTCAGGCCTGGAGGTGCCCAAACCCCCTGGCAGTGATGGAGAGCAGGGGACAGAGATGCTCAGGAGAAGGCAGAGGATGAAGAGACACCTGAACACATGAGGTGGGTTGGACGAGGGGAGACTGGAGAGAACTTCCCAGAGACACCTGGACACAAGAGATGGGTTGGATGAGGGGAGCTGGACAGGACTCCCCAAACACATCAGGACACAAGAGGTGGATTGGACAAGGGGAGCCTGGAGAGGACTCCCCAGGCCTACCTGGGCACAAGGGATGGGTTGGATGAGGGGAGCAGGACAGGACGGGTCATTTTCGGTACCTTTGTTGTCGCCGCTCATGGGCCCGGTCAGAGGCACCACTGCCCTCGAGGCTCCCGTCGCTGTCCCGTGGCCACACGTGCCTGTCCCCAGGCAGAGGCACTCTCTGGCGTGCGCGGGGTGTGTGTGGTGAGGGGGCCAAGCCCTGCTCTCGAGCTTTTCTCCTCGGCACAGTTTCCATGCCTGGTTTCAGAATGACGGGCTGCCCTCGCTCGCTGCACCGGCGCCTTTATCTCGCATCCTTTCGTTTTACTCTCGCACCCAGCTGGGGACTGAATGGTTTCAAAATAAAATGAAGCTGCCAGAAGCTCCTGGGGCTCTACCAGCTTTTTGCAAACACTTGGAGCTGCCACAGAAAAAAATGGGCTGTTTCCATGAAAGCTCCCGCTGGCACAATCGGCCACCCGGGGACTCCCGGACAATGAATGTCCCGGGAGCAGATGCAGAAGATGCCCAGTTTAACATCTGGGTGGTGTGTGGAGGCTAAAATTGGAGCAGCCTTGGAGCCACCCACACTCACCCAGGATGGGAAAAATCCCTCAGTTCGAGAAATTCAGCTCAGATTTCCCACAGACACCACCAGGACCAGGAATGGTTCAGATTCCTGAGATAAGGAAGGAGAAAGGGGTCACTGTGCCCCCAGTTCTGCAAGGGTGAGTGCAAAGGGTTTCCTCAAGGCCACCAGGGGAGGCTGGAAAAGAGCAGGAATCGTCCCAACTCTCCTTGCTGGAGGAGGAGAACCTGGGCTGGTCCTTCTGCTGGCAGGACCCCGTGGTTCAGACAATGTCCCCCACCACGCCGGTGGAAATTGGTTTTCTCCCTGAAATTGCCCTTCTGTTCACAAACACTAATGTGTGCTTTCAGTCTAAATGACTTTTAGTTTAGGTTAAAGGCAAATGGCAAATCAGGAGAGAGCCCAAGGGGAGCTGCCACGAGGCACAGGACCCGTCTGTCTCCCCTGCCATGAAATGAATTCACTCCCACTCAGGGACAGCTCTGCCCTAGCAAAGACCTGCACTAGAAGGGCTTCCAAGGGCCATTAAGTCCAGGGCTGATCTCTCCATGAGCTGAGATGGTTCCAAATTGTCCCTGCAGTCCATCCCCACATCCCATTCCTGGAGCATTCCCCACTGCTGTGTTTATTGCCTAAGAGCAAAAGTAACCTGGTGCATGAAGAGAGCAGGAGAAATTGAAGGCACAAACAGAGTGGAGCTGCTCTTATTCTGGGCATAAAACTCACGAGGAAAAGTGTCCGGTCCTGGTGTGAAGAAACACCCAAATCCAACCCCACCTCTGAGAAGACTCAGGGATTCACTCTCATATGAAGACAAGCCATAGAATTGTCCTTCATTTTACATCTCCAGGTACATGAGAGGCAGATGAAAGAGACAATCCCCCCCCCCCAAAAAAAAAAAACTTTTAAGAAATGCAGGGTCAAATTATCTTCTTATGCAACACCACTGCAACCTAGAAAATCTAAAGCTGCAGGACATAAATCAACCACCAACTGCCTGGGGTTAAAGAGAAACTTCCTCTGGTAACAACCTATTGCATAAGTGCCTTAACGGGAGCTCTGCCTTCCAAAATCTCTGTCAGGAAGGGGTCACTGGGCTGCAGGGCCGGCTCTGGAGGATTCTTTCTGTGCCCTTTTGCTCTCACCCATCTTTTGTCTCTTACTCCAGCCCGTGAGCATTGGGCAGAGGCACAAAAGCAGCAGGGCCCAGCTCTGGGCTGGGGCGGCAGCAAAGCTCAGCTCAGGCTGAGCCTGGTCCCTTTCTGAGCCCTGCACCAAGCACCAGCGACCAAACTGAAATATTTGAAAGAAATTCCTGCATATGAGAGTGGCAGGGCCCTGGCACGGAGAATCTGTGGCTGCTCCATTCCTGAAGTGTCCAAGGCCAGGCTGGACAGGGCTTGGAGCACCCAGGGACAGGGGAAGGTGTCCCTACCCTAAATCTCACTGGGTGAGCTTTAGGCTTCCTCCCAAATCAAACCATCCTGTGGTTCTGTGATTCTCTGCCTTCAGCACCTTTCCCTACCCCAGCTCTGATTCAGGTCCTGGGGAATTTCAGCCTCCCTGGTGCTGGCCATGACCACACGTGCCCACCTGTGGGCTCCAGAGCTGCCCAGCCAAGTCCCTGTCCCTGTCCCTGAGCAGCTGCTCCTGCCTCACCTCCCACCCACCCCAACCCTCCAAAGAGCTGAACCGATTCCCATCCGAGCTGAACTGATTCCCATCCGCCACTTCTGGCTGAAACTCTGATTATTCACACTTTAACCCTTGCCTTACTGCCCCCCTCCCACAAATAACACAGGAACCAAGAGAAATCCCTGCAAGGGGCATCCACCAGCATGGAGAGCACCAAGTTCTGCCAAAAAAAGGCCCTGGGGGGAGATGGAGAGCTGGAATTTGGGTGCTGTGCCCCAGGGGGGGGATGGAGAGCTGGAATTTGGGTGCTGTGCCCCAGGGGGGGGCTGAACAGCTGGAATTTGGGTGCTGTGCCCCAGGGAAGAGGATGAAGAGCTGGAATTTGGGTGCTGTGCCCCATGCGGAGGATGAAGAGCTGGAATTTGGGTGCTGTGCCCCAGGGGGAGGATGAAAAGCTGGAATTTTGTTTGCTGTGCCCCGGGGGGGGGGGTGAACAGCTGGAATTTTGTTTGCTGTGCCCCCGGGTCCGAGCGGCCGGAGCGCGGCGGGATCGGGATCGGGGACGGCTCTGCCGCGGGTATTTTTAGCTGCTGACGCCCGGGGTATTTCGCTTCAGGACGTCCGGTCTGAGCCTCTTTCTGGGAATCCCACGTTCTCTAATTGTAAACAGCCCCATTCAGTCGCTCCCCAGCGCGAGAGGCCCCAGCTTGTGTCAGGTGTGAGTCAAACAGGAAACTGCTGCTGCTGCTGCTGAGCAGGAGAGGGGGTTCAGCACCCCCGAAAATGTGCCCAGGATGAGCTGGCAGCACCCAGCCCCACAACCCTGCCCTGCCCGAGGCATTGGCCAGCCTGGGGTGTGGAGAGAGGGGTTCAGCACCCCTGAAAATGTGCCCAGGATGAGCTGGCAGCACCCAGCCCCACTGCCCTGCCCTGCCCGAGGCACTGAGCAGCCTGGGGTGCTCAGGATGCTGCCCAGGGCATGCTGCCCACACCCTGCAGCTCCCTCCTCCTCCTCCTCGGAGAAGGCTTCCAATGAAGTTTAAATATTTTTTCTTGGAACTCTGAAAAATACTTAAAATGATGAGATAACATTAGGTTAAATTATAAAGTTAGTGTGTGGACTAGCTAGGGGGCTAACGTGGTTTAAGAGATGTATGAACAGTTAGGGAATAAAAAACCCTGCAGGGCCCAGCAGTGCCTGTGCCACCCCCTGTGAAAAACGAGGTTTGGCTGATTGATTCTGATTTGGCTGATTCAGACCCCAGCTGCTGCTTTTGAATGCACTGACACTGTGGGAAAAGGGCTCCAGAGCATCAGAAAGCTCCAGCCCAGGTTGGACAGGGCTTGGAGCAGCCTGGGATGCTGGAAGGGAAGGTCCAAGACACGGGATGGTCCCTGCCCATGGCAGGGGTGGGACAGGATGGGCTTTAAGGCCCCTTCCAACCCAAACCTTTCCATGGCTCTGTGGCTGGGCCAGGATTAACAGCAGAGAGCAACATTTCCAAAAGGGGCTGAGGGGAGGATGCTGCAGAGCATCCCAGTCTGGCAGGAACAAGGGTTCCATGGAGCATCCACAAGGACTGGGACATCCAGGACACCTCAGCCCTGGCACCAGCTCGGGGAGGACGTGCACGTTGTGCCCATCTCTTATCTGAGTCATTTCAGCGTCTCAGGGGAAACCCTGGCACTGATAAACAGCTCCTGCTCCCTGCCTCCGCCTCTACCAACCGAAATCTGGAGTCTATTTTTAACCCCAAAACACCCACGGCAAGGGGGGGAGGCTGCAGCGGGGCGAGGGTCGGTTGGCACCGCGGGGACAGGAGGGTGGCACTGCCAGCCCCGCTCTGGAGCCCGAGCTGGCTCCTGGTGCCACTCACTGGGGTGACCCAGCCACGCCACTGCCGAATTTTCAGCCAAAGCCAGACCAGGACAAGCCCTGCAGGCACTTGCCATGCCCAGCACTCCCTGTGCCCCACACAGGGTGTGCAAAACCAAACACCAAATTCTCATTTCCGAGCACATCCCCCAAATCTGACCGTGGCCAAACAAAGGCTGCCTGGAACAGCAGCATCCCCTCCCTGCCATGGGATCACACCTGAGGTTTCCCTCCCAAAGCCCTCACACCAAAGGTCTGTGAGGCCTTTGGCTCCATCACTTCTGGGACAGCTTTAGGAAAATCTCTGTGGCCAGGACTCCCAAATATTTTTGGATTCTCCCTCCCTGCACATCACAGTCCCTCCAAAGGCAGTGTCAGCCCCCAGCTCAGGTGTGAGCAGAGTTTTGTGCTCCCACTGCTCCAGTGTGAGCCCCTGGGGACCTTTCCTCCCATTCTCTGCCTCTCCCCAGAATGCACAAAGTCACAGCATGGGTTGGGTTGGAAGGGACCCTAAAGCTCCCATTTCACCCCCTGCCCTGGACAGGGACACCTTCCACTGTCCCAGGTGGCCTCAAGTCCTGTCCAACCTGGCCTTGGGCACTGCCAGGGATCCTGAGGCAGCCCCAGCTTCCCTGGGCACCCTGCACCCAGAGAAGGGAGTGCCCACCCTGTGCCCACCCTGTGCCCACCCTCACCGGGAGGAATTTAAGGGGGAGGTTGCCTCTCCTGGGGGTGTTCCAGCCCCCAGCAGCAATCTCAGAGACCGGAGGTGGCTCAGGAGGCACAAACCAGGCAGTGCCCCTGCCGCAGGTCCCGTGTCCCCTCGGGCAGGAGTCCCAGACCAGCAGTCGTGACCGGGGGGGCTCTGCCGGTGCCGGGGCTGCGGTTCCTGCCCGGCTCTTTCTGCTCCACTGCAGAGATGGGCCATAAAACCTTCATTTCCTGACACACATGGGATCAGGCCAAGGGGTCGTGTTTTGGACAACCTGGCTTTTCCATGGCAACCGGCGCTGATGTCAGCGACGTGCAGTGATCCGGAGGGGCCTTGGGAACGGGGAGCTCTCCAGGAATGGGGCAGGGGAGGGGGCTCAGCTGGTGGGGGACACGCTTGCACAGGGCTGGGGCTGCGTGAGAGCGGCCCGAGCAAAGTTTTCCTTGGATGGCTCCGAGCACAAATGGTGGCCCAACTGCTGCGGGGCTGGAGCAGCTGCGGCCGGGAGCGTCCTGCCCTCTCCCTGCTCCTGCAGCTCCCAGCCCTCCCTCTGTGCATCCCCAGCCCTTTCATCCTCCTGCAGCCAAACGGCCCCAGCCAGCTGCTCTTGCACAACTCTGCCTAAACCCTCTGACCAGCTCCTCTCCTGACCATCCCCTCTCCTGACCATCCCCTCTCCTGACTGTCTCATCTCCTGACCATCCTCTCTCCTCACCATCCCCTCTCCATGTGGGGCATTTGCAGGATTTGGGGGCTGTGAGCAGCTCTGCTCCCCCTTCCCCAGCCTTTCCCCTCCCTGCTTTGTTCCTGCAGCCGCTGCTTTTCCCCTTACAAACCCCCTCCCCACAGGGGAGCCCCTTTACAACTGCCAGACAATTAAAACCTCGGGCAGAGAAGTTCTTTCTGCTCGTGGTCACATCTGCTGCCCTGGGGCTCCCATGGCTCTCGTGCTGCAGTGTCTGTCTGTCTGTCCTGTCTGTCCGGGCTTCCTGTGGCTGGAGCCATCTGATACTGCAGCACTTCACCTCTGGGCAGGGTGCTGAGTGAGAGCCTGTCTGGGTTTGCTGCTGGAGGATAAACACGCTGAGTAAAACATCCCTGAGTAACAACATCGCTGAGTAAAGCATCCCTGAGTAACAACATCGCTGAGTAACGACATCCCTGTGCGCTGGGAGCTGCCAAGGAGCGGCGGCTCCGCCTCTCTGGGATTCCACAGGAAAACCTGAGTGTCCCTTTTCCACCCCAGAAACACCTCCACAGGTGTGGGACCTCGGCTCAAACCCTGTCCCTGACTCCTCTCGGATGGTCTGTGGGACTGACCTGGGCATGTGAGTGGAAGGTTCCTTAAAAACCACCCCATTCCATCCCTGCTATGGGCAGGGACACCTCCCATCATCCCAGGTTGCTCCAAGCCCTGTCCAACCTGGCTTTGAACACTCCCAGGGATGGGGCAGCCACGTTCTGTGCCAGGGCTTTACCAGCCCTTACAGGGAGGAATTCCTTCCCAAAATCCCCTCTGACTATTTAAAGCCATCCTCCCCTGTCCAGGTCTTTCTCCATCACTCCTGCAGCTCCTTCAGGGACTGGAAGGCCACAACATCCTAAAGGTCATCCTAAATCATCTCTTCTCCAGGATGAACAACCCCAATTCTGCCTAAAGGTCCTCCAGCACAGCAAGGACACAAGCAGGTAAAGCTGGCAGGGGTGACCCAGGTGTGGTTTAACTCCTCGTCCTG
Source organism: Agelaius tricolor (assembly GCF_023055355.1). Lineage (NCBI taxonomy): Eukaryota > Metazoa > Chordata > Aves > Passeriformes > Icteridae > Agelaius > Agelaius tricolor. The sequence continues at coordinate 392,051 of NW_027269356.1, read as the reverse complement.
CCCTGAGGCTCCATGTGACTCCATCAGGGAATTGGTTTGAATGATGTGGGACAGACACACCTTCCTGGGCAGTGCCCCCCCCCAAAAAACACAACAAAAAAAGGTTCACTTCAAGGTGAACCAACCAACTTCTCAACAGAACCAAAGATCTGAGGCTAAATGGACCCATTTTCATCAAACAGCATCCCCAGCCTGCTGAGTGCTGACTCCAGGCCCTCCACACGTCCTTCCCAGAGTCCCAACACCGCCAGCGCCGCTCACAGGGGAAGAGAGGGAAAAAAAGAAGAAAGAAAAAGAGAAAAAAACCAAAACAACACCACGTAAAACCTTCCAAAAATGTTGCACGAAAAGTGGCCACTCAGCAGAGCGAGGTTTCCTGCGCAGTGAGAGTTGGCCGGGGACAGAACAGGAAATCACTGCTTCCTGCCTGCAGAGGAAGCGCCTATCTCATGCCCGTGATCAAAAACAAACAGCACTTCAATTAAACAAACAAAGGACCGAAAACTTCAACAGCTCCAGCCTGGGCCGGCTCCAGCGCAGGGAAACGCATCCAAAAATAAGAAGTTTGTAACCTTGGAAAGGCCCTGGCTCCCCTCCCCGGGCAGCGGGAGGGACCGGCACCTCCAGGCTGGGATGCCACTGCAGGGATGGGGAAGGGGGTCCAGCTCTTGGGTTTGGGGAAGAAGCACGTCTGTCTGTCCATCCGTGGATCCATCCCCATGTCCATCCACCCATCCATCCATGGATCCATGGATTATCCACCTCCGTGTCCATCCATCCATCCATCCATCCATCCATCCATCCACCCATCCATCCATCCCTGTGTCCATCCTGTGGTCCCCCAGGCCGAGCCCCAAAGCTCCAGCGTTGCTCATTCCCCATGTGTCCAGTGCTCTGAGCTTTTCCAAATCTGGTCTGGCTGGAAAAACTGCCCTCCCAGCATGGAAGTGAGCACAGAAAGACAGACATGGAAAAGCCAAGGCTGTGCTGGGATTGTGTTCGCATCTCTCCATCCCCCAAGCAGCACCTGGTGCCCCCTGAGGCTCCATCTCCTCCTGCTCCCCCCTCAACCCAGGGGTGCAAGGGCAGCCCCTCAAATCCCACCTGGCTCTGCTGTAGGTTTGTCCCAGGATGGGTTTTACAGGCACGAGGAATTCTTCTCCCGTGAGTTCTGCATTTGAAAGATGCCAAAACAACAGCAAAGCAGATCCAGCTCCAGACTGAGGCAATAACTATTCCAGAGTCACCGTCGGCCCCGCCATGTCCTGCACAGCCAATTCCAAGGATGGGGGAATGCGTGTGGCCACGAGGGTCTTTCTGTGTGGCCACCACACAAAACCTCATTATTTAGTAGTTTGCTGGTGATCTGAGAACCATCAGGTGCAGCCACCACCACTAAAGGCTGAGCTCAGACACGATTTTTGTTGCCTTACCCGCCTGGTTTGTTCGGGCAATAAATAACCTTACCTGTTTCCTGGCTCTATGGCTGCTCACTGGTTTTATTTGCTTTGAAAGTAAACTTCCTGATGAATTAGCCAAGCCTAATTAAAATTTATTTAAAGTGCATCGTCCTGATGATGCAAACACAAGGCTGTGTCTGTCCAGAAGAGACAGACCGAGGGGCAGATGGAAATAGGGTCATGGAATGATTTAGGTTGGAAAAGAGCCCCAAGACCATCGAGTCCAGCTGTGGCCTCCTGTCCCTGTGCAGGTCAGACACCTCCTATCACCTCAACCCCACTCCAGGTGGGCATTTCCAAGTGCTTTGTCTCCATTTCCCACCCACCTGTGACAACCCCAAGCTCAGCTTCACCACGGGAAGGGAGCGACAAAATCCCTGTGGTCCTTCAAGATGCCAAGAAGCTTCCCCAGGTGGGACCCCAAGTGTTCCCAGGGATGGGGAGCCTGGCAGGGACAGCACCCGAGGTCCAAGCATCAGAAATGCCCATCCCAGCAGAAGCACAAGGGGTTTGGAGGGTTCCTCCAGCCACAGACCTGAGCTCTGTTCAGTGACAAACCTGGACACGCTCATTTCACCCACCTCATTCTACTTTAAAGCCCAATTTTATCCACGTCCTTCAGCTTAGTCCATGGGATTTAAGGTCAACCTGGCACACTCACCTTAAATCCCACAACACCTTGTCCATTGTCTGAGAAACCAGAGAGCTGCCCAAAATTGCTGGATTTAGCTGAGATCAAGAACAAGTGAGACAAACAAACACAGCTGCCCTGGGGGAGAAGGAGCTGGTTCCAGTTAAACCAGAAATGGGATTTTATGGAGGAAAAAACTCAAAACTCTATCAAACCCACTCTGAGTTGCCCCACGATGAACTGCACAGGCTCTCGAAGGACTTTGCACAAACCACGAGCTCTGCAGGGCCCCTAAAGAACTTCCAGTCGTGTTTTGAGCAGTTTTGTGCTGCAGAACACGGGAGAAGTTTTGCATTTGTACTACAAGAACACGCTGTGCTCCAGCAGCTACCTGAACCGACACAGAGCCCCAGACGGTCTTAGTGAAGCCCTAACGAGCAATAAAAATGTTCTTTTATGCCTTGTTTGATCATTCCCTGTTTACGAGGCCCAGGATCCTGTGAATCATGTTTTATCCCAGCCAGCAGACACTGGAGGAACACGGGATGAAGAGGAGAAACTGAGGGGCAGGGGGGGCCACCAGATAACAACATCTGGGCTGTGTTTGGCCGCACGAGATTCCCTCTTCAGCCCGGGGCTCATCCCGCTCGGGCTGTGCCATCCACCAGCCCACCACAGGCCCCGTGTGAACCAGTTACAGCTTCCAGGGAGGGTAAAGGGTGGGATCCCATCCTGGAGATGCCCATCCAGCAGCAGCTTCATCGCTTGACCCGAATCCCCTTAATTAACACGCGCCAGGCTGCGCCGAGCTCTGCCCGATTCCGCCTCCTGCTTTTTGGCGCATGAAATGATCCAAGCGGACCCCCAGGGCAAAGCCAGACCCCCGCGGCACACGCTGCGCCCCTGCCCTCCTTCTGCACGCCCAGAAGCCGCAGGAAGCCCGAGGTGTCTCCCCTTCGGCGATTCCCACATCCCAGTGCAGCATCCCCCGGGGAAGATCTTCCTCCCGCAGGGCGGCTCAGTCACGCCTGATTGCATCATGTTTGTTTTTCTTTGCCTTTGAGGTCACGATTCCTCCCACCTTGCCCAGAGCCAGGTTCTGCCCGGTCTCGCTCGGCGGGGAGCCCGGGGTGACCCAAATCCCGGGGCACGGCCGGGCGGCAAAGCCTCTCCGGCAGGAGCTGGCTGGGAACAGCATCCATGGGGACAGCGGCCGTGGGGACAGCGCCAGCGCTCCCCCGGGCCGTGGTGGCTGGGTCTGGGGGGTTCACACTCGCAGCATCTGCTCCAGGGCTACCTGATCCCTCCGGAGCCGGGCACAGACACCGGGAACGGACACCGGGAGCGGCCGGTGCGGGACCGGCAGAGGCACCGGCGGCTACTCACCCTGGCTTTGTCCTTGCATCCAGAGGAGTTAAAGCCCTTGGAGAGGAGGTCTCATTGTTCAAGCTGTGCTTAAGGGAGGCAGCTGCTTTCTTTATATCTCAAGATTCACTAAAGTTCAGGAAGAGAGAGAGAGAGAGAGAGAGAGAGAAAGAGAGGGGACGGCAAAGGGGAGGGACTGAGCGCAGGGCCCAGAGGCCGTATAGAATGACAATGGAAGGAAATGCTTTATCAAACCTAGAAAGCCAACCCTGCCCTGGGAACACAGAGGGAGAGAGAAAAAAAAAAAAAAAAAAAAAAGAAAGAAAAAAAAAAAAAGAAAGAAAGAAAGAAAAAAAAACTTGCAGAAGAAAAGCGAGTTCAGCTGCCCCGGGTCCCTCCCTTGGCAGCAGAGCCCTCCCCCCCAGCCCCTCACTCCCAAACACAATGAGAGCACCGGTGGAAATCGTCAGGCTCAAACACTTTTTTTTTTTTTTCATTAAACAGAGAGAAGTTTCAGTTCTTTAAAAAAAAAAAAAAAAAAATCCGACAACCAAACCCTGCCCGGGAATGGGAATGTGACGCTCTTCCCCCTCCCCCGGCTGCAGCCGTCCAAGTTTCTATGAGTCAAACGTTTGCAATGTGTTACCGAAATGTTACCAAGCTGGAATGCAGCATCCAGAGGGTTCAGCTCGTAAAACTTTTGTTTGCTGGCCGGGAGAAAGTGTCACCGGCACAGAATTCGGTTCTTCCTCTTCTTCCTTTTGTTTTTCCCATCGCGGAGAGGGTTAAGTGGCTGTGCAGCGCTGACACCCGATGACGGCGGCTTTAACCCAGCGCTCCCGGTCCCAGTGGGAAGGGAAATTGTGCTGTTCGGTGAGAAACGAAGGGAAACGGGGCAGCCTGAGAGAGCAGGTGGGAAATGAGAGAAATAAAAGCGTCCAGACACACAATCCCGGAATGGTTTGGGTTGGAAGGGGCCTTAAAGCTCAGCTTGTTCCACCCCTGCCCTGGGCAGGGACACCTTCCATTAAATCACGTTGTTCCAAGCCCCATCCCAGGGCACAGGCAGGGACAGACCTCAGCTCCTGAAACTCAGCTTCCCAAACATGAGCTTTGGGATTTGGGGGTCAGAAAAGTGCTGTTTCCTCATCTGATAGTCCTGGGGTTTGGCCCAAGATGGGAACTTCCACCCAAGACAGCAAAATCTCGGCCCAGCTTCTTCCAGACAGCATTCTGAGCCTGCAGGAATGCTGAGGGACAGGGGCACAGCAGCATCAGATCTGAAATGCTGAGGGACAGGGACACAGCAGCATCAGATCTGAAATGCTGAGGGACAGGGACACAGCAGCATCTGCTGGATCTGAAATGCTGAGGGACAGGGGCACAGCAGCATCAGATCTGAAATGCTGAGGGACAGGGACACAGCAGCATCAGATCTGAAATGCTGAGGGACAGGGACACAGCAGCATCAGATCTGAAATGCTGAGGGACAGGGGCACAGCAACATCTGCTGGATCTGATGGGAGTTGGGACCAGACTCTGAGCTTTGCTCTCACGGTGGGAGCACAAATGGGAAGAGCTCGTGAGGATGATGAGTGCCCAAAGGAAAGCAGGAGAGAGGGGAGGAAGCCGAGGGACTGTCCTGCCGTGCTTGCAAGCCTGAGCCCTTCCAGGAGGTGGCTCCTTCCACCTGGAATTCCTGCCCCCAAAACCTTCCCAAGGGTGTAGGCCTCACCTTGCTCAAGGACCTTCGGGGTTCAGCCCCAGGAGGAGACGGTGATGCTCTTCCTGCCTCACCCAGCCCTGTCCAACAACAGCCTTGGCCTCATGTGGGGCTGGCTGCAGGTTTTGTGTGAGGGAAGGAAAATCTCCAGCAGCCAGGAGGATCCTCCCGGGAGCCTTGCAGAGGGACAGACTCCACCTCATCCGCTGAGGCTGCCCTGCTTTGTGCAGAGAGCACAGAAACTCTCCCGGGAGAGGAGCTGGGCTCCCTGCCCTGCTCCTGGCCTGGAGAATCACAGTCAACCTGTCCTGGCAAATTCCAGCCCAAGCACTAATTATCCTTTCATGCCAACGGGAACAATGGCAGTGGGAAAGAAGGACCGTGGTCATCCTCCTCCCACCTCTAAAAACCAAGTGATGCCAGCCCTGCAGAAGTCCCACGGGTGACCAAAATTGTTCATGGCATTTTTATGCCACTGTTCTCAGATAAAAGAACCTGATATTCTGAAACAGGAGGGAAAAAAAAGATAAAATAAGGATCCCAGGGAAAGATCTGAGAGGAAAGGCAGTGGCCATGGGCAAGATGTGCTGAGGAGGGAGTTTGGCCACCAGCCACGCTGGACTGAGTGCCCAGGACAGGGTCACTCCTCTCCAGGGCTGAGGCAGCTCCTGTAATGAGCTCCAAACTTTTGCCTACTTGGACCTTTGCATCATCTGCACGTTAGGTGTAAGGAGAGGCAGGAGCTGCCAAAAGCAGAGCTGCTCAAAGGCCAGGAGCAGATAAGAGACACTGCCCTGCTCAACAAAGAGACATTTCCAGACCTGAGGAAGTGAGGCAATCCTGGCTAATTAAGGTGGCTGACCAAAGTCTCCCAGGAGGAAGAAAGAGGGTGAAAGATGGAAATCTTTGTGTTTCAAAGGTGAAGAGACCAGGAGAGCTCATCTGGGAAGGTGGGAGGTGTTCCTGCCCATGGCAGGGGTGGGACTGGATGGGCCTTCAGGTCCCTTCCAACCCAAACCGTTCTGTGGTCAGCAGGTGGAAAATCCAGGCTGTTATTTCTGTCACCAACGAGGCCACAGCAGGTCCCAGATGGTGTTTAGGAGCATAAAGGGGCAGATGGAGTTTGGAAAACCTTTGGGTAACAGTTTGAGCTTTGCTGAAAACCCCGATGCCCATCATCTCCTTCAGGGCCTCCTCCCTCCCAGTCCAGGCACAAGGACCAAGCTGTGCTGCTGTGCCCCAGGGTCCTGAGCCTGCTCAGACCCACCCCAGGTGCTGACAAGAGCCCAGCTTTGGCTCCCAGAGCCCTGAGATCCCCTCCCAGCCCGGGGAGAAGGGAGCTGCCAGCAGCGCCCAGACACAAAGCAGAGCAGCCGTGGCTGAGGGCTGCAGCAGCAGCGTGGGCAGCAGATGGCCCAGGCAGGGAAGGGGAGCTGCCTGCAGCCACATCTCTCCATAGAAGGCAGGGAAGGAGCAGGTTTGTTTCTGCAGGAGGGGAAGAGTTATGGCTGCAAGAAACGGTGGCTAAAAATACCCTGAGGAGCAGGGAGGTCACTTGGGAGAGACCCAGGCCCTGTGCGTGTCTGGGGCAGAGGTGGCAGTGCCACACGTGTGGCACCGTGGCCTCCTGCCAGCCACTGCAGGGAGGGTGCTCAGGGCACCCAAGGGGCAGAACTGGGGCGGCCCAGCCCCTCAAACAGCCCTGCCCTGTGCCCCTGCTTGAGGCTCTGCAGGCAGCAGCCTGGCCCAGCCTTTGCTGGGAGTTGGGGCACAATTTAAACTCTGCAGGTGCTGCACACCAAGGTTGGCATTGAGCAGAGAACACAGTGACCAACCCCAGGGGGACTCTCAGGGTGCCCCAGCTGCTCAGAAAAGGGCTCAGTGTCCCCAGTCTCTGTCCGTGTGACAAACACCAAGAAGGTTTTGGATATGAGACATCCCTGCCCCTCACACCTCTGACCCCAGTGGGATGCGCTCAGTGACTGGAGAAGCCTGGCACAGATTCCTGGTTCAGGGATGTTCCACTGTTCATTCAGGAGCCCCAGAGGGGAGCACAGGCAGGTTAAACTCACCTGTTCTCCCAGCTCTGAGCTTCCAAGGATGGAGGAGGCATCAGCAGCATCCAGCCCAGCACCGCCCCGGAGACCTCACCCAGCAGCAAATCTGCTTGAGCCATTTCCCATCTCGAGTTCCAGCTGCAGAAAAGGCATTTCCAACCATTTCTCCCCTTTTGAAGGGGCTGGTCCCTGTGGAGGACTCTGCAGCGAGGGCGTGAGGAGGATCTTGCCTGGCCTGGGTCCCAGTAAATCACAGTTCAGAGACAGCTGAACTCCATTTTATGATTATTAACCCCAGCCCTGCTCATTTGTTTGGCCTGTCTGAGGCTATATTTAGTGATGGGTGCAGGCATGGCCGGGGGGGAATTGTGTGCAGCTGTTAAACACAGACCCCCACCTTCCCAAAAAATGATTTAAAAATAAAAAATAAATAAAAAGCTAACAAAACAGGAAGACTATGGTTGGAAAATGAGAAGCAGCTGTGAAGAGGAGGGATGAGGTGTCATACAGGGAGGACTGACTTCAAACCTTGCAGGAAATGTATGAGAAATTTCCCGGCCACTTTTGCAATCCATCATCCCCCCTGTGTCCCGTGGTGGCTCTTGGCTCCTGCCACAGCCTGTGAGTGCCAGGGCCAGGAGCATCTCGGGCTGGGCTCAGCAGGAGCAGCCACAGAAGAGGCTGTTTGCTCTTGCATTGCCATCAACAAGGTCCTGCTGTGCCTTTGTGACAGTCCCAAATCACCACAGATGGATTAAATGTCACCAACAGGCAGGTGCTGAACCAAGGGAGCTCCGGGGAGGTTTTGGGAATTTCAACAATGGAAAGCTTTGAGCAGTGGTGGTGAAACACTCTGAGCATTCTCGTGTGCTGAGGGAGTGCAGGACAGGACCAGGATGGAAAAACAGAGGTGGAGAAACCTGGAGGTGCCTTGCTGAGATCAGAGTTCTCTTCCTGCCCCCTCCAGCCTCAGATCCTGGCACAGAGCAGCAGCAGCAGAGGCTGCTCTTCCTCATCGTGGTTCATTTTGGAGCTGTCAGAGAGGGGTAAACCAGGCAAGGTGGGGCTGTCCCTGTCCATGGCAGGGACATGGAACGAGATGGGCTTGAAGTCCCCTCCAACCCAAACTATTCTAGGATTCTGATTTATTCCACATTCCTGGAGGAGCTCAGAGCTGGAAGGGGCATTGTGGGGCAGGAAAGGGAACGTGACTCGCTCTGAAGCCCTGCTAGCAGGCAGAGTGGCCCTGGCATAGAGGAAACCAGGGCTGAACCCATCTCTTGGCTCTTCCCCAGTTTTCCTGGTGCCTCTAACGGCAGCACCAGCACCTGAGGCACTGCTGGGGCAGGTGCTGCAGCAGTTTAACGTTTCCTCTGGAGGCAGAGCTCAGGGGAGGCAATGCCAGTGCCCAGCTCATGCCCTGCTTTGGCTTGGGATGCCAGTGCATCAGCTGGGCAGGCAAACCCCAGTGCTGACCTGGAAATCGCTCACAGCTGGGGCTGGGGGTCCATTCCTGGGGCCTGCACCCTCGCCCTCGCACCCTTGCAGCAGTTTCCTGTTTGCCCAGGGGCTCGGGGTGGGAAGGGCTGGCAGGGGTTGTTTTGCTGCAGCACAGGCTGCTCTCTCGGGGAGCTGGCTTCCCCCAGGCTGTGGTTTCAGCAGCTGCCAGCCCCGGCCCTGCCGCAGTCAGGTGTGAGCGACCGCACGGGAGCGCGGGGAGCTGACATCAAGGTGCTCATCTGCAGAGGAAGGGGCTCCCAACTGAAGCAGCTCCTGCTTGTGGTGACCCAGCCCAGCCCTCCCTGGCAGCCCCAGCCCCGCGCTCTGCTTCTGCACCTGCTGCCTCCAGTGCTCCTCCCAGGGACAGCTCCTCCTTTGCTTCCCAGCCAAGCGCGGGCAAAGGGCTGGGATGGAAGTGGGAGATCAGATTCCCTCTCCCATCTCAGGCTCACCGTGGTTTTCACTCTTCCAGGGTGGCAGGAACTGTCAGTGTCCCTCTGTGTGCCCTGGGGAAAGAGCACTGAGGTCACAGAATTCCAGAATCCCTGAGGCTGGAAAAACTCTGAGGGAGCATTGAGTCCAACCTGTGCCCAATCCCCACCTTATCACCACCCCAGAGCCCACCCAACCTGTGCCAAATCCCCACCCTGTGACCACCCCAGGGCCCACCCAACCTGTGCCCAATGCCCACCTTGTCACCCTCCCAGAGCCCACCCAACCTGTGCCCAATGCCCACCTTGTGACCAGCCCAGAGCCTACCCAACCTGTCCCCAATCCCCACCTTATCACCAGCCCAGAGCCCACCCAACCTGTCCCCAGTGCCCACCTTGTCACCACCCCAGAGCCCACCCATCCTGTGCCCAATTCCCACCTTATCACCACCCCAGAGCCCACCCAACCTGTGCCCAATGCCCACCTTGTCACCCTCCCAGAGCCCACCCAACCTGTGCCCAGTGCCCACCTTATCACTGCCCCAGAACCCTGAGTGCCACCTCCAGGCCTTTCTTGGACACCTCCAGGGATGGGCACTCCAAACCCCCCTGGGCAGCCCCTGCCAAGGCCTGGCCACCCTTTCCATGGAGAAATCCTTCCTCAGAGTGGGGCAGTGCTCAGCAAGTCTGTGCCCCCTGTCCTGCTTTGGGTCTCTGAGCCCAGGTGATTTTCCTAAAGAGAAAGGAGAGCCGTGACAGTGGCACAGCCCTTGAGAAACTCCGGCTCTGTGCAAACACATTTGAAACCCAGAACTTCTTTTCCATCCCAAACTTGCAGCAGCCTGGAGGGATTTAACCCCTTGTTTTGCTGCTCCATCTCAATGCCCTGTGCAGACAGGAGAGGGGGAATGTGGGGAGAGAATTTGATTCACTCTGCAAATCCCCAGTTGGGAGAAGGAGTTTGATTTACCAAGGCCAGAGGTAGTAAAGAGCTTGGACAGGAATTTGCACTAAACCTTTGACACACAAGACATTTCCCTTTCAGGCCAAGACAAACAAAGGAAGGAAGTGTCTGGGACTTTTAAAGCGACCTAGTGGAGACAGGTAAGGGCAGATAAGGGCTGAAGGAAGAGTGGGCCGGGCGAGGGAAGGATCCAGTTTTACAGATTTGTTGGAATCCTGAGCGCTCTGCAAATCAGGATGAGGGAAGGCAAAACCACCTGGGGAAGGGCCCTTTGCAATGGGAGAAAGAGGCTGAACATCCCCCAAGTGCTGAGCACGGCCTTTCTATTCACTCCCTGCCTTTTTTCCACTCACTTTGCAAAGCTCTCAGTGCCTGAGGCTGGCAGGGTTTCCAGGCTCATCAGCTGCTCACCAGCAGGCTCTGCACTCTCCTGTCAGACCCTGGCTCATCCCTGCCAGACCTCTCAGCATCATCCTTGGAGTCTTTGCCCCTTTCCTGCACTCAGGTCCTGTGATAAAAAAAAGCAGCTGGAGCTGTTCCTGTGAAAGGGAGAACAACACTGTGTGGTGGAGAGATGGAAACAATCCCACAAAATGAAAAACTCCTCATTGATGCTGCTCTCTGTCCCCAGCCACCTGCACAGGAACACAGGGGATTGTCCCGTTTCCAGGGCTGGAATGGAGCAGCAAGGAGCTTTCTGTGGGGCAGCACTCAGGAGTGGCTCCCCTCTGGCTGTGGCATCTCTGCCTGCCTGTGCCAGGCAGCCAGGCCTCCCCCAGCCTGGCCAGCAATGATTTTCCTGGTACAACACCCCTGGTCCCTCACCCCTGCTGAACGGGATTGCTACAGCATCATCCCAGCTGACAGATTTCAAATGCCAGGCTTAACCTTGCCTCTACAGGGCTCATTTCCCTCTCAGGATTTCAGTTTCTCCCTGGAGTCCTCTCTTTGGTGACTCCACAGGTTTCCTCGTGAATCCCTCTGGGAACATTTTGCTCTTTGACCTCAAATCTTTCCCTTCTCCACTAAATCGTTCCAGTTTCTTTTTAACCCTTTTCTCCTCAAGATACAACACAGTGAGGGCCATGAGGAGGCTCTGTGGGATCCCCAGAAGGGATGGAGGATAATTGGTGAGACCCCAGGGCCAGGAGGGTCCTCAGTGCTGTCCCCACAGCCACAGAGTCACTGACCCCACTGCTGGGCCTTATCTCATGGTGAGTTTTGCATTCTGAGTCATTAAACAAACACAGGGACTGCTCTGCCTGGCCAGGACTCCCAGAGCAGGGCTTGGATGAGGTTCCTCCACACGCTGGGTCTGAGACCATGAAAAACAAAGCTGCAGCTTTCTGGGTTATTTATAAAGCAAACTGCACAAATAAACCTTTCCTAGCCAGAACAGTCAAGGTTATGAATCCATAATTCTCTTTTCCTACAGGGACCGTGTTTGTGACTCATTCCTGGCCAGCCTCGGGGGCTCCCAGTGCATGAGCTGGGAATGAGGAGCTGCTCACAGCGAGGAAGAGCTTGGCAGAGGCAGCCGAAGGCTCCCTGCAAGAGCTCAGCACGGGCCACCCTCCTTCCCTACTGCTGAGCCCAGAAAAGCCACCCGTGGCACAATTTAATCCTTTCAAATCCCACAGAATTGGCTGGAGCACCATCTGGAGGCAGCTCCTGGAAGGCGTGGGCAGAGCTGCGACACCTTCCCCGGCATGGGGACGCGGCTGTCCCTCTGTCCCCTCTATGGGGTGACGCCCATCACCAGGGACCCTCCATGAGGAGCTCCCATCCCACCAGGGCACAGCAGGACCTGGGATTCAAGGTCCCTGAGCTGCAGATCCTTGTCCTGCTCTGCCTCTCTCTGACCAAGTCTGCTCCTGGATATTCTGCCCAGTCATCAGCTGCTCAGGCAGGTGGTCCCAAAATGAGAGTTTTCCACACTCAGTCTCTCTCCCGTTCCCTGGGATCCTTGGATCACATTTTTTTCCCTCCAATCTTTGCATTTGCAACCATGGTGCAATTTTCTGCCCACGTTTCTCTGGTTTCTCTGCCCTCCATTAGTTTGTGTTGCTGGGGCACATATGGATCTGTGAAATCAGGGAGTATTCTCCAGAAGTCCTTGGTCTGTTTGGCCTTGATTTGCTATTGGTTTTTGCTGAGCTTGATTTGCTATCGATTTTTCTAAGATTTTCTTTCAAAGGCCAGTCTGACTGAAAGTATCTTCTGCTGGGTTTGACCACAACTCTGCTATCCTGCTCCATCTTTCTGATAACACTGGGTGCCATTTCCCTCTGCTCTCTGGAGGTGGAAATGATTACATTTTTAAATTCTGCTGATGCTGAGAGGAGCTGTGATTTCTAAGAAGCGATGCTGTGCATGCCCTGACACGTTTCATGTCTCAGCACTCAGCTGCGCTCTGAGCCTTCAGTGAAGAGCCTGGAATTGGTTGGGGTTTTTTTCAGGGATTTGCTTTCTGTAATCTGACCATTCATGTTGTTCACAAAGACAACTTGATTTTTCAATATGTGATCCGCTTTCTCCACGGCTGATTGAGGCTTCCTGCACAATGAGCTGACTCTTTGTTGCCAGTTCCTGAGGAATTCTCACCAAACACAGCTTAGAAAGCATTTGCCAGCTCCCGTGGCTGCTTTGGGATGCCCACCCTGGGCCACTCAGGGAATGTGTTTAAGGCCGATGCATCCCTGGGTGTTGTTTTTCTCTTCATCTCCTATTTCCACAGCATTAAACACTTCCTTCCCCTTCAGCCCTCGAGGCTTTTCTCAAAGCTGGAAGCCCAGGGGCAGCTTGAGCAGGGCCTCCCTATCACCAGGATCTGCTTATCTGCAGCTCAAAGGAAATTCTGCTTGGCTGCTGAGCTCCAGCTCCGGATGAGAGGATGAAATGATGAAGTGCCCGCACGGCAGAGCCTCAGAGCGAGGGGCTCAGGAGCTGCTCCCCAGGAAGGTTGGCTGGGAAAACAATCAGGGGCTCTCCTTTCACAGGGTCAGAGCCAGCCCAGAGCCACGGGACTCGTCCAAGGCTCTCAGGGAAGAGGTTTCAGGATTTCGGTGCTTCAGAGAGACGGAGTCCAGGGAGCCGATAAACATTTACACGGGGAGAAAGATCTCAGGGCTGAAACATCAAATAAAACCCCCTGGAATGAAATACGACCGCAAGGACTGGATGAAGCCATTAGAAAGTCTGGGCAGGTTTAAGAGCTCACTTGTGTGGAAAAGGGGGGGGTTTGGTATTTTCAAGTGTTTCTACACCACTCACGGCATTCCCCAGGGCCTGGAGCGTGCTGGTGCTGCTAAAAATAAACCTCTCAGGAAGGCTCTGACAGCCTTCTCAGAGCTTCAGGTGCTCTGAGCTGAAAAAGAGGAGAAAAAGCCAAGAGAAAAAAAATGGATGAGGCTGTTAGAGGTGCCTGGGTGAGAAATAACCACCTCCAGCTCCGCTTGACAGAGGAGTGAGCAGGGAGCCGTGGTCTCACTGGGGGGAAATTATAGTTTAGAGAAAACAGCTCACCTCTGTCCCTTTGTTTCCTGAAAGCTGATGGAGGAAGACTCAGAATTAGGGAGAGAGACACAGAGTTTGTTTTCTCTTTCTAGAAGACACCGCATGTTTTTATTCTCCCCGTTCTTTGTGCGCGTGTTTAGATAAAAGTTGGGACACAAAGGCTTTGCTGGGTTGGTGCCAAGCTAAAGCTCAAGAAAACAAACCTCAACCTTCAAGGCCGAGAGGTTCAGTGGGTCGTTAGAGCCAGTCCTGCTCGCACAGGAAATCACATCACGTAATCTCTTGTTTGGGACTTTGGCAAAGGTAAAATCCTGCTCAGGAGGGAGCGCTGCCATTTCGGAGAGCAGCAGCCCAAGAGAAGCACAGCACTTGAGGGAGCAGGGGTTTTTCAGGATCTGTCTGCAGAAATACCCAGGCTCCATCCCTGGTTGGGAGAGCAATTATGAATTTCGTGGCAATTAAAATTAGTTTCTTTTCCATGCTATCTACAGAAGCCTCCACCAATAGAGGCGAGAAGTAAACATTCTCCTGCCCCATCCAGGACCTGTTCCACCATTCCTGATCCAATTCTTTAAGCTCTCAAAAACACACTTCACTTCTTCCCTCCTGTTCTGCAAGGAAACCACAGACAATCGTCCCCTGGGCAGGGCCTGTCGCAGTCCTGGATACCCTCTGGGGTGATTTTATCCGAGGCGTTTCTCTCTCTTTCTCATGGGCCATGTGGAACAGTATCAAAAGCCATAAAACTTTATGTATTTACAGCCTCTTCTGGGAGCACAGCGCTCAGAACATCGTTGTAGATGTAAATTAGCTCAATTATCTTTGCTTGGGATGGTTGGATCTTGCCCAATTACCGTTGCAGTTTCTCATTCTCTGTGGTGCTGACAAACAACGCGTTTAAGTGCTTGTTCCGCTGTTTTCCCAATCCCAACACCACATAATTCTCTCTGATCTTCAGCTTCTGTTTTAAAGGAAACCTTTGGCATTCTTCCTTGACTATTTTCTACCCTCTCTGGGTTCAGGTTCCCTTCTTGGCTTTCTGGCACCTGCTGAGTGAATTTAATCTTACCCAAATCACCTGAAAGTGTACTATGAATTCTACTGCATCTCTACCCTGCTTTTTCCTTACTACTCTGAGATTTCTCTCCTCCCTCAATTATAACCCTCATCTGATCCACCACCCTTTGAAGTTTTGACATTTCAGCCTTCTTGGCATTACCCTCCATCAGCTCCTTGTCTGGAGAACAACTGAGATCCACGGATTCCTTCCACACTCAGAAGCTCTTCCATTAATTGCCAGTGAGAGCTGCTGCAATCTTATCAAATCTGGACACCACAATTTTTCATTACTTTTATGCCATGATAGCAGGGCCACGTGCCTTTGGACCGGCTGCTGGAATCAGAAATTCTGATTTTCCCTCATGCTCTGGCTTTCATTAATTAACAACACCAAAAATCCCATGGATTCTCTTTATCCTCTCCTGGTGGGCCTGGTCACCTCGTCATCAATTCATTTCTAGAGTAAACAACAAAGAAAGAGTAAAAAAGAGTGGCTGCTCTCTCTGTGCCCTCATTGTGCTCTGAGCTGAACCATTCCCAGTCCCCTGGAATGACTGAGCAGGTCCTGGACGTTCCCACCACTGCAAAACCACAACAGTGACACCCTCGAGGGGTGTCTGAATCCAGGGGCTGCTCCAATGGAGCTGCAGGAGCCACTTCCAGCATTTCACACAGAATCCCTGAATGATTCAGGTTGGAGAAGCCTCTGAGGCCAAGCTGTGCCTGATCCCCACCAGAGCACTGAGTGCCACATCCAGACATTGCCTGGACACCTCCAGGACGCCAGCCCCTCCCAATGCCTGACCACCCTTTCCATGAAGAAATTCCTCCTGAATTTTCACTGCCTTTTTTTTTAAACTTCCTGAGGTTTTCCTGGCTCTCAGATGGGGTGAAGGCTGCAGCCCCTCACAGGGCAGGAGCTGGATCAAAAGGGAGAGTTAAGAACTCTCAACATCCCAAGCTCTCCCGGTGCTCCCCACCAGGATGCTGCTGCTCTCCCTGCCCCAGATGAGCCCCTGGAGCAGCAAAGGCTCCGGGTTTATCGCCCCATCAGAGCAGTTGGAAGACAGTTGGGTGTCTCTGGGGTGCTGATAGCAGGGAAGGCTTTGCTCTGGGAGATAAGCTGCCCTCCCTGGGCAGGCCGTTGGTATCTCAGTGTCCTCCAGCCCCTCCAGACACACCCTGGGGCTGGGGGCAGTTAACTGAAGCCCTCGCTATCACCGGGGCTCTGCTCCCTGCAATCGTTTCTCCCGTGCTGATCAAGGCTCTGCAGTGACCTCGCTGCCTCACCCAGCTGTAAACAGGCACTCATGGTTCTGGAGATGGATTCATTCAGAGAGAAAGGCGCTTCTGGAAGGTATTTGGAAGGTTTTGAAATGCACAACAGCTCCATTTTCTGCTTGAGTGGCTGCCCAGGAGAGAAAAGCATCACCAGCATCCCCTGTCGGGCTTGGGGGAACCAGGAGTGTCTGGAGTGCAGCTATTCCCTGCCAGCTCCAGCCAGAGCTCCCTGTGTCACCCCCAGCAGCAAATCCAGGCCCTGGTGGTCACCCAGCACTCGGGTGTGAGCAAGGCAGAAAGCCCAGGCCACCTTTGTCCAGAGGAACCAGTAGATCCAAGCACCACTACCGGAGTGAGGAAGAACCAGGGTGGGCACAGAGGCTGCACACCCAAAGCATTTGGAAAACAAGGAGAGCAAATATTGTGCTGAGGCAACAACATTGGTTTCACAGTTTCTGCCTGTATTAAATTAAAAATATTTCCTTTTTCATTTTAAGTGCTGCCCAGTCCTTCCCTTGGGCCCTGCTCAGCTCAGGAGGATGAACTCCCTCCCCAGGCAGCTCTCTAAGGTCCTGCTCTGTGTTCTTCCACGGGAAGCCACTTCTTGCCCAAATATAGATATTTTCATCCAAATAAAGGGGAGGGGGTTTGGAATACTGTTGAAAAAGAATCCAGCTGCGAGGCAGAAATCTAAAAGTGGTGAAAAGCATCGCTGTTTCTGCCAGGCTGGGGAGAGAACGGCGCCGCACGAACCCAGCAGTGCCATCCGTGGGGAGCCTCTGCCATCTGCTGGCACCGAGTCCTGCAGCAACGCCTGTGCTCGGCAGGGGCTGTCAGCAAACAGACAGGAGGGGAAAATGGCCATTTTTGAAAGCTCCTAAGCCCTTTTTTGAGAGAAGCATTACCTGTTTTGGTCTCATCAAAAATATTGAGGTCATGGGAAGGTTTATGTTGGGAGGGACCTAAAAAATCGTCCGGCTCCACGTCCCTGCCATGGTCCCAGCAGAGCAGGGTCCTTGCAGCCCCGTCCAGCCTGGCCTTGGACACTTCCAGGGATCCAGGGACAGCCACAGCTGCTCTGGGCACCCGTGCCAGGCCATCAGCACCTCGATAGCAAGGGATTGTTTCCCCAGGTTTCCAGGCAGGTGGAGACTTCAGGTTTTCAGCCAGGGATTTGTACAAAGCCATGAGTTAAACACCTCTGTGAAAGAATTAAAGGGTAAAGGCTTTAAAGGTTTAAAGGCTGCTTTTACCACCTTCTTTCCCCAGAGAGATTGGTACTCCCGTGGGAGCAGCACAGCCAGTGGGAGCTGAAAGGGGGCAATGGGAACTGTGACAAACAGAAAACCCCTCTTTGTCACCTGTGCTCTTACTCACAGCAGCCTCACCTGGATCTGAGCGCCAGTGAGGAAGTTAGAGACAATTTACAGATGCTCAGCCAGGACTCAGACTGACTCAGGGAAATTCTGCAGCCACACCTCAAAGTGTTTTTAGTTCTGGCCTTGGCTACTCAGATGCAGCTTCTTGAAGCTTCCCAAGGCTGCAGGCACTCTCTGCAGAGCAGCTTTTCCAGGTTCTGTCTTTCCTGCCCCACAGTGCAGCTCACCCTGGTGGTTCACAGCCCCTTCCTTGTGGCCCAGAATCAGCTGAGGGAACTTTATAACAAACAGGTGCTTTTCTGGACAAATAAACCAGGATTTCCTTTCAACCAGTTCAGAATTCGATCCGTGTTATTTGATGTAACAGAATGTTTTGAAGCCAAGGACTGTTTTCAAACCACCAACAAAAATATTTGTATTATTTTTTCCTCTGCATCTCATTGCAGCTCTTTTGCTTTTCCTTCCCACCATTTATCTTTCACAACACCAAGCCTTGCCTGTACTTCCTATTTGGCTGCTGGTTGGTAGTTTTCTCATTTGCTGTTATTTTTGACTTCCATCCAAGCTTTGTATGATATTAATAGCTGTTGCAAAGAACTGTAATAATCCTCAAACCAGCCCTAATATTAGCAGAAATAGCCAAGAACTGTTGTCAAGGCCTGAGGGATTGGAGCAGAGAATTTTCTCCTCCATCCTGCCAGTTCTGCCCCAGCCCAGGGAGACAAAACATCTGCTCAGCACCCAGCTCACAGAGCCCCATCCTGGCCACCCCAGGCAAGAGAGAAGCAGCTTGGTCAAGCTCAGATGCACAAAAAGATGCTGAAAGAAGATGCTGATGTGAAGATTCAAGAATTAGATGTTACCCGTTGTCTAATTAATGCTTCTGCCTAATCAAGGTAGAGCAACCACTCATTGTTCATCCAGCAGTGCTAACACTAATAGCCAAATTACTCATTTTCTATTAAAGGTTGTCAGCAACAGAAAAAAATAAACAGAGGATAAAAGCATCTACCCTGCTCCTCCAGCAGTAAATTCTCCTCCTTCCCTTGCGCTGCTGCAGTGACTCATCAGCATCCTGAGGGGGAAATAGGGATGGGTTTTTTCTTCTTTGCTGGGAGGAATGTGATTTTAAGGCTGGTGGTTTCTTCCTTCTCTCTTTAGAGTTTACTTGAGGCTACTTTTTAAAATGCATTTTCTGCTATTCTCTCCACTGGAATCTTTCTTCCCAGGGCTGCAATCCCCTGTCACACCCAGACATGCCACATGTCCTGTGTCCTGCATTTTACCTGTATTTTTTCTGTCACTTCCACTGGTTTCTGTCACATGCCAAAAGCTCAGTGGTTAGCAGTGGCTGCCTGGTGAGTTGCTGATAGCCCTGGGGCCATCTCCAGCTCAGCATCCTGTGCTCTCTCAGCACTTCCTGCTCCTTAGGGAAGGATTTTGGGGGATTTTCCCCAGGTGCACTGCTGTACCTCACACCAAACATGCAAATGCAATTCTCATCCCCTTTTTTTTGGGCAGTTTCTGTGACAGGCAGATGAGAAACTCCAGCAAAACTGAGAGGGCAGATCCAGACAAGGCCGGGGGATTAAGTTCTGCAGAGTCACAAGGAGCCTTTGGCTCATCACTGATGATGCCAATGTGATGCCATGCTCCCATTCTGATGGATCCTCCATCACCTTACACCAGGTTCTTCCTAAAAGTTGTAACATTGAAGTCCTTTTCAGCAGGGAGGAGGTCTCCAGGGGGGAGTCCAGACCCTGCTGCTCTGACCATAGTGTTCCCTTTCTTGTCTATCCAGACCCCAGTACCATTTTATGAAGGAAAGGTGATAACTTTCAGATAGGAAGAGAATACTTCCATTTTTGGTTTAATCTCTTCCTGTTTCGTTTCATCCTCAGCAGGTGGTTTCATCTGACTCCACCCAGGAGAGAGCTTTCTTATTTAAGGCTCAGTCTCCAGGTTACAGACTATTGTGCTCAGGATCTGCTGCTGGGTGGAAGAGCCAAGCCATCATCCCTCGACGGTGACACAATGGCTGCAGGAAAACCGAGGTGAGTGCACAGCATCCCCTTTTGTCACAGCTCCCACAGCCACAGGGTGAGGGGGGACAAGGCTGGAAAGGGCCTCTCAAAGTCACCTTGTCCAAGGTGCTGCATCCAGACAGCTTTGGAGCCTCTCTGAGGGTAGAGACTGCACAACCTGTGCAGGAAAGATGTGCAAGGCCTTTCTTCTTCTCACAGTTAAATTTCCTGATGTCCAGATGGAGCTTCCTGGGCTTGTTTGTGCACTGGGCACCACTAAAAAAGCCTGGCACTGCTTTGCACCCTCCCTTTAGGTATCTCTACAGCTCTAAGATCCTTCTGAGCCTTCTCTTCTCTGAGCTGAACAGTAGTCTCAGCTCTCTCAGCCTTTCCTCGTGGAAGAGACACTCCAGTCTAACATCTTCCTTACCTTGCTGGGCTCTTTTTTGAGCAATTTCTTCACCCTTCAGCTGAAGACACAATCCCTGCTTCCTCCTCACAGAAGGTGAAACGAGAGAAACCAGTCTTTCAACTTATGGGTGGGGCTGGCTCTACTCTCCCTTTTTTCAGGCCATCCAAGGGCCTTTGCCTTAGGCGAGAGAGCAACCCTGGCTCCAGGCACTGGTGACTCCATTCCTGGCTTGCTGTTCTTTAACGGGAAGGCTCACAGAGAGCTCCCTGAACAATGGGCTGATTGGAACAAGGATTTGCAGGTTCTTTAGTAGCCTGAGTGCAAGGGGTGTGTTGAGCAACTGGAGAGAGTCTCCTCCTCCACCTCCCCTCCTCTTTTCTCCCTCTGTGTGAGCACACCCTTAAATAACTCATCACTTCCTCTTTATAGCAAGGAGCAGCTGAGGGAGAAGCTGGATACCCTTCAGTGTCACTTCACCTGGAAGATGGATGTCGACTCTTTCAGTCTTTGGCATCTCCTGCAGAAGCTGGATGTTGAGATCAAGCACACAGCCCACCAGAACCAGGTGGGCCTCCTGGGGCTCCAGGCCTACCTGCACCAGCTGAACAACCAGAGTAAGGAAGCTCTGCAGAGCCTCGTAGCTGCTGAGCAGCACAACGATGAGAAGCATCTACCAGCATCGACTGCTGGCTCTTTGATCATCTACGGGAATTATGCTTGGATCCACTTCCTTCAGGGCTCCTACCAGGAAGCTGAAAACTACCAGGAACGAGCCAAGAAGCTCTGCCCAACTCCTTGGGACGTGCGGCTGATCCCGCACATCCAGGCCCTCAAAGGCTGGTCCCTCCTGGCTATCAGAGCCCGAAATGGGGGACGGGCAAGGGAGTGCTTCAACACGGCCTTGATGCTTGAACCAGAGAACAGCTCCTTCCGTACTGGGCTTGCAATGGCTCTTTATTCCTCCTGGAATTTCTCATGGCAACCTGATATTGAAAAAGAAGCCAGAATCCAGTTGGAAAGAATTGTCAACGAGCAGCCAGAAAACTACAGAGCCAAAATATATTTGGCCAGGCTACTTGAAAGAGTAGACAAGGAAAAGTCAATTGGCTTAGCTAAAGAATGTGCACAGGAAAGCTCTGACCCCGAGGTCCTCAAACTATCAGCTTTGTTCTGGATGCCACTGTCAACAGAGGAAGCATTGCGGGTCATCCAGCAAGCCCTGCAGCAGGTCCCAGGTTACCACCTTCTCTACCAGGCCTTGGCCAACTGCTACAAGCAACGCTGGCTTAAAGCAAATCAGAAAGAAGGGGATAAGATACGGTGTCAAGCCGTCAGGGACCTCCAGCAAATTGTTCTGGAACATCCAGACCTTGACCTTACACTTGTCAAGCTGCAGTTGGCAAAGTTCATCGGTGTAAAAAAGCCAGCACAGGAAGAAAAGATCTACGGGGAGCTGCAGAAGAAAATCAACACCCTGAGCCTCAGATGCCGTCAAGCCCTGAATCTCTTCTGGGGAGATTTCTTCCTCCACCGGGAGAAATGCAAGGCTGAGGCAAAGGCCAAGTTCATGGAATGCTACAAAATCCCTGTGCAGACAGACCAGAGGAGGGAATGTGGCTACAGGCTGTTGAAGATAGCTGAGACCTACCAGCACGATGGTGACGCCGATGCTGCCAACGACATCCACTGCTTCCTCCAAGAGGCCGACAAGCACCTGCCCAGGGAACCTGTGGGGCTTGGTTTAGATGATGACGATCACCCCATCCCACAGAGAATTTGGCATGACTTCTCCCAAGGCTAGAAGGTCAAAAGAACTGCCTGGCTCTGCACAGCAGGCCCATCCCTCACATGGACATGGTGGTTCTGGCAGCTCCTCACGCCGTCCCATTGCTCAGCCGTCAAATCCAGGCCCACCCATGAGCAACCAAGTGCCCAAACCTTCCACACGCTGCTGCTTCCAGAGGGAATGAAAACAAGAGAGAAGAATTTGTCTTAGAGGGTGTGAGCACAATCTTCTGCAGGTGTGGACCTGCATCTCTCCCTTGGAGCTTCCACTGATCAGAACCAAATGCTGATTAGGGCAATGCGAGAAATCAACTCATTAATTATAAGAATTCCACCATTTGCAACAAACCAGGAGGTGGATTCCTCCACAAGATCAGTGAGGAGCTATGATGAGGGTGAAGTCCTTCTGTACAGGACACAGATGCTCACTGGCCCGTCCAAATGCATTAAATGCTGCTGATGATTTTATCTGCATTAATCCTCAGAAGCACACACATGCCTGCCCCTGCCTGGACATAAACCAGGAGCTTTTTTTGTACTGGTCCCCACCACAAATGACATTTTCATCCCTGTTTCTGGAGCTAAACTGAGTTTTTTAAAAATCTTTGATTAATAAATATTTCTCTGCATGATTTCTCCTTCCTGGTGTCTTCTTGCAGCCTGAAGCATCCAGAGCATGGAACACCAAAGATCCACCCTCTCCCCACTGTCCTCCCTCTCCATCCCCGAGGCCCTTCCCACTTGGAATTTGTGCCCTTACCTGCAGGCACAGGTGGGCACCCCCAGGCCTCCCGTGCCCAAGCCCTGCCAGGGTCACCTTTGTGCCCAGCAGTACCTGAGTGGGGGTGGCTTCCTCAGATGTCCCCAAAGCTGTCCCCACAGAGCAGTGCCACAGGGACCAGATGTCCCTCAGGAGGTCCCACCAACAGTGACCGTGTTTCTGCTCCAGAGAGGAGCAGGCAAGGACCCAGTCTGGGAAAAGATGCTCCAGGAAAGGACCAAGTGTGCCCAGAACCAGAATCAGGGTAAGGAGAACACACCTTAGTGCCCCTGTCCTGCACACCTGGTGTGTCTGAGAACCCAGGGCCAGAAACACCCCCTTGCTTGGGGGCCCCAGCAGTGGCTCAGCACCAGTGTGCAAACACTTCACCCCCAGGCCTCACAATCAAGGGAGAGAGAAACATCCCAGGCCAGCACACCTACCCTGGGCTATTTCACCTCCCAACGCAACAGTGGGGACCAAACCTGTCATCCTCCTTTGTCCCCTGGACCCAGGAGCCACAGCCCAGGGCAGGATCCTGCCCCCAGCAGCAAAGTTGGCTGGGCTCAGTCCTTGGGGCAGAGAGCAGCCCCTCAGCCTCCAGTGAGGCCACACATGCCTGGTGAAAATACACAAGTTAAAACCATGAGCCAGAGAACACAAAACTGTGGGTCGTGTAAAACATCAGGATTTACTTAAATGCACAGCCAGGACAGTTTTCCAAAGGTCAATAAAAACAGGCACTTGATAAACTCGTGTGTGTTGCACAGGTGTCTTCACAGAGCACTGGGCAAGGTCCCAGATTCTGACCTGGGAAAGCAAAATTCCCACCCCCACTGAACCACCCTCCCTCCCCTCACCAGCAAGAGCAGCACTAATTCCTTTGGGCTGCCCAGGAATCCTTTGGCTTTGCATTTACACCCTCCTCTATGGAATTCACCCCTGCAAACACAGTACCAGGAAATAAATGCTCCTTTAGAGCAGCCACAGTCCCTCGGGCAGTTCATTGAAGAAAGGCTTTTGCCCACCAACCCAGTCCAACACTGCCATCCTCAGGATTCCAGCTGCACCACCACCAGCCAGGTGGGACTGACTGTGCCGAGGAAATCCTGGATTCTGACAAAGTTCAGACACTGCTGTGCCAAGAACATCCTACAGAGTCCTAATGACCCCAACCAACTGACCCTCATTTTGTGACTGCTCTACTTCACACAGGGAGAAAAACAGATGTTAGTGAAAATGCCAATTCTCTAGAGTTTTTTTTAATGATTAGCACTGAACAAATCCTGCTTGTTACTGTCTTCACCAATACTACATTCAGCACAGCATTAGATAATAAAAATAAATTGCACTATAAAATCCCATTAAAAGTCTCAGTTAAGCTGAAAGATAAAAGGCAAAACATTATTTCATATAAGCTGCCAGGGGCCACGGAGACAATCTGTATTTCTTCTACTTGTGAGCATTGGTGTGCAAATGCCAGGACAAGACCAACTCCCAGGTCTTCATTTCAGCATAGGAGAGGCAAAGAAGTTACCCTGATGCCCAAACTGGGTTGTTGACTTGCTTTTGCTCCCAAATCTAATTCAAGAGAAACACAAGAATATCAGTTTGGAATTCTGGACACAGAGGTTCAGCACTCTCCCTTTTTCAGGGAACATCCACCCAGATTTCACCCACCTCCCAATGCTCCTCTCCCTACCATGAGAGGATGTTTGTTACCCAAACCTGCTGCTCCCACAGCACAGATTAAGGGAGGGCTCACTGAGTAGTAAGTGCAGGCTGCCCCCAAAGTCTCAGTTCTCCCTGAGCACCCAAAATCACCTGCAGTCATCCCAAACATGGCATCACAGCACCCCCTGGCACTCACTTGGGTGTGGTCTTGCTGAAGGTGGAGCGGACCCTCTGGGACAGGGAGCTGGACGAGGGTGTCTTGGAGAGCTGGTGCTCTGGGGTGGTGAGAGGTCCCAGGATGCTCACTGCCAAAAGAGAGCAGCACAGTGTGGGGACAGCTGAAGTTTTCTTTGCCATGCAGGGAACATCAGGCATTCCCTGGCATCTGTGAAAAGCACTAGACAAATCTGGCATTTCCTGGCACACTTTGCTTTTCCCTCTGCCTCCATGAAGTGAGAAGTGGCTGGCTCTGAGAGCTTTGCAGGCTGTGTGGATCGAGGGTTGCTGTTTTTAGTAACAGAGCAGAAGGCAGGGTTACCTTGGACCTCAGGTGTCCGTGGAGTGGAATAGGCGTTGGTGTTCTCAATCACGTGTGCTGGGTCAATGTTCTCCTGCTCCACCATCATCAGCTGGCTCCAGTAGTCCATGGGCAGCAGCAGGAGCCGCTCCACCACCTACAGAGACACCTGTGAGTCACTGATCACAGAATCATGGAATGGTTTGGGTTGGAAGAGAGACAATCCCCGAGTTTGTCCTACCTTGGGCTGACGCTTGGTGTCTTGCAGCAGAGTCATGGGGTCAGGATCTGGTACTGCGTGGGCGACTATGGTGGGGCCAAAGACTTTGGCCAAATTGGAGATGTCCATTTTAGTGTCTGGGCTCTGAGCCACCCTGCATTAAAAGAAACATGGAAAGAATGTAGTTTACCCCCTTCACTTGTAATACAAGTCCCCTATCCCACACACACTTGGCCTCCAAGTGAGCAGGTTTGTTCCAGAATGAAGACTTCATGCTCACGAGCAGTAACCAGACCCAATTAGAAAAGGCACCACTGGGGCAACCTTTCCCTTCCAAATCACAGAATGGTTTGGGTTGGGAGGGACCTTTGAGATCACCCAGTTCCAACCCCCTGTCCATCAGAATGTACCTCTGCAGGTGGACCATGAGGAAAGCCAAGGTGTCCCTGTTGGCCTGAGGAAGTTCTCCAACTGCTTGGTACATAGCAGCAATGCTGTTATCCTCATCTGGGATTTCTAGCAGGAAAAAATAATATTTAGACCTAAGAAAGTGCTCCCAGAAGCTGCAACATTCCCCTCACAGCCACAGCTACCCTGAGAAATAAAGAAGCTAGAAACTTCTCAAGGTGTGCTAATAATCTTGTATCCTGCCCAACTAGAACTCGGGCACAAGGGCTCCACAGAGCACCACAGGCTGCTGGTTCACTTGACAGCAAAACCACCACCACGGAGCCTCAGGAAAGAGCTGGAGATGTCACACAGCAGCTCCTCACCTGCAGCTTCCATGAAAGTCTTGTTTAACCGGAAAGTGAGCAGGGGCTCTTTCAGGCTGCGCAGGAAGTCCTTGAGCAGGCCGCAGATGGCGTGGATATCGTCCACCTTACTGAGCAAAGGAATGTTCTTTGCTCTGAGAAACTTCTCCTTCAGCTCCCTCACAGTCTTGTCACAGCCAGAGATGCGGTAAATGCCTGTCTGTTGGCACAAAGCTTGGCTCAGAGGAGGAGGTCAATTGGCTTTCTTCCATCCCCACCTTCTCCCCACACCTGAGTCACCCGTGCACACCATAAATAAGGGATATTTGGGTTAACAATTTGCTTCTCTAACACCACAACCCATTTCATTGGCACTGTTTCACACCTCATTTTCTTCTTACCTCATGCAGCCCTCGTTGCTCAATCTCATTAACACAGTGCACGATGATGGAAGGGATCATTGGAGGAGTAGAAGGGACAAAATCCATCAAGGTGCCCTAAAAGGCAGAAAGGAAAGTAAAAAAAAAAGATGGATTCAGTCACCAAGACATGGAAAATAGTCTCTCAGGAATTCACAGCAAGATCTATGGTCGGAAAACAAGAATTGTTGCTCTTCTCAGGACTGATGAAGAAACATCGCATCCATCAGCACAACACTGCATCGCCTGCCCAGAGCTGCCACCTTCCCCACTCAACGCCCTCCTACCATCACACCCCGACACCCCCTCCCTGCTTGTGCAATGATGCATTAGCGAGCTCATTTGCATGTCATTATGCAGCTCTGAGCAACAGGAGCTCTGCTGGGGAAGGCAGCTTTGGAGCTGGGCAAGCGCCAAGGCAGGGTGGCCCCCGTGGCGGCAGCCCCGGGCACTGACCCACCTCCCCGATGCGCACCGGCGTGCCCGTCAGCGTGGGGATGCAGGGCAGGGGGCAGCGCTCCCGGCACTCGGGGTGAGCCACCACCCGGCAGTCCCTGCACTTCAGGGAGATCTTCCCAAACTTGACTCTCTTTCCACACGGGACACACGATTCTGGCTTGATAACCTGGTGATCCAGAGCACACAGACGGGAGAGATTAGTGCAGTGTAGTAACTCAGCGGGAATTAAACTGGGTAACAGGTCTCTGATCCATGCAGGTAACTGGTACAGGTCATATTGACCTGAGACTAACCATGGAATAGCCTGAATTGGAAGGGAGCCACAGAGATCATCAGTGCAGCTCCTGGCCTTGCACAGACACCCCAACAACCCCACCCTGTGCATCCCTGGGAGCATTGTCCCAGCTCTTCTGGAGCTCTGGCAGCCATGCCCATCCCCTGTCCCCCCTCTGGGAGAAGAGCCTTTTCCTATTATCCAGCCTAAACCTCCCTTGACACAGCTGGCAGCTTCTTATCACACACATTCCAAGATGGAAGGAGATGCTTTTCCATCTCCTCCTGCCTTAGACCCACCGTCTTTGAAACAAAGTCGTGCAGCCTCACTCCCCCATTGTGCTGCGGGGTGCTGGAGCCATCGGTGTCCTGCTTGGACTCCAGCTGCTTACTGCCTATGCTGGACTCACTGTTCCAGGGCTGCAAAGGACCTGGAGGACACAAGAGGAAGAGGCTGGAATCACCCTCTGCCCCCAAAAGCATGGGCATCATAAATTAGAAGCAGCTCCCAGGTCCTGGAAGGACTAAGGGACATTTCAGGACAAGCTGTGTAGCTGTGTCAGGACAGACAGGGATGTTACACCCACCGCTCTTCCTGCGGCTCCTCCGAGGGTAAGGCACAGTCTGGATGGTAGAAATGGCTTCAATTGGGCCACCATCGTTGGGGACCATCAGAGTGGTCTTTGCTACTATGGATTCATTAGCCTGGAATGACAGATACATCAGTGGCAGGAGTGCTGACAGAACACAGGAGTTCCAGCGGCCCTGGAAACAGGCAGGAACTGTGGCCAGGTGTACACGAACCCAGCTGTGACCACCATACCTGGTCTGCTGTGTTGCTAATGGATCTGGATTTCTTCTGAGGAGCTGGGGGGCCTTCAGCAAACTGCCTGGAAGAGCGCTGAAAGAGAGCACATTCCTGTGTCAAAGCAGGAATGCTGCTCACTTGGCATTCCACTGGCCCAGGATGACTAGGACTGAACACTTCATACATCTTGGTGTGTGCAGACAAGTCCTTCAAGGGTACCTCTGTTTTGTGGCAACCTTGGAGGTCCCAGGAAGAATTAGGGAAACTCTTTCAAATTTTCCTAGCCAGCTTTATAATTTAGATCAAAAAAAAAAAGAAACCCAACCTAAGAAAGGAGGGCAAAAAAGCCCCAACAAACCCATGAACTACACACACAAAAACCAGCAACTAAGCAGGTCCCAGACTCTTCCCAGCTCCACTAGGGTGATGGTTTCAGGCTCTTTCCCACCTGTATCTTATGCTTTAATCTGCAGAACGAGCACAAGCTCCTTAACAAAATAGAAAAATGTTAACTTCCATTTTCCCCTAATCTGGGAGCTGCAATAATCTCCAAGTGTTTTCTTGCAAACCCCAGACTGTAAAAACCCAGGATATCCAGAAGTCCACTCGTTTTCAGTACACAAACAATGACATCAGCCCTAAATTTCAATCTAAACCCCCACAGCAGCAGCACAGCCATTCGAGGTCTGACTGTGTTTAGAGGCTCAGAGGTCACGACAGGTGGCTGTGAGGTGACAGATGGTGGCATTGTGGCAGCCAGGGGGAACAAAGGAAACTATGTGACAGGAACAATTGAACAATACCCGCTTCTCTCTCCTCTTCAGCCTGACAGCTTTCACCACCGAGGAATCCCAGTCCTGGGGGAAGGACACAGCACTGGTTAATGGTAAATAGCACGCAGCCCCTGGCCAGGACTTTCATCAAATTTTAGCCAACAGCACACTCGGGAAATGCAAATCAGCTCAGCCAGGTTAATATCCCAGTAATCCAAACACAAAGGGTCTCTAGAGATCAACCCCCTCCCCTCGGGCTTTACAGGGGAGGAGAACTTCAGAAACGGAGTTACATTACCAGTGAGTCATCGCTCTTGTCAAAGCTGATGTCTGACAGAATTGAGCCAGATTCATCTATTGTAGACAGCCTAAAAAACAAAAATTAGAAGGAGCTTGTATCAGTTTGGCTTTCAGTCAGTCACGGTTCCAGAACAATCCCACTGACTCAGAAGAGCCGTATTTCAAAGTGGAACAAAAAGGGGAACTGTTGACATGGGTGAGGAATGTGTCACAGGGGCCGACAGCTGGATGGATGCCTGACACCTCAGATAAAATGCTGCTTCCCTACCTTTTGTTGCCTGCACTTCCCACAGAAGGCTGTGGCCTGTTCAGGAAGGCGAGGACAGACTTCTGCTCCTCGCTGAGCTGGATGCTGCCGGAGGCATCACACATGAGCAGCTCCCGAATCAGCTGGATTTGCCGCTCCTGTGAGCACAGATAACATCAGCAGCTGGATACGCTGTGTTTAATTACTGTAAGACCCGACCGAGTGCCTGCGATACCAGAGATAAGCTCTCAGAACTGGTGTCAATGGACTGCTAATGGCTGCAGGCAGGTAATGGCAGCTCAGACAGGTAATGGCAGCTCAGCTCCATCAGCAGCCAGTCTCCTTTCCCAGATCAAAGCAGGAGGCTGCTCCGAGGAGCCGAGCCAATTCCTTGCTTTTTATTTTTCCTTTCCTCCCTGTGAGTGCCAGTCCTTCTTTGCCACTGATCAATGCAGTTTAATCGCCTTGTCTCCACACTCTCGAGAGCTGATGGGTAACACCGGAATTACTCACCAGCTTCTCACAGTCCATTTCAGCTTTTTGCCTCCGTTTGATCTCCACATCCACCTGATTGCGGGCGTGTTTCAGCTTCACGTCCAGGGCACTGCGCTCAGCTTCTGTCTTCATCAGGAGATCTTTGTACCTGCCGAGCTCCTGCTCTAGTTTCTGCCATTTCCTCCGGTTCTCCTCAAAGTTCTTGGCTAACTGAATAAACTCTGGGGAGAGAACACATGAAGCCTTAGCTGGGCAAGCAGAGGAGCAGCTGACAGCAGGTATCTGTTCACACTGAATCCCAGGATTCCTGAGGCTGGAAAAGACCCCATTCCCACCTCATCACCCAGCCCAGAGCACTGAGTGCCACCTCCAGTCATTCCTTGGACCTCTCCAGGGATGGGCACTCCAAACCTCCCTGGGCAGACCACACCCCTCCAATCCCTGACTGCTCTTTCCAGGAAGAAATTCTTCCTCCTGATGCCCAACCTGAGACATGGAGAACCCAGCCTTTGGGCCAACCCAGCCACACAAGAGATGTCCATGAGCTCTTCCTTTTCTCAGACCAAGCCCTTCCTGTCTGCACCAGCCAGAAGAGCTGGAACACAAGACAAAGCCAGTCTGCTACAAGCAGAACGTGGCCCTACACAGAAATTCAGCTGGGACTTGATGTTTCTCCACAAAGGAAAAACCCAGATCACCCTGGTTTTAGCATCTTCAGCAGATTTTTCAGGAACAAAACTCACGGCATTCATTTCCTTCGCTCAGGAGCTCGGCCTGGCGCGTGAGCTGCTCGAACAGACCCCGCAGGTTCACCATGGCAATCTCCATCCTCCTGCCAAAAAGCCACAGCTAAACAAGCAGCCCAGCCCTTCCCTGCCCCCTCCGAGCAGAAACCAGCCCAAAGGAAAGGGGACCAGCCTCAGAGTCTCTGGCTGTAAGGCTTTCAGGCGGGTTTGAGAAGCTGCACCAACAAAACTCATGTTTAATGGAAATATATGCATCTACTTTTTCTCATTGGGAATGGAAATCCACAGCCCTGCACAGTTTATGGATCACAGAGCCTTAGAGAGAGGCAGATCTGCCCATCTTAGTGCTTCCACTATCCCCCAGCACAGCACGGAACCCAAGGCAAGATGAGGGATCCCAAGTCCTTCCCTTCCGAAAGGATGCAGAACACAGCCCGTGCCCTGTCTACAAATAACTTGGTACTATGTAGGCCACTAAAAACCTGCAAGTTTTCAGCACTTTGTAAGATAAAAATAGGAGCAACATTCTGGAGAATTTTAATACAGTTTTAAATTTAGCTGCATTTTAACTTACAGCTCCTCCTGCAAATAGCTGTTAAAATTCAAGCAGTCAGCACATTTCTCTCAAACAGCAGCAACAACGGCATAAACAGAGGCAGCGAAGAGGAAAGTCTCCAGCTCAGCAAGACAGAAATGACTTCACGAATGCGAGGGGTGGCTGGGGCAGGCAGGGCAGCCGGGGCTGGGACGTGAGCTGGCCTGGGAGAGGTGCCAGCAGGGAACAACCCAGCAGCACAGAAGGCTTTGAGGCACCTGTTCCACAGGTGCAGACTTCACAGGCACACCGATACCTCGGTACTTTCTCTATTAATTGCACTGCGAGGTGTGGAACAGCTCTGCCCTTGTCGTGCGAGCTCACAGCACGGGGCACGCCCAGCTCGGTGCCTCAATTACCAGCACCAGCATCTCCATCCCCGCGCCCACCGCGACCCCCGAGGCCGGGAGGCCGCCGGGACCTGCCCGGCCCGTGGAGCGCGCTCAGAGCCGGGGGACCGGGACTCCGACTCCTGGGGTGGAACGGGCCTGGGCGGGTCCGGGGTCCGTTCCGCTCAGCCCTCAAGCCTCCCCTCAGTCCTCAGGGTTCCCCGCAGTGCCCTGAGCCCCCGGTTCCTCCCAGCCCGGCCCCGCACTCACCCGAGCCCCCGGGCTCCCCTCAGGTTTCCCTCAGGCTCCCTCACCTGGGCCGCGGCTCTGGCCCCAGCGGCGCGCGCGGCCCCAACGGCCCCGCGCTCCGGTTTGAATCCGCGCCTCCAGCCAATCCCCGCGGGCCCCGGCTCCCCGCTCCCGGCCTCTCATTGGCTGCGCTCAGGGCGGCCCTGAAGCCAGCCCGGCGCCATGTCTGCTGAGGGCGTGGCCCGCCTGCTCGGCGGGGCCGGGCGTGGACGGGTCCAGGCGCCATCTTTGCTGCTGGCTGCTGGAGCCGCGCGTTGCTTAGCAACGGGAACGCCGGGCCCCTCAGGCCTAGGCCTGCTCCTTGTCCACCCTCCAGAGGGGCTGTTCTGGGCAGGAAAAGCCCTTCTCAGGCCAAACCTGGTTGTTATGTCCAGCAAAGCCATTGGCACAGGGCTCTTGTGGGCCTGAGCCCCCCGCGCTGGTTCTGCAAAGGGTCAGTACAAGGGGCTGGGTGCAGCCGCGGAGCGTTGAAATTCAGCACCAGGCTGTTTATGGAGTGTTGTCACTTGAGAAATACGATGCCTTGCCTGCTTTTCGTCTTTAAACGTTGATTTGAGTAACAGCCGGCAACTTGTGCCAAAGGCGAAACCCATTTCAAGCCACGTACGAGTCTTCCCTGTGCAGGCGTTTAATATGCAAACAGATAAAACTCAAACCTAACAATTACACAAAGGGAATTCACATAATCATAAAATAACAACGTGCTTTAATCTTTTAAATCTGAAACAAAACAGCGGGTAATTGAAGAATGGATATTAGCAATTAGAAAGCGGAACTAAATGCTGAAAATTGCGCAGTGGAAAGGGGAGTTCATAAAGCAGATTGCTCTCATCATCCAGCTGCTTTGTTGGAGTTGCTTTATTTAGGGTATATAGTTTGTTTTAACTTAATAATAATTAATTCGTAATAGATTGTAAAAGGCCTCAAGATCTTTGGAAAAGTAAGCATTACTGTGGCTTCCTTGAAGAAGAGAGGCAAAATTATCTACATTTATTGGGGAACTGAGGCTTAGAAGAAACACAACTCATCCTCTGAGCCCATGGCCAAGCGAGAGAAATGTTCTGACTCTGATATATTACCTTATAGTACAGGAAATCACCCAAAAGCCCAATTTTCCCCTGTCTGGGAAGAAGCTGGAGGTTGAAAGTTACACCTGGCTCTGCGAGAGCCTCTTGTGCAGGTACATCCCCAATCTGAGATGAGGCTCAGCTGTTTTGGTGTCAGCCCCGGCCTCCTGCAGCTCCTGCCTGTAATTAAATCTTCACAGCTAAGATGCCTCTATTGGCAGACCGTATTTATAGGCAGGCGAGTTGTTTTAGTGTCGTTCTGAAGAATTAAGGAGGCTTTTGCTCATAAGCAAATTCTGTTCTCTTTCCAATTGTCATCCGCAATCTCGTGCCAATAGAAAAGCACATTATTTTAGAGGATTGCCCCCGCGGTGCTTGTTGTGAGTTACTGCAGTAGGTGCTGGGCTCGTGCTACACAAATTACATTTCCTCCATATGTGTTCAACTGTCGTCCTTCCAAACCCTCCTCTGAGTCAGGAGGGTCTGAGCACCCCAAAAAGCTCCTCAGAACCCCCCCACCCATGATGTGGACCTGGCAAATGGGTTCCTGCTCAGTCCCAGGCTCTAAAACCATTGTGGAGCCTCTTTGCTCCTCCTGGGTTGATGAATGGTGAGAGCACAGAGGTCAGCAGCACCTTTCATTTGGAGCTTTATTCCACGGGAGAAGAAAGGCAGAAGGGCTGAGGGCCTTTTCAGGAGCTGCTTTATGGCAAAGTAATTATATTCTCTTTTTGTTTGTGTCAGGAAAAGGGGGGGGGGAGAAGCCCTGAAATGTCTCATCTGGGAAACCGTTAATAGAATTTATGCTAATTTGATGATTCCGGCGATTACTGGCGGAAGCACTTCACATTCTCAGGCAGCAGAAATTCTCCTGCAGCTCCTCCCTCAGCCTCGCTGGGTTGGTCTCCAGCCCATTCTCCTCCTGCAGCCACCCCAGACCCTTCACTGGGCAGCACTGGCTGACCCCAGAGTGTGACCCTGGGATGTGACACCAGGATGTCACCAGGATGTCACCAGGCTTGGTGCCGATCCCTGTGGCATCCCTGGTCACCCCATCCCTCCATCTTTTGGGGGAAATGGAAGGAAACCTGCCCAGTGCCTCACAGTGAGAGCGAAGAGCAAAGCCAAAGCTCTCCCTGCCAGCCTCATCCTCTGGTGAAGCTTTGCAAACACCGATTGCTCTGCCCAGCTCCTGTAATTAACTCTGCAATTGCAAGCCCATTTGTGCAGCTTTGTGCTCAGGGGAAACCTTTATTAAGTTCCTTTTAATCCAAAACCAGTTAGACCACGACGGTCTTCATAAACAGTCATTCAAAAAATAAAAAGGCGGGGGGAGGCAAGGGGAATTAGAAACTTTTAAGACAACAACCTTTCTCAAAGGGAGAAGAAAAAAATTATCTTAGGTGCATTTCTCTTGATGCATTCATACAGCAGGGGTGTAAAAAAAAAGCAGTTGTTCAGTAGTGTGAGGAAAAAATCCATCAGGCTGAGCAGGGAGGGCAGCTGGGGTTTAGCCAGAGGGAGATGGACCTTTTAGGGAATTAATTTCTGATTTCTCCTAGCTGGCCAGAGCCAGAGGCCGGCAGATGGCATCAGGCTCATGTGCTGGGTGGGAGCTGCAGGGCCTGGGCCATCCCTCAGCAGGGCAAAATGTGGCCAGAGCATCACCCACGGGGCTGGGAGGAGGAGGAGGAGGATGAGCCCAGGGGGTCTGTGAGGAGGGGGATGATGAGCCCACAGGGTCTGTGACGGGGGGGCCAAAGGGGCCCTGGTTTTGCCATCAGTCCAACAACAAACCAGGTTCATTCATCTGGGACGTCCCACCTGAGGGAACCCGGGATGTTTCTTTTGTCAACTTCAGAGTGAAGATCACTTGGATGGGATGAGCCAAAGCCGCTGTAAACGGTGCATTAATGTCAGCAGAGGAGCCACGGCCTTGTCCTGAACTCCTTAAAAAACAAAGGGAGTCTCTATTGCCTTCATCTGGCTTTTAATGAATGACCTCTTGTCGCCGGGAGCTGCGTGCGGTGACAAAGGACCTTTGTGGGCCGATATTTATGATTTCATTTAAGCCAGGGAGCAAGCTAAGGGAGAGGGCTGGAAAATAAGAGCTGAGCTGATGGTTCTGTCTTTAAACTCAAGGGATCTTTATCTAGTTTTTGTATTAATACAGTTGTCATCTCTTAAATATTTGAGCGACTCACAGCCGTGAACGCTCCCACGCTGGAGGGACTCTCCCAAGCCCACACCCTCCTCTGGACCTGGATGCTGGGGAGGAGGGAAGGGTTTGCATTTTCTTAGTGCCCCCCAAACCTTACCCACACAGGAAGCCTGCTGTGAGTGCTCATGGGGGGCCCCGGGCTCAAACACCCCTCCCCACGCCAGCGACTTGCCAACACTGATAAATTCTTGCCTTTTCCTTGGGCAGGCCTTGGTGGAGGATTAACCAGCTGGGAGTTAGGAGTGAGAGCGTGTCCCCTCTCCTTTGCCATGCAAACAGAGAAAATTAATCTTCCAGCTTCCTCTGATATTTGGGCTGAATTACAAGCTGGGAGCGGAGATAAAGCGCGGGCGAAGGAAGGCACAGGTACAGCGGAGCGGGGCTGCTGGCACAGGCCTTTGTCCGTGCAGATAACGCTCCCCTCCTGGAGTCATGCATAATTCACCAGCCTGCCTCCCTGTCCTGGTCATCCCTCCCTCTGCTTGCTCTGTTCTCCTCCCTGAGCAGCTGGAAGCTCCATGTCCGAGCGAGCCCTGGTGTGTCTGTGCAGGGCCACATCAAACCTCGCTGACAGCGTGGGTCGTGTTGGGACAAAGGTAAGGGGACCTTGTCCCCTCTGCCTGGAGGCTGATGGAGCTGTGGGTGACACCCCACAGCCCGTGCTGCTGTGGGACACCGGTGTCACCCTGCAGCTCCCACCTGCAGTGTCCAGCCCCAGCACAGCAGCACGGCCGCTCCTGCCAGGCCTGGGCTGTGTTTGGAATGCCCATCACATCCCAGCTCTGTCAACCAC
Organism: Agelaius tricolor; assembly: GCF_023055355.1. Classification (NCBI taxonomy): domain Eukaryota; kingdom Metazoa; phylum Chordata; class Aves; order Passeriformes; family Icteridae; genus Agelaius; species Agelaius tricolor. The sequence goes on along the minus strand of NW_027269356.1, from coordinate 356,707 downwards.
GCTATCTCCCTAAATCCCTCCACGTTCTACTTGGATGGAGGTTACATCCTCTGGGACACCAAGCCCAGCATTAACAGACACCAACTGCATTTTATTTGGTCGATCATCCGGAGGCTCTTGACAGAACTGTGCCACACAGAGCGGGAAAGCCATGGAGGTTTTCCACAGCCACCAAGAGTTCCTCTCCCAGAACAAAGCAAGAACAACCTCGGTCACTCCCGGCCAAACAGCAAACACACACGCACACACACACCTGCTTAATGATTTTTGCTTTGTAAACTAAAGTGGTGCCATGAGTTTAATAACCACTGCTTGGGAGTAATTGGGGCGATTATTGTATGGCCCAGGGGGAAAATTGCAGCTTGTTATCTCCAGGGAGTAGCATTAGGATCCAGCAGATAATCAGACCGTTATTTGTTGCACTTCAGATGACATTTCTCATGGATTTAGAAACGATAGTGATCAAGCCATGTTGTCAGAGCCGCTGCCAAGCTGCGGAGTCCAGAGACCTGGAAGCTAAATAGCACCTGAAGCTGCCTGGGACAGCTGCTCTTCCAGCAGGAATAACAGACTTATGTGCCACATTGAGCTCAAAGACATCCAGACCTCAGCAGCACTCGCCTCTTCTTTAATTTGAGCTTCTCATAAGAGAGACAACACTCAGGATGAGGATGCAGAGCGGGGATATCAGCTCTAACATGCCACTAACCAGATCTATACTCATACTCAGGTTTCTTTGAGACCTTCCCTCCTGTTTCTCCCTCTCCACCCCAATCAATGGCCTCTGCCTGTGCCCTCGCCTCCAGCAGCCCTGAAATTTGAGGCTTGGGCAGGAGCTGCAGCATCAGAGCTGTTGTCTGCATGGTCCTGCAGAGACCAGCAGTGCTGGGCACCTTCCCCATGCCACAACCCCATCCCCTGAGCAGCTCCATCAGCGCTGCTTCTCCCTGAGATATTTGTGCACCCCCAACAGCAACTTTCAGCCCCTCGAGGGTTTCTGAGCTGGGGGAGGCAGTTCCAGCAAACCCAGATGGGGCAAGGCACAGCCCACTGACACAGCCCAGGGACACAGCCCAGGGACAAAGCCCCAGCAGCAGCCTCGCACCCCACATGTGCTCACCAGCTCCTGGGTGCAAAGGGGGATTTTTAGCAAGGCTAAACCCTGCCAGAACCCCTGGCACACTCTCTTTTGTCGGTTTGCTGCACAGGAGCATCCCCAAATCCTGGTTTGGGCTCTGCTGCCAGGGATGGGCTCACAGAGGACACGGCAGCACCTCGGCCCCACATGACGCCAGCAGTGAGGATCCTGCCAGGCTGGAGAGCTGAGCCAAGGCAGCTCCGCTATTGATCCCCGATCAATGACAGCTCAAGGCCTGGAAATGACAGCGCCTCTCCCCAGCCCTCAGCTCCCAGCCCAGGCTGGAGGCTCACGCAGAGGTTTAGCAATAATCCGAGGCAGCAGCGGGGATGGGAAGAGCCTCTTGCAGCAGGTGGGTTGTTCAACAAATTGGACACATAACGAGACAAAAGGCACAGAGGAAGGAGATCTGGTGGGACTGGACCTTTATCTCTGGCACGCTGGCCGCCAAATCTTTGTGCAATATTTATCAAGGGTGAGCGGACAGGAGAATTGGCAGTCGATGCATAAGTGAGGAATTAAAGCCACTGCCATCCTTATCTCCCCGGCAGAGCGAGGGGAGGGGTGGGCGGGAGCTGCGAGCCAGCCCAGGGCAATCGACTTTGAAACCATTTGTGGATTTAAGGAGTCCAAACTTTATTAGCTCAGCTGATGGGGAGCAGAGCAGAAGCACCAAGAGGGCAAAGCAGCACATCCACATCCTCGGGCTGCCTGGGCTGAGCGCTGCCTCCGGGCAGGCATTTCCACTGGAAAGTCCCTTGTGTCACCGATGAGACATTGCAGGGCTGGGGGACAGGGCAGAGCCGCTCCAGAGGCTCCGGGTAAGGGATCTGCGGTCTTTCAAGCCCAGTTAAAATTCACTTTTAAACCGAGGAGCTGTTGCACTTTCTCTCCTAGTTTCTCTCAGCAGTGAGACAAAGGCAGGCGATGCTCTGCCCTCGGGACAGTCACGTTTTGCACAGTCAGAGGCACAGCTCCTGGGAAGAGCAGACACTGCTCTGCAGTTCCAGCAACCCTGTGGGTCTGCCCAGGGGGACACAGCCAGGAAAAACACAGGAGGAGGGATGGACACAGAGCTGCAGGCCAGGCCATCGAGGGGGTTTGTGCACGAGCCATCCCCAGGGAGGGCAGCTCAGCCCCCGGGCGGGTGTCCCAGCCCTGCTGGCTGTGCATGGCGAGCAAAGGGCTGCTCCATTGCCAGCATCCCCTGGGAATCCCCAGTGATCACATAACGTCTGTAATTAACTCGATTATTGGCTTTTCTTTTGCTGAGACTGCACGTTCAAGATGGGCTCCATCTGCTCCTTGCATGGGCCTGGCTGCAGCAGGAGGGGACAAAGCCCCTCCTTCCAGAGAAATGTGTCACTTCTGCCAGCAGGGGACAAGGACAAGGCCATGCTGGGGGCAGCAGCAGCCCCTGGACAATGGCTGTGGGTCCAGCTGCCCAACTCCCCCTTTCACCACACACCAAACTCTGCCAGCCAGCCTTGTCCCCTTGGGCACCCATCAGCCCCAGCTCCACCGGGGCCATCAGCTTTGCTAAATTGTTTAAGGGGATTTGCATCTCTCTGTTTAATTTCTCTTCCATGCAAATAAAAGCCCAGGAAGCCAAGTGGGAGATGCTGGACTGCCATGCGTCGGGGTGGCTGCTGGGAGGAAGATGATGCTCTGATCTCTGCCTGGAGCATCCAGGGCCACATTCCCCCCCTGCACCACGCAATCCCTCCCGCAGAAATGGGACACGAGCACCGAGAAGCGTCAACACCAGAGTAATTCCCAGCTACAGCCCTTTCCAGGCAGGCTCCCCCTTTGGCCCTGCTGTGGTTCTCATAAATCCTCCCCAGGTTATTCCAGCCGCTGTCACGGAGCCGTGGCAGCAAATCTGAGCTTAGCTGGGAGCGGCGCACGTGGCGCCCGCGGGTCCCCAGCACCCATCTGCACCGCCTTTGTCTCCGCAGCCTTTGAGCCTCTCTTCCCCTCCTCTCTGCTGCAAAGAAACGCATTAGTTGCAACATTGCTTTAATTTGTTTGCCAGCTTTCGGAGATGGAGAGGCTCCTGCTCCCATCGGTGCCGTTTGAGGATGCCGGCAGCGTTAACCCTTTGGCTCCCACTCCCCCGAGCTGCTGGAGCGGCTTTGGCACACCCGAGGCGCACGAGCTGCCTCCTCCAGCCCGGCTCTGCAGCCGACCTGGCACTTCCCAGATGGAGGGATCCATTTCCCCTTCCAGCTGCCCTCAGCATTTCCGTAATGAGATGAGTTTTGTTGTGACCACAACCAGTGTCAGAGGGAATAAAAGACAAAGTAATCCAGACGGGGCCTATGGGAGCGACAAGGACAGGAGGACAAACAGCCACCAGCAAAGCCAGGGCAGTGCAGGTGGAGAAATGGTGTGGGACGAGTGGGGCAGCACAGGGGGACGGGCTGGATCTGCACCCAGGGAGGGGCCGGGGGTTCCTGCTCTCCTGTGCCACACACGGCACATCCTGGGACCTCACCTGTGCACACACACCTGAGTGCCATGATCTGCTCCTGGCCTGGGCCTTCAGCAAGGTGCCAGCTCTGGGAACACCATCACGGCCCAACAGGGGCATTTCTGCTCAGGTAGCTCCAAACCAGCTTCTGATACAGATATCAGAGCAGGAAGACAGCAAGGAGCCAGGAGGGACGGCCTTGGGCAGCACAGATCCCTGCTTGACCCTGCATCCTGTGGAATGAGTTTGTTTGATCTCTGCCCCACGTTTCCACATTCAGGTCCATCCAGCCTGAGCATCTTCAGCCCCTTCAGCCCAGGGCAGCAGCCCCAGGGCTCTGTGTGTCCCAGGAGAAGCTTTCTCTGGACACTGGGTGAAACAAGTGGGGACAGCAGGAGCCACTCGAGGTGGAATCTGTGCACAGGGGAAGTGTTTCAGGACAGTGGTTGAGCAGGAGCCAGTGGTTTTGCATTGCCTCATGCTAATTGCTGGAGCTAATGAAGCCACACACCCATCTTGGTGATTTTCCACAGGGTTTCCATCCGCCTTTGGTTTTTAAGGTGCTGTCCACAGTTCCGGAAAGATGCGGCTGATTGATTCCGGGATGGAAGAAGAGTAGAAACAACCCTGAAAGGGTTGCAAAAAACACACTCAGCCCCAAAGCAGGCGAGGGGCACCCAGATGCAAGGGTGAGGAGCAGCAGGAGAAGGAATTCCCAGCTCTCCAGCCCCAGGCGTGCAGTGTTGGTGCAACACAGACACAGCGTTGTGGCTCTTGCTGAGGCTGCTGGTGAGGAAGTGTTCCTGCCCTCCCACAGGGTACAATCCCTGGGGAGTTTGCTGCCTGGCTCTTGGGGATGGTTCCTGCTGCCAAAACCCTGGGAGAGCCCAAGACACCTTCCCCATGGCTCCGTGCCTCCACCCTGCACTGAAAGGTGCACGGTTGTTAAGCAGTTCAACCTCTTTTTCATCCCGAGCACAGTTCTGAAGGTTTAAATAGAAAGATATCAAAATAAAAGATAATTGTTGAGAAAGATGAATAGGGGGAGAAAAAAACCCCATCAGCACGGAGGAACTCTTGTCTAATTTCTCACCCACGCAGAGCACAGCGATATTAGTGCCTTCGACTCTGGTTCGTAAAAGCTTTCATGGCTTTATTACCAGCTCCCCGAACAGCTTGTCCTTTTAATAAGCCAAGGCCTCCAGATAGCAGATCTGCCCATGGGAGATCCCATCAGGACGTGGTTAATCCAGGCAGAAATAGCACAAAGCATCATCACACTCACCTGACTGAGGAAGCCCTTGTCTGAGGCAGGAAAAGGTTAAAACCCATCCCGAAAAGCAGGGGGAGAGGGGAGGGAGGGAGAGCTGAACCTCCTCTGTGGCAGGTTAACCAGTGCTGCTGGGTGTCCTCACCTTCTCCATCAGCCCTACTCTCCACAGCCGCTGGCATTGGTGATGGAGGCCTTTAATTATCCAAACTGCTGCCCCTCACAAAATTAAATGCTGCTGAGGATGACTCAGTGTTTAATGGACTGGCTGCTCCTCACGCCGGGAGAGCCAAGAGGGTGCAAGCGAGAGCACGGCACAACACGGCATAAATCACTCGGAGACACCGCTCACGGGGCCCGCTGACCCAGCCGCTTGGAGCAGCCTCTGCTGGGTTTCAGCACTGCTGTTTTCACTCAGGAGAACCCAGGGGGAACTCCTGGGAGCAGCAGCTCCGGGCGTTGCAGCTCGACCCTGCACCCAGGCTGGCTGTGACCCTTCCCCAGCTGCCCACACGTGGATGCGCTCGATTTAGAAATCCCACGGATTCACCAAGCTGGCTGTGCTGGGTTCTCTGTTCCCAGGATTTAGATGTGGTGGTTTCCTTTGGAAAGGTCTCAGCAATGGTCAGCTGTGGTTTAGAAGGCAAACAGGTGCCAGAGGATGTGATACAAAGCTTGTCTCTGCCTTTGCAGCATGCTCGGGGCTAGCCCAAGCCAGCATGGCAAGAAGCAGCTCTGTTAATAGCCTCGTTAGTCTCACCAAGATGCTGAGGCTTTGGCTTCCAGCAGATAATTAACGATGTGCTCATGAATTAGGAAACCCTGGACCTCTACCAGGATCTCTGTGGAGGCTCGTGGTTCAGAGCTGGGGCAGGGCAACGCCTCGAGGAGCAGCACAAAGCAAAGGGCATGGCCAGCAGGGACTGGCAGAGGCTTTCTTTGCCCATCTTTAATGCAGGACCGGTTTTTCTCCAGGCACCCGACACCTGGAGCTGGGAAACAGGAAAAATTTCTGCATGGAAAATGTTGTCAAGCCCTGGCACAGGCTGTCCTGGGCAGCAGTGGAGGCACCATGCCTGGAGGGATTTAAGACACGTAGATGTGGTGCTTGAGGACAGTGTGGTGGCCTTGGCAGTGCTGGGGCAGCAGTCAGAGGATGATCTTGGAAGTCTTTTCCATTCAAAGGATTCTGTGTGGATTCAAGAGTCCCTAATGCTGGAGCTGTCCCACCCGTGAGAAGCCCTACTAAGGCCCCACGGTGCCTCATTTGAATACAATTTACTGTCGTTAATGATGCTGATGGTTATTTCCCCAAGCTAGGAAGTATTTGGCCCCAAAATGGGCTCCTGGAAGCAATTTCAGACGGCAGTCTGTAATGCTGGAGCTGATGGAAGCAATTTGCAACCCATTAGCAGGATCGGCTGTGAAGATATTTTACACATCACTCAGTCCAGGTTTGAGGGGGGATGGAATTTTTACCCCCTGTCCTTTGGAATTTTTGTCCTGGATGGGCTGAACACCTGAGCACTGCCTCTGCAGCCCCAGCAGCTTTGCCACATGCCAATGGTGACTTGTGAATTAAATCTCTTAAATACACAAATACAGTCCCAGACTGCAGGGCCAGGCACCCTGAGACCCTCATGCTCCAGAGAGGGACACAGCAGTGCCCAGCACCTCCAGCACCCACAGGACTAATTGACCATTATTAATTCATTTGCCTCTGGACAGCAGCAGATGCAGGTAAAGAAGCAATTTGCAAGCAAGGGCTGCCTCCATGGAGGGAGCAAAAGCACGACACAATCCCAAAAAAGCATGGAAAGGCATCACATATCCATCCTTGCCCTGGGGATGCTCTTCCAAGAAGCAGGACGGGAGCTGGTTTCCATAACTGGGTGTGTGTGGTGGAGCAGGGACAAGCTCTGCTGGGAAGGTGAGGAAAGAGCCCCAGGCCTTGAGTTATCCCTTGGCCCAAGCTCCCGAGGTGTTCCCAAGACACGTCTGGGATCCTGCCTGTCTGCCAGAGCCTGTGCTGGGAGCCTCAGCTCTGCAGCACCTTCCCTTAATTACTTTTTCCATTCTAATTAGATCTGAGGGCAGGCTGAGGGGAGCCCTGGTTGCTGAATCCGTGCTCTGAGCACCCATTTTTAACAGGAGGATTCTACCACAGCCGCTCACACCCCACCACCCCTCACTAACCCACCCCTCGAAGCCTTTGTGTCGTGCAGTTATCACCTGGGGCTGTTCCCTCCTCACCCATCCCACAGCCCTCGGCTGGTTCCTGTCTCTCCCAGCAGGAATTAACACAACCCTCACGTGGCTTCCCCAAAAAACAACACGGAAACGCTTCCAGTCCCCACGCTCCACTCCATTCCAAGGATGCAGCTGCATTCTCCCTGGACGGGGGCCAGCACTAAGGAAGTTTCCTCTGCCCGCTCTCCTCCTCCCTGGCTCCTGTAGAAAAGGGGTTTGGGGTGTTTGGGGCCCCAACAGCTCCACGAGACCCCCAGGAAACCTTCTCCATCCAGGGAAAGCAGCAGAGCCTCTTCCCTGGGGTTTCTTGTGCACTGGAAATCAAGGACTCCCAAGAACATCCACGTGCTCACCTGCTCCAGCCTGAGACCTCCTCCCTCCCTGCCCAGCCCCGCTGCCGGGGATTTACTGTCAATAAAACCACTGCAGAGAGCCACTTCTCATCTGGAAGAAGAGAAGGAGGAGGGGGGAACAACCACTCTCTAAATGTCCTTCTCCCTTATCCCAGCAGCACATCCTTCTCCCCTCAGGATGCTGATAGAGGGACAGCATCGAGCAGGCAGCTGTTGGGCAAGGAGTGATGCAGAACGGAGCAGGAGGGGAAAGGCAGAGCTGGTGCCAACTGGGAATGCTAATGCTGCTCCCTGGCCTCGCAGCCACATCCCCAGGCTCAGGCAGGGCTGTCCCTGAGCCTGGCAAGGGGGGGCACAGGCTCAGGGGTGTCCCTGGCCCCCAGCTCTGTTGCTCCTAGGGGCTCCCAAGCAGGTCCTGCTGTAAAACCCAGGGATCCTGCTGGGGCAGGGGAGAGGATGCTCCAGAAAAGGACCAAACCAAGCGTGCCCAAGCTGTGAGATTTTGGGGACAGGGTACGTGTGCCTCTCCCCGCTGTATCCCTGAGTGCCCAGGCTCCCGTTTGTGTGGTTCAGGTGGGGACACCGTGCTGGGAAGGCACCTCTGGGCAGGGACACAGCCTGTGCCAACCCTGGGGTCTGGCTGTCCCTTTCCAACATCGCACTAGTGAAGGACATTGAAGTATCCTTTTCCATTTGACTGCAGCCACCTTACTGGGAGCAGTGGGCGGGCTCCTGCTGCAGCCTCCGCACCCGGAGCCGCTGCCGCGGGGGCTCAGCTCGGGTGACGAGGGCACCCCGCTCCCCGGGGCACTCACGGGTGCAGCTGGAGGCAGTGGGTGATGTGCTGGCACTGGGGGCAGCTGGGCAGCGCTGTGCGACCCCCGCGCTCTGCCCCGGGGAGGAGCAGAGCCCCCGGTGCCTCCTGCCTCGGGAGCAACCCGGGGACAGCAGCAGAGGGACGGGGCTGGAACAGGGGCGGCGTGTCCTGAGCAGGCGAGGGCCCAGCAGGGTCAGTCCCTTCATCCATCGTGACAAGCGTGACAGCACCGGCCACAGGCAGCAGAGCAGGGCTGCACGGCGTGAGCCCGCCTGGACACTCGAGGACACGAGTGCCCCGCGGCCAGAAAAGGGCTGGAAGCCACCGGTGCCCCCCAAAAGGACCAAGCCCGGGGTGTCCCAGCACCCGCCCCGGCGCTGGGGCCAGCACGGGTGAAGCCTGGAGGGCGGGGGAGGCCGTGGCAGGGCAGAGACGGGTCCGGACTGTGGGATGGGGCCGGGGGGTCCGGCGGAGCGGGGAGCGAGGAGCCGGAGCATCCCTGGAAGGCGCGGGGGATGGGAGCGGCACACGCACACGCACACACACATTACCCACATGCACACGGCAGCAGCACCAACAGCCCCTGCCAGCGCCTGCAATCGCTGGAGCGCCGCTCCTGCGCCTCTCCCTCCTCCTCCTCCTCCTCCTCCTCCTCCTCCTCCTCCTCCTCCTCCTTCTCCTCCTTCTCCTCCTCCTCCTCGCTGCCCACCGGCCTGCGGCACCCCTCACCCCTCCGCGGCCTCCGGCCCCACCAGCGCTCAGACAATGACTTCATGCGGATTATGCATCTGAAGAAATCACCAGCTCCCAGATAGCCACAGGGGGAGGTATCCATGTGTTTGGCAGGGAAGCAGCCTCCTGCTCGCCTTCCTTCTCCTCCTCTTATCTCCTCGCACACGGCAGCTGCCTCCTCTCCAGCGATGGTCGCCTGCGGTCCCCCCGCGCGGCGCTGAGCGAGGGCCCGGCGCATCCCCGCTCCCACGCTTGCACCAAGGTACCAACGAGGCTATTTTTATTCCCCCCCTTCTTTTCCGGTTCACCAGCCGCTGCCGGGCTCGGTGCCTCAGCACCCTCGGTGCCTGCACATCTCCCGCTCCCTCCCGTGTTCCCAGCCCGGCTCCCTCGGCGCAGCGGCAGCACCACCAGCCCAGCTCCAGCCACGGCCGCCGGCCCTGATTCCAGGTTTGCATCCTTCATTCCTTCATCTGTTTGTCGATGCGACAGTGCCATTTGTGGGAGGTGGAGGGGGAGCGGGGCAGGTGGGAGGGGAGGGGGAGATAAGGTGATGGTGATGGGGGGGGGGGTGGGCACAGCACCCCAGTCCTGCCGTGGGATGGGGAGGGCAGGGAGGTGGGAGGGGGGGAAATGCAAGAGGCTGCATTCAAATAAATGTATTTATGTATTTATGTATATATATATATATATATATATATATATATATATGCATGTCTGTGTGTGTATATATATATGTAGGCTTGGGGGCAAGAGCAGGGCACAGCAAAGCATCTGCCCCTGGCGGGCGCTGCCGGGCACATCCCTGCCCGGGGCCGCCGTGGGCTGGGCACCCACAGCACCCACGAGGCACCCACGGGCTCCCTTCTCGGCAGAGTGGCCACCCCGGGCTGCTGGCACTGACCATGATGGACCTGAAAGTGGACGAGGAGGAGGTGGACAGCGGGCAGCCCGTGAGCATCCAGGCCTTCGCCAGCAGCTCCACCCTGCATGGGCTCTCGCACATCTTCTCGTACGAGCGGCTCTCGCTGAAGCGCGTGGTCTGGGCACTTTGCTTCCTGGGCTCGCTGGCCCTGCTCGCCCTGGTCTGCACCAACCGCATCCAGTACTACTTCCTGTACCCCCACGTCACCAAGCTGGACGAGGTGGCAGCCACCAGGCTCACCTTCCCCGCCGTCACCTTCTGCAACCTCAACGAGTTTCGGTTCAGCCGAGTGACCAAGAACGACCTGTACCACGCCGGCGAGCTCCTGGCCTTGCTCAATAACAGGTGGGTGCTGGTGCCTTGAGGCGGCCCCAGGTGACATCTCAGTCAGTCTGGATGCAGCCGAGAGCCACCAGGTCCTGCTGATGCTCCTGGGCATGTGGCTCCCATGCTGGGCTGCCCCAGATGGCTCCAGCACACACAACTCCCATCCCCAGTGTGCAGCACATGCAGCAGGGCCTGGGCCACCTCCCTGGTTCCTGTGGGGCTGATCCTGCACATCTGGCTCCAGTGCCAAGTCTGGGTGCCATCCCATGCAGCGAGGCCAGGGCTGCCAGCAGGTGAAGCCACTGACCCCAGCATGGTGCCATTCCTTGGGCTGGGGAAGCCCCTCACCTGTGGCTGTGGTGGCTCCTCGGTGCTGCCAAGCCACTGTCAGTAGCCTGGTGCACTCCCTGCCCATGCCAATGCCAAGAGGCTTCACTGCTGTCCCCACTCCTGCCCCAGGGAGGGCTTTTCAGGCATGACAGCAGAGCTGAGACCCAGAACATTCAGCCCCTGTCCCAGCAAGGCCACCACCTCACCAGGACGCCACCAAAGGCTCAGGGCAGGTGGCTGGATGGCCTCAACCAGGGCTGGTGCTGCTGGACCAGCAGTGGGACAAGTGGGGTGGGTTTGGAAGGTGGCCACTGCCCAGCTTCTCCTCATCCATCCTTCTGCCATCTTTCATGTGCCTCTGGGCCCCTTTGTGCTGTTGGATGCTCTGGAAATGCCACGTGCAAGGTGGGGCTGTGCTGAGCCCATGCCGGGGTCGCTGCTGGGAACCCCAAGTGGCCTTTGCCAGTGGGAGCAGCCACCACAGCCAGGCCTGAGCCTCTCCCTGCTCTTTCCCCCAAGATACGAGATCCCAGACATCCAGACAGCCGATGAGAAGCAGCTGGAAATCCTGCAGGACAAGGCCAACTTCCGAAACTTCAAGCCCAAACCTTTCAACATGCTGGAGTTTTACGACCGGGCTGGCCACGACATCAGGGAGATGCTGCTGTCCTGCTTCTTCCGTGGGGAGCAGTGCACCCCCGAAGACTTCAAAGTGGTGAGTGACCTGTGGGCCCTGCCCAGTGCCACCTTTCCCCCATGCAAGGAGGGTGTTTGCCCACCTGTAGCTGCTCCTGCCTCCTCCCAGCTCGGAAGGGACTGGCAGCACCGTCACTAAGGGGGTGCCGTTGGGGTTTGAAGGCCCAGGCTGTCCCCAGGAGCACGTGTGGCTCCGTACAGCTCCGTGGGCTGCTCCCACGTGGGCACAGCTCCCTGGGATCGTTCGGGCTCTGCAAAGCAGGGTTGTGCCGGGCTGGAAGCTGCCATGGTGAGGAGGCTCCAGTGGAGAAGCAGGGAGAGCACGGATGGCAGAATCCCTTGGGAACACAGGTCCCAGTGGCTCCGTGCTGCGCCCTGCCATGGAGGTTGTTCTTGTGCTGGTGGATCCAGCACACAATAAAGCCTTTATCCCCGCTCTGCCTGGCCCCATCCAGCTGGGGACGGAACAGTGCCGGCTATTCGGGGGCTGCCTAATCAATTCGGCAGCCGCGGTGGCTGCTCCTGAGCAGCTCCGGCGTGGAGCCCCTGTCCCTGCGCTCTTCGGGGTCCCCATCCTCGTCACCAGCCCAGGGGTGTCCCCCTCATGTCCCACGCTGAGCACACAGTGTGTGCAGGGCCCAGTCCCGGCGCAGTTCGGGTGATTTTAATCATCGGCATTAAATTCCCGTCATGGGCTCTTTCCACGAGCAGGTGTCTGTTGTCAGCCATGAGGCGTTTATTTGTTAAATGGAGGCACGTTGCAGCCCGGAGGGGGCTGGATCCCCTCCAGCAGGGCCGACAGCAGGGCCAGCTCCAGCCCGTGCCCGGTTCCGATGCCGGCTCCTGCCAGGGCACGGTCGCGTTTTCTGCGCCGAACCATCCTCAGGGACCTTCATCCCTGCTGCCTCCCTCCATCTCTTGGGTTCCAAATCCCTGTGTTCTGCATCCCCTTCAACCGGCAAAAGCCAAACAGGCTCGCAGCTGGTTTGTTATTCCTGCCTGGATTATTCCTTGCAAGCAGGTTGGGATGATTTAATGGATTTGATTAGAGGAAGCTGGCTCTCTGCTGCATCTCTGTTGCTCCTTGGGGTCTGGCACAGGGAGGTCTGTGTGTGGTGGGGCTGGGATGGGCTCCTGGCACTCTGTCTCAGCAGCAAATTCCTGCTGCCTTGCTGCTCCCTGCACGGGCTGAGCTGGGCTCGGTGCTGCTCTGGGCCTGGTGGCTGGGCTGGGGGTGCTTGGGGACCAGAACCGGGCTTGCACCATCAGCCCACGCTGCCCTGGTGGGACCCCACCTTCCATCACGGGGCCTGGGTCCCCTCGGCACTGTGGGAAGCCTCTTCAGTGTCCAGGGACCCTTCTGCATCCAGGGCTGGCCCCGTTCCCTCACTGATCCAGAGGGATCTGCCAGGGGCACTTTGGGAGCTGCCCAGACCCCACAGCCTGGGGCAGATGGGGACAACCAGGGGGTGATGGGGACAGCCTGGATGTCAGTGGGGACAGCCTGGAGGTCAGTGGGGCCAGCCAGGGGTCCCGGGGGCAGGCGGGGGTCCCGGGGGCGATGCCGATGGCCGCACAGGAGCGGCGGCAGCGCCGGGGCCCGACACGCCGCGGTGCCGCCTTATCTGTCCCCGGCAGAAGGGAGGGCTCGGGGCAGCCGCGGCGAATGCAAATGAGGGGCTGCTGGAGCCGAAATACCTGGGGTGACACGAGGCAGAGGAGGAGCCGCCTCCTGCCGGGTCCCGCTGCCGGGTGGAGGAGCAGCGGCACCAGAGCAGAGACCCCCCTGTGCTGGGGGCACCGCCCGTGTGCCCCCCAGAGCACCCACCCGGAGCAGCCCAGGGGGCTGTGGGCTGGTCTCGCCACCCAGGTCAGCTCAGAGCATCACCTGCAGCCAGGACAGGGTCCCCCAGCACAGGGGCTCGTGCTGGGGGCTGTGGAGGAGCCCATCCTGGGATGATTTGAGCTCTTCCCACCTCCTCCTTCATCCCACATCATCACCAGCCACATCGGGGGTCCTGGCATTGCTCATCCCCCTCCATGTCCCCCCCGAGCTGTGTGCAGGGTACAGGGACACCCCAGTGGAGCTGAGCAGGCTCAGACTCATCCCAAACTGCAGAGTGAACCCTTTAAAAGGACCAGGGGGGACAATTGGCCCACCCCAGCTCTGCCCTGGCTCCTCACAGCCCCTCCAGCAGCAGGGCAGTGTTTGGTGCCCACCAGAGCTCCCCCCTGCAGCAGCCCCGGACAGGGACAAGGATGCACAGGGAGGTGCCCTGATCTCCTTCCCAAAATCCTGGCATGACCTCAAAGCCTGGAGAGGCAAACACAAAGCTGAGGGGCGAGTCTTGACCCCTCCTCAGGACATGGCCCTGAGGGACGTGGGCTGAGGTTTCCTTGTGCCCAGGGCTGTGCCCAGAGCCCCGCACAGGGATGGGGCAGGCAGGGGACAGACGTGTTTCCCTTTGCAGGAGGGGCTCGCCCTCACTGTCGCCCCGTTTCGGGGCCACGCTCCCCGGCACCCTCATTAGCAGCACAGATCAATGTTTCACTCTTCCTGCTTCATTATTTATGAGCTGGAGTCCTCCCTCCCCTGCGGGAGCTCTCGGCCCCCCCTCGGCTCCTGCTCCTTCCTCCCCTCACCGCGAGGTTCCCCCGGGGCCTCGCACACCCACGGCAATGGCGCCTCACCCAGCAAGGGAGAGGCTCCCATCTCTGGGCTCCAAATCCCGGAGAAAAAGGAGAAATGCAGAGGATGAGCTTCCTCTCCACACCCCAGGATGGGAATTGTGGCTGCACAACCTCGGGAAGGTGCCCCGTGCTTGGGAAGCCCCTTTTGGGTGGTTGGTGCAGCCAGGGGGGCAGGAGTGGCTGTGCCCAGGGTGGCACAATGTGAATTTGCAGCTTTTCCTTCTCACACCCTGTGAACCCACCCCAGGGAGAGCCCCATCCCAAGCTCCCTGTCCTGCTCTGGGGCACGGTGGCTGAGCCCAGAGCCCTGGGCAGTGAGCATGGGACAGCCTGGATGAGCTGGAGAGGATTAAGACCTCTGGACCGTTTCCATGAGGCTCCAGGGCTGAGCTGGCACTGGGGAGAATTGAGTTTGACGTGGAGATCATGCCTCTGCCTTTTGCATTGGATTCTGCATCCTCTGCCCTGGAAACACCGGGTGCACAGAGCCAGAGCCAGGCAGGGAGCGGGAAGGGTCTGCAGCAATCCCAGCAAACCCCAACCACACTCCTCCTCTCCTCCTTCCTCCCCTCTCCGGGGCAGTGCAGGAGCTCCCGTGATGGAGAACAGATCCTGCTGCCCATAGCACCCCACTGCCCCTACTGGGCCTCCCCACCCTCCTTCTGACCCCACTGCGCCTTGGTGAACCCCACTAGACACTTCCAGATCCTGCTGCACCCCTCAGACTCTGCTGCACCCCAGTGTGTGCCCCTCTGCACCCCCAAAACCTCTCTGCACCCCTGGGCTCCCTGCTCGTCCCACAGCCCATCTCGCTCCAGCCGTGGGTAGCTGGAGCTCTGCTCCTGCCTCCCCAGGAGCACGGCAGCTTCTCCCCCTGACAAAAACCCGACAAAAACCCCTTGTGTGGGTCAAACCTGCCCTGCTGGTGGGCACTGGGCTGTCCTGCAGCCCCCGTGGGATCTCGGAGGGGTGGGCACAGTAGGGCAGGCTCAGGGGGGCTCAGCCGCGGGTGCTGCTGCTCCCCTGCTCCCCTTGGCTCTCAGCCCCGCGGGATCCGGGCCCCAGCCCCTGCCCCAAACGCAGCTCTGGCCCCCCGTAGCCCCCCACGGCAGTCACAAGGCTGGAGCCCCGCGGCGAGCAGAGCTCCCCCGCCGTGCAGCGTTAGTGGATAATCACGGAGCCGGAGTGAGAAGCATCTCCAACACAGCTGGAGAGACCGGGCGCGGGAATTACTGATACCCAGACATTTCCTGGAGCTTTTGACAGTTAATAAACAAACCGCATGGGTCCATCTGGCTCTGGAAAAACAACTTGGGGACAGCGTGTGGGCACCAGGCACGGCCACCGGCCCCAGACCTGGTTTGGGGCTGGTTCCCAGCAGCATTCCGAGCCCCAGCAGATCCCACCACGGTCCCCAGCGGAGCCGGTGCATTTACAAATTCTGTAAGACATTCGAGTGATTTATGCAAATCACTTTTTAAAGCGGCACACAGGCTCCTAAATAACTTATAAGCGTTGGAAACTGCTGGCACGTATCCGTTGTTTCTGGGCACTGATTCACCTCGGGCATCCCGGTGGTGTCCCCAGGGGCCCGGCTGAGCATCCTCACCTGGATCACCGGCAAACTCCGCCCAAACTCTTCCCCACATCGGCCTCTCTCCGCGGCCGACCAGCAGCAGGGTTTGACGCTCGAGGCTGCCCCGTTTTCCAGACGAATGAAGCAAAGCCAGCGGGACACGGGCGAGATAATCGGAGGTGACGGAGCAGAGGAGCCGCCGCGCACGGGACCGCAGCCGTTTGCTGGTGGTGACTCGGCTCTCCCGGGAAGTGCAGCGGGTTGGGAGTGCCCCAGCTCTGCTCGGCAGCTCGGAGATTTTCCCGTATCACTGTATTTTGCTCAAAGGAAATCATCCGGAAAGCAGCCGTGAGCTGTTTCGCCCTCGGGCAGGGAGCAGAGACACTCAGGCGTTGCTCCTCAGCTGCCTCCTTGTCCCAGCTTCACCCAAGCATTCCCAGACCTGCTCAGGCAGAACAGGGGAGCTCTGGGCTGTGGTTCTGCTCACCCCACACTGACACAAACGTGGATGGGACTCTCATGGGAAGCTGGCTGCTCCTCACTCTCCCTCTGCGGCAGGACAGCGACAGCACGGCCCCGGCGCTGTGGGACCAGCCCCACTGAGCCCACCACCACTGATCTTGGCCAAGATGGGGCAGAAGAGGATCAGGAACAAGAGGGATGAGAACACAGTGGCACGGTGAGAGGCCACCACGTGCCTGCACCCCACAGCCACTTCATTAGAGCTGTGAGTGGCGCATCCAGCACCTCAGAGCTCTGGGAAACGGTGGGATTAGAGGAGAAGGACCTGTGGGATCAGGGTCAGGCTCAGGCAGTGTCATTTAGTCCCTGGCTCTGCCCAGGGGCCGTGCCCAGTCCCAGCATCTCCCCCTGCACAGCAGCACTGTGCACACCCAGAGGGGTCACACACCCCCAAAGCTCTGCACACACCCAGAGGGGTCACACACACAAAAAGCCCCTTGCACGGGTGGAGATGTCACACCCCAAAGCACTTTGCACACCCAGAGGTGCCGCACACAGCTGGAGGTACCACGCACACCCAGAGGTGTTGTGCCAAGAGCTCAGAGCATCTCAGCTGCACCTCTGGCCAATCCTGTTCCTCTTGTAATGCCTTTGCACATAAAGACTCATTAACAAATGAATTATTAATGATTATTAATAAGCTGTAATGGCATTTGTGGCTGCTGAAGGAGATGAGGAGGCTTTCGAGTGGTATCTGCCCGCAGTGGAGGTGAGGATTTCACAGCTGAGAGCAGGGCACGTGTGTCCCAAGGGATCCAAGGCTGGAAGCACAGCCCTGGACAGCAGCAGCAGATGAGGGGTTCCAAGCTGTTCCCCTCAGCCTCCCTTTGGTGTTTCTCCCAGCCCTAGGCTGGGCAATAGCAAGGTGCTCTCTGAGGGATCCAAAGGACCTGCCCAGAACCTGCTGGTGCCATTTTCCCTCTCTCCCTGATATCAAGTGGGGAGAAGCCATGCTAGAGGGGGCAGATCCCCCGAGCCAGGAAATGAACTGGCTCATGGCCTTTTTGCCTCAGTTTAATATCTCTGGCTGTTTAGAGCCACCTGTGTTTTATCGCCTGTGGAGCTTGGCCAGGGCTCCCGAGGCAGCGCTGCAATTCCTGCTCCAGCCAGGGTTCAAGGAGCTCCTCACTGGCTCTTATTTATTTATACAGCCCTGACACTTGGATATTATAACCAATTATTTATTTTTGGAGGGGTTTTTTTCTGTATGGAGTGTTTGGTGTGTTTGCATCCACGCTCTCAGCCCAAGGACGGAGCTGGGGCAGGGTGTTCCCACCCACTCTGTGATTTATCAGGGATTTTAAACCCCCACTCTCCTGGCAGGGACAGGGAGACCCTTCCAGAGGCACCACATGCCAGGGCTGTGTGACTGCTCTGCTTGGATTAGATTAGATTTGAAAAGCATGATACGTGCGGAGCCGGAGCGAGCGAGAGCAGCAAGGAAACCAGACCGGAACACCGTGGGCTTTTCCCCCCTCCAATAAAACTGCCGGCTCGGATCTGCCTGCATGAACCGGCTGAGCGATTGTGAAGGATGTCGGAAAAAATCACAACCTGCTCACGGGAGATTCGCGACCGGCAGGAAACACGGGAAGGCGCTGGGATCAGGGTCGGCGGGAATAATCCCGGATGCCGCGAATTAGCGACACCTCGGCAGCACCCTCCGCGTCCTGGTGGAGTCCTGGTGAGCCCTGCACGGCACAGAGGGACACTGCCAGCGGGGAAATCACCGGGAAGCTCTCAGCACTACAAACAGGTTCAATTATAGGAGCGTAAACAGATCCCGGGGAGGAGGATGCGGCGGCTGCGGAGCCGTCACAGTGGATCACAGCCAAGGCTCCAGGGACACGCTGGACTGCCCACGGAGCTGCGGGGGGGTCCCGGCTGAGCCCCCCGAAACCCCGGGCCAGCGTGGCTGCAGGTGGCCTCAGTGCTCAGGGCAGCAGCACCGGCACCCGGCAGGGCTGGCTGGGAAGAGCTTGCCCAGGAAAGCTTTGAAAGATTAATAGAGTTTAAATGGAAGCGTTTGGAGAGGAGATAAGGCTCATCTGATATGAAATCATATGGAACAACGGGATCCAGGGAGGCCCTGGCTCTATAATGAAGTCCACTTAGCACATTACTCACCATAATGTGCTTTTTATTAAAGTCCTGTGCTGCAGGTGCTGAGTCTGCAGCTGGGAACACGGGGCTGGAATGGCACAGGCACCTGGAGTACCGGACCCCGCCACCAGAAGCAGTCGGGATATGGTGTGAAAAAGGCACCTGCGGCTTCCCGTTTCCCATCCCGTTGGATCCAGGGGGCGACTCTGGCATCGCCCAGCGCCGCGGCATCAGCGGGGCCCGCGGCTGGGGCTGGTGGGCCTGCAGGGACGGGGTGGAGAGGAGGCGGAGGTGGGGAATAATACAGAGGAAAAACTCCTTTTTAATCATCAATTTTTCTGCATTAGAATGTGACATGCTAATCCACTGTGAAGCGTCTAATCTGGGGGATAAAGGGCCGGATAACACAAGCTGCGCCCGGCTTGGCTGGCGGAGCGAGCCGAGGCAAGGTGGCAGCATCTGATAAGGGGTGCAGGATTAGTCCCGGCGCAGATCCCGCCTGCCCGGGCAATCCCACCTTGCTTGGCTGCCTCTGCTCTGTCTCTGGCCGGGGTCAGGGAGGGATCTGCAGCCCTGGAGCCGTCCCAGAGCGGCTCATCCCGCCCGGAGCAGCGGTGGCAGCGCTGCCGGTGCCTCCACCACCATCTTGGCAGCTCCGGGAGCTGCAAAGCACATCCCTGGGCCAAGACACGTGGAAAACCTCATTTTTCTGCCTTTGGATTCACACACCCGGGTGCGTGGTGGGAGCAGGACAACCCAGCCGTGGGGTCTCCGTCTGCCCCAAATGTCCACCCCCACGCGCTGCTTTGGCTCTCTCATCCCACCCCTCATCCCATCCCTTCCTCGCAGCCAGCTCCGACCTGCGGGCACCCCCAGGGATGACGTGGGCAGCTCAGCCCCGGCTCAGCCAGTCCTTGGCAGGGACGGGCAGTGCCCGTCACAAAACCGAGCGGGTCCAGCTCCCGGGGCGTTTTCGGCGACAGCCTCCCCGGGGCTCGGAGACCTGGGATAACAGAGCTTGCAATGTTGTTTTCTCCTCGCCTCCTCGGGGATTGGTTTATCTCTATGAATAACTCCATCCCGGCTTTGATCTCCTCTGCCATTAAAGCGTGACAGGCTGTGAAATGTGCTGTTGCTGCCGTCAAATCCCGCTCCCGCTTCCCCCCCCGCCGCCTCCGTGCTCCCCCGCTCCGGGAAACCTCCTTTCCCAGGCCCGTGAGGAGCCGCAGAGCCGCGAGCGGGGCCGAACCGCCCCGGGACAGTGGCCAAACACGGTGCTGGAGGCAGGAAAAACCCATCTCCTCCTCCCATCCCACAGCTCTCACTGGGGCGGGGAGGAGGGCACGGAGCATCCCCGGTCCCAGCGCCGGCTCGGGTGTGGCGGCATCACCCCAGCACCCGCCACGGGGGCTGATGTCACGGCTAATTATAGCATCCCCCGTCCCTCGCCCCCGCCAAAGATTTACCTGAGAAAGGGTAAAAATAACTCCCGGCGAGGGAGGAGCTGGAACGAGCCCAAGGACTCCTCCAGCATCTCCAAAACTTGCACAAACCAGGACGGCACCCCCCTGCCTGCAACACACGGCCGCACTTTGTCCCCAGTCTGGGGGTCAGGACGCGCTCCCCTTGGCTGGTGCCGCCGTGCCCCAGGCTGCGGCCGTCCCCGGTCACCTTCACCCGGCTCGGGTGTCGGCGCTGGGACAGGTGGCGGTAACCGGAGCCGGGCCCTGCTGCTGGGCTCCAGCCCCGGCGCACCCCGCGAGCTGTTTAAGCCGAGCGAAGCAGGTTAATGGCCCCAGTCGATGATGGAATGTTTTCATTACAGCATCTTTCTCTCTCTCTCTCCCTGCTGCAATCGCTCCCAAGAAGACACATTAAACCTCCCCGCGCCGAGGGAGCGGATCCGCCCCTCGCTCGCACCACCAGGGACAGCCCGCTGGCCCCGGGCAGCACGGCTCACCTGTCCGAGCCCTGAGGGGCTAAACACCCCCCTCAGCCTGCAATCCCTTCATTCTGCTTCCCTTCTCCTCTCGCCCCAACAGCCATGGCACAGGAACCCAGTGCCAGAGCTGGGAGCAGCAGAAATCCCAGCCCAACCCTGGACAGCTCCTATCTGTCCCGAGCATCCTCCGTGCCAGCCTGTGTGGGATCAGCCCAGTGTATTCCCAGCCTGCTCCCACAGGGCTGGACCAGCTCAGCTCTTCCAAACCTCTGCCCTGAGCAGCCCTGATGCTGTTACAGCCCTGCCCTGTGGCTGCAGCTCATCCCCACCACAGACACGGGGCACCTGTGACCCGGCCCCCATGTCCTGGTGGCTCCCAGCCACCCAATTCACCTTCCTGACTCTCTTTTCTAGGCAGAGTTTTCATCTCACATTCTCTGGGATGCTCCCAAAAGGTTTAACCTTGATCTTGGCCTGATGAAATTTCATCCCGTGGCTCTGGCGCTCGTCCCCAAGGTCATCCATTCTTTCTCCCAGGTCCCCAAGTGGCATCTGCCAGTGTCCCTCTTACACAAGGGCCCTATTGAAGGGAATATTGAGCTTGGGAAGCCCCAGGATGGGACACCCCAGTGTCACATCATGGATCACTGCCCCTGGCAGGGATCCCCAGTGCCTGTTCCACCAGCATCACCTGCCCAGGAATCTCTGATAACTGTGCTGGTGTCAGATCAGATTTTTACTGACTTCCTGACTGATTTGTTCTCCCAGTTTGTGGTGTCCATGTGTGCCAGGATGTGCTCAGGGGCCAGGAACCCCGCAGGGTGCACAGGGAAGGAGCCACAGCAGCTGAACTGAGGGCTTGGAGTGAGCTTCTCCACCCAGGCACCAGCCCAAAGCTCCCATCCAGCCCCTGCACATCCAAGTGCTGCCGGATTTAGATTCTCCCCCGGTGCCGGGATGGGGCTGGAGATTGCTCTGTGGTCTCTGGATGCTTTTATGAAGTGCTGAGTACAGGAAAACAGCAAACCACGAGAAGGGGCTGCGCTGCTGCAGGGAGGAGACACCCATGCTCCCGGCAGCTCCATCCCAGCATCCTGCACCAGAGCTGCTCCCTGGGACCCTCAGCCCAGCTGTTTCAGCAGCACATGGCCTGGAGCCATTCCTTGAAGGAAGAGGGGCCTCCCTGTGCCCCACTGGAATCCAAAGCATGAGGTGACATGCCCAGCACTGACTCTGCAGAAGGACTCATTGCCTGGAAAGCACCCAAATCCAGCCAAGACCAGCCCTGCTCAGAGGAGGACAGACCTCACACCACTGGGAATGTTGGATTTGCTGGATTCTCACGTGCACACACCAGTGCCCTGCAGCACAGGGGGAAGAGCCCGCAGGGATGGGCACTGCCAGGGCAGGAGGAGCATCGTAGGAGCCTGAGAACAGCACAGCATCCTTCCCCCCACCTGGACCACCAGTGAACCAGCACAGTGTCACGGGCATTTTGGGAAAACCTCTGGCTCCAGCTGGCCTGGGGATGAGCGCAGAGAGCCTGGCATACGGCGGCTCTGGAGGCGGCCGGGGACCCAGGAGGGAGGGCTGGGCCTGGCTGGAGCAGCCGCTCGGGCTGCCAGGGCTGGAGCACGCCAGGATGGAGGGCACGGCGTGGGGACACAGCACTGGGTACCTGCACACACTGCGTGCCCCCAGCCTGGCAGCCCCTCGGCCCCCAGGCGGCCCCGGGAGCTCCTGCGGCGCCTCTGGAGGCGGTGATGTCTCTGCTCTGTCCTGGCAGCCGGAGCCGGCCGGTCCCAGGGGGCCCGGGGAGCCCGCGGAACCGCCCCTCGCTCCTCCTCCCCTCCTGCTCCTGATATACCCTCCTGGCTCCGAGCATCCCTCTGCTCCTCTCCCTCACTCCCGCCCGTCTCACTCCTTTTCCCTTCTCCGTTTCTCCTCGCTGAACTTGCCCCTTCCTCCTCCCCTGCTCTTCCCCGCCCCTCTCTACTGAGGAGCTGACTGAAGACCCCCAGGCTGGGGCAGGGCACGGGCCAAGACCCCCGTACCAGAGCCAGGACCTCCACACTACAACTGGGACCCCCAGGCTGGGCAATGCCTCTCCAGATATTCTGCACCATCTCCTTCTCCAGTGAGGAAGCACCAGAAGATGCTGCAGCCACTGAGAAGGAAGAAGATGAAGCAGACAAGTTCCTGTATGGGCAGGAGGAGGATGACGAGGACGAGGAGGACGCAGGGGCAACCACAGACTTCGTGGCCTTTGCCAGCAGCTGCACCCTGCACGGGCTGAGCCACATCTTCGTGGAAGGCAGCCTGGGCGCCCGGCAGGCGCTGTGGGCGCTGGCCTTCCTCCTCTCCCTCTCCGTCTTCCTCTACCAGGTGGCCGACCGCATCGCCTACTACCTGGAGTACCACCACGTCACGCTGCTCAGCGAGGAGGACAGCCCCGAGATGACCTTCCCCGCCGTCACCTTCTGCAACATCAACCGTGTGCGGCTCTCGCAGCTCAGCCACGAGGACCTGCTCTACCTGGCCCCTCTGGTGGACTACGAGCCTGGGATGGAGCTGGGCTTCACCCCGGCCCCGCCGGGACCCTGGGAGGAGGACGAGCCCCTAAATTTGTACGGGTTTTTTAACCGCACTTGCCACCAGCTGGAGGACATGCTGCTGAGCTGCAGCTACCGCGGCCAGCGCTGCGGCCCCGGGGACTTTGCGCCGGTGAGTAGCCCCAGGGTGGCCCGGCACGGGGAGCGGCTCCGGAGCTGCTCGGTGTCGGATCAGGCAGGGCAGGTGATGGTGCCCTTGCAGCTTGCTCAGGGACTGGCTGATATTTCAGCTCCATCTGCCAGAGCTGGGGATGGCCCCGGCTGTGGAGCTGCTCTGGTGGGACATGGAGCATATCTCCGGGGCTGTGATTGTTGAGGAGGTGCCTGGCACCTCCATCCTGGTGCCATCAGGGCTTGTGGGGCACCATGTAGTGTGAGCCCACTGCCCTCACATGCCCCTGGCCCAGGCTGGCAGCAGCTCCATGGTTTTGGGGCCGTGCCGGCTGCTGGAGGCAAGAGCTGGAACAGCTGAGGAGGGATGGGGGGTCCAGGATTCCGTCCAGCCCTGTCCTCTGCAGGGATGGAGGAGGGCTTGGAGGAGGCGCTGGTGCAGGCATCAGGCTGAGTGCCACCACCTTGGGGAGCCACAGCTGCCGGGGGCTCTCTGGGGCTGTAATCTGCAGCGTCTCCTCTGAGTCCATCCCTGTGGGAACATCTCCTCCTCTACCAGGGCCAGGATGGGCAGTTCCCGCACTGAGAGATCCTGTGGGTCAGGAGCCCAGGTCGGACCATGCCCAGGCTGGGATGGCTGAGTTTTGGGGCTGGGGACGCTCTCCTGGCTCCATGCTGTGGCTGCACACAGAGGGGCCTCAGCCTCAGCCCTGTGTCCTCTCCTGCAGGTCTTCACCCGCTATGGGAAGTGCTACACCTTCAATGCAGGCCAGGACGGGAAGCCTCGGCTCATCACCATGAAGGGGGGCACTGGCAACGGCCTGGAGATCATGTTGGACATCCAGCAGGACGAGTACCTGCCAGTGTGGGGGGAAACAGGTAACCCACTGCCCCAGCAGGCCCACTCAGCCACCAGCAGCTCCTGGGGTGCTGTCCAGCCCCTACTCACCTCCCCAGCCCCTTCCCACCTCCCCAGACCACAGATCCACATGCCTGAGGCTCCCTTCTCTTCCCTCCTTCCATTTCTCATCACTTCTGCTCTTTTCTCTCCCTTTTCCTCCTTGTCTTTGCTCTTTGCCATGGCAACTCCCCATCGTTTAGACACGCAGCCATCACTTGTTTATAAATAGAGTCAAATACTTTCCCTGCCACGCTCCTGGGTGTGGAGCAGGGGGGTCGGGGTGGGGGGCAAGGACATGGTGCAGCAAACAGATGGACAGATAGATGGACACATGGATGAATTACTTGGCCCAGGGGAAGTGTGGGAGGCAGAAGTTGTGGTCCCTCTCCCAGCAGGCTCAGCACAGCCCCTCGGAGCAGGGACAGTGCTGTGCTCACCCCACTTCTCTCTGCCACAGATGAGACCTCGTTCGAAGCCGGGATCAAGGTGCAGATCCACAGCCAGGACGAGCCCCCTCTGATCGACCAGCTGGGCTTCGGGGTGGCTCCCGGCTTCCAGACCTTTGTGTCCTGCCAGGAGCAGAGGGTAGGAACTGGGCAGGTGTGGGATGTCCCCTCCCACCCTGTGCTGTGGGAGCAGAGCCTCCTCGCTGTGTCCCTGTCCCCACGCTGGATGGAGGGGAGGCCCTGTCCTGGGGCCCAGTGCCACGAGGGTGCCTGTCCCTGAACTGCAGGGGGTTCTCTCCTCACTGCCGGCTTCTCTCCCCTCCCAGCTCATCTACCTGCCGCCTCCCTGGGGCGACTGCAAGGCCGTGGCGGGCGACTCGGAGTTCTACGACACCTACAGCATCACGGCGTGCCGCATCGACTGCGAGACCCGCTACCTGGTGGAGAACTGCAACTGCCGCATGGTGCACATGCCAGGTGAGCCCCGTGCCCGGCCCAGCCCGGCCCTGCCCTCCGCTGTGCTCCCACCTGGAACACCTGCTCTGTGTCTCCCCAGGCGATGCCCCTTACTGCACCCCGGAGCAGTACAAGGAGTGCGCGGACCCGGCCTTAGGTGAGGCTGCCCGGCCCCGGGGGTGGGACGGAGCTGCGCCCTTGGGTTTCTCCATCTCGCCATCCCCCTCTCTCCCTGCACAGATTTCCTGGTGGAGAAGGACAATGAGTACTGCATCTGTGAGATGCCCTGCAACATGACCCGCTACGGCAAAGAGCTCTCCATGGTCAAGATCCCCAGCAAGGCCTCGGCCAAGTACCTGGCCAAGAAGTACAACAAGTCAGAGCAGTACATCGGGTAAGGTGCCACAGCCACGGCAGTGGAGCAGGGTCTGGTCCCTCCATCCCAAACCTTAGGCTGATGCCACTTCTGTCCTGCACAGGGAGAACATCCTGGTGCTGGATATCTTCTTTGAAGCCCTCAACTACGAGACGATTGAGCAGAAGAAGGCGTACGAGGTGGCGGGTTTGCTGGGTGAGTCTTGGTGGCTCTGGGGAGCCCTGTGACAGTCCCCAGCCAGAGTCCCCCAGCGAGGTGGCCTCGTGCTGGCCCTGTCACCATGGTCTGTTCCCAAGGCACCAGGAACAGCTGAGAGCACAGATGTGGAGCAGGGCACCTCAGGCACCAGTCACAGTGGTGACAAGTTCTGCCCCTTTCTCTGCTCCCTCTGCCACCCAGCTCTGGACTGAGGCCACCCTGGTGGTTTCCCTCTCCTCTGCAGGTGACATTGGAGGGCAGATGGGGCTGTTCATTGGGGCCAGCATCCTCACAGTGCTGGAGCTGTTTGACTACGCCTATGAGGTGAGTGTCTCCTCCATCCCAAGGCTGTGCCCGTGTGGGACGTGGGGACCCCTGAGCCCCACGGGGGTGACACGTGGCTCTGGCAGGTGATAAAGCACCGGCTGTGCCGGCGGGGCAAGTGCCGCAAGAACCACAAGAGGAACAACACAGACAAGGGCGTCGCGCTGAGCATGGACGACGTGAAGCGCCACGTGAGTGTGGGGCACAGCAGGGTCCCCTCTGCCTGTCCCCTCCTGCAGCTCGGGGGTGGGGAGCCACCGTTTTGGGGAGCCCCTGGGAAAGGAGCAGAAGGCCCGGGCAGAGATGCTGTGGGGGGATGGCACTGGGTCTCTGCAAGAACCTGGATGAAAGCAGCGGCCCCAAAATCCCATTTATCCTGCAGAATCCCTGTGAAAGCATACGGGGGCACCCAGCAGGCATGACGTACGCAGCCAACATCCTACCTCACCACCCGGCCCGGGGCACCTTTGAGGACTTCACCTGCTAACCGACGTCTGGATGTACAACCTGAGCTACCAAAGCCCTGCGAGAGCTGCCCTTCTCCCTGCCAGTGCCAGCGGAGAGACACATCTAGGGGGCCTTTGCTCCTCGGCACGGTGGGACACGGACAAGAGCGACGGCCTCGGATTTCGGGGCGGGCAGTGGGGTCGGGCAACGCCAGACCCTGGCGCAGCCCCCGCGGCAGCTGCTCTGAGCCTGCCCTGCTCCTTCAGAGACTCCAGGATGCTCCAGCCCGGCCGTCCCGCGGAGCGGGAGCGACACGCACAGTGGGCCAGGGCACGGGCCTGCCCCGGCTCCCCCTTGGCTCCCCTCGGCCTTTTTAACTAAAACCCAGAAGCCAAGAAGAAGCAGCCGTTCGGCCGCAGTCTCCATCCACAGCCCTGTCCGTCTGTCCTCCATCGTCTCCATGCTCATCCTACTCCAACGCCTTGGCCGCGCCTGCTGGGCCCCCTGTGCCTGCTGGGGGGCTCATCGGGGAGCCCCTGGCGTGCCCGGCACAGGGCAGCAGCCTGGGAATCCCTGGAGAGCCCCTCTGTCCCCCGGGACCTCAGCCCGGGCGCCCCCAGCACGAAGACGCAGCAGCTCCACCTGCCCAGAACGTCTCCCTTGGCCCTGCCCCGGGAGCAGCCCCGGGAGCACCGGAGGGGGCTCAGCTGGGAGGTGCCACCTGGGCCCTGAGGACACCGGGCACTGTCCCTCCCTGCCCGCCCCTCCTGGGCTCTGGGCAGCCTGGCCAGTTCCAGCACTGCCCCGCGGTCCCTCCTGCCCACAGGGAACCCTGTGGCCCCAAACCCGGCCATCCTCGGGGAGAAGGGCACAAGGAAACTCCTGGTCCCATCTGTCCCCAGCTGGGGACACCCTCTTGGCACCACCGTGGCTGGGCAGGCACCAGAGCCCCAACCCCTCGGGGTTCACAGGGGGCTCTGGGGCTCCAGCCCCGCTGTGCCCCAAAAGCTGCTGCCCCGGGGGGTTTGGGGTGTCTGTGGGTTCCCAGAACCTCTGCTGCCCCTCCCTGGCACAGCCCTGCCCTGGCTGGGGTCTGTGGCCACTGGGTCAGTGCCCCCCAGGCCTGTCAGAGTCCACCAGTCCCCTCTGGGGTCCCTGTCTGGCCCCCCGAGCCCGTCTCCTAGCCCCCAGGCCAGAGCCCTCCCCGGGCCCAAGTGCTACTTATCTTTAAGAGCTTTTGCAATAAGTCTTTTTAGTAATATTTTTTTTTCTAAACTGCAGTTTTGTTTTTTATTCTTGTCATTTTTATTCTTATTATTTGCTTCCTGACCAAAATTAGGAACTGGGGGTCAGTCCTTTGTATCCAGCGATCACCCAAAGACGACGGGTCGGCCACATCCATAAATTTTCTTATGGATTTCTCCTAATGTTTCATCACGTTTCATTTATTTATTTTCTTTCTTTCTCTTTCCCATTCAAGCTTTTAAAGATGGGGCTGGGATTTGACCTTGAGGCTCACCTGTGGAAGAAAACGCTTTTTTGTTATGTCATCGGCATTTTATATTTCTTATATATAATATATATGACTATATATATATGTGTACATATATATATATATATCTATATGCATCATGCCAGTGTAGATACCCATCCAGTAGCATTTAGGCCTTGTTCTTGTGCCATTTTTTTTTCTGTTACTGATCTCTGAATGCCTTCAAGTGTATAAAGTGTGGAATTCTCTCCGGTATCTGTACTATGTACACACATTTTCATAGGAAGCACAATAAGATGACAGATGCATTGTACATCAATACCTGCTACTCTTAACAACGATGATATA
Source organism: Agelaius tricolor (assembly GCF_023055355.1). Classification (NCBI taxonomy): domain Eukaryota; kingdom Metazoa; phylum Chordata; class Aves; order Passeriformes; family Icteridae; genus Agelaius; species Agelaius tricolor. The sequence continues at coordinate 328,851 of NW_027269356.1, read as the reverse complement.
AAGAATGATATAAATGATATAACTCCCCCACGCCGAGCCTTTCTCTCTTGCTGAGCTGCTGGAAATGCTCCCCTGAGGAGGCAGGTGGGGACAGCCTCATCCCGGGATGGAGCCAAAAGGGAAGGGAGGAAAAAAGGGAAAGGGAAGGGGAGGAAAAAGCTTTGGGCCAGATTTCCAGAGCAGAGCAAAGCAGAGTGTGCCCTGGGTCAGAGCTGAGGCTGAGCTGAGCCTCCCTTTCCTGGGAGCTCTGGTGCCTCACCCAGCTCCAGCCTCGCTGCCTTCCCAAGGAGCTCCTCCCAAGGGACACAGAGCTGGAGGAGGGAGGTGATTCCTGCTCTCGAGCAGGGAAAGGAGAATTAACACTCACAAAGCTCTTAATCCCTGACAGCTCCAGCACCTCCATGGTTTGGGACCCACCTGAGGTCCAACAGGAGTCACCAGGTGGAATTTCACCCTGGGAGCACAACCCAAATATAACACACACCTTCCGTCCTAAAAATTTCCAGCTACAAAGAGCAATAGTAACAACAGAGCAGATCCAACAGTGGGCATCCAAAAAAAGCCCTCAGGACTCCATGGAGACCGAAGAATAGGGAGTGGGAGTGGGCAGGGAAGGCTGAAATGCCAACGCACACCCACACCCACCCTCCCCCCGGTCCCTTGGCTCCGACCGTGTCCCCTGGCTCCTGGAAATGGCAGAAATGCAGTTCTGCATCTCAACGAGAGCACTCTCACCCCGCTCTGGCGCTTCCCGGCCGGAGCTGGAGCTGCAAAGGCCAGGGGGTGGGATTGGAAGGCGAACGGGGCCAGGAGGGCGTTAATGAACCCGGTTAATCACAGCCCAGCCGTGCCCGCTCCCTCCCTGCGGCACCGCCGGCTCCGGGAGCCGTAATCCCCGCGGGAGCTGCTGGCCGTGCTGCGAGCAGCTCACCCCGTCCATCTGTCACAGCTCGGCTCCGAGGGCTCCAGAGGGCTCGGGGGAGGTGTCTGAGCCCCAGGGCAGCACAGCTCTGCAGTTCCCCTGGAACGCAGCAGGTACCGCCGGGATGGGCAGCAAACGCTGCTCCTTGCAGGCACAAGCCTCCACCGTGTCCATCAGAGCATCGTGGGACAGTAGGAGTGGGCTGGGAACATCGGCCTGCTGGGGATGCAGGGCTTCAGGCCGTTTGGGGTCTGGGGACCCGCAATCTGGTCAGGATCTGAAGCTGTTTTGGATCCAGGCAGTCTCACCCTGACCAGGATCCAGGGAGCTTCAGCGTAATTGAGATCTGGGGACCTTCAGCCCGTTCAGGATCCACAGAGCCTCAGCCCATGGAGACATCCATCCCACTCAGGCTCTGTGGAGATCCCGAGATTCCACCACCTCCCCTCGTGGGCCAGAATTCCCAGTCCCCCCTCGCTGGCTGCCGGGGCAACAGGAGCTGAGGGACAATGCCAGAGCCCGGGTGCTGCTGTCCTGCTGTCCTGCAGCCAGAGCCAGGCTGGCTGGGCACCAAAGTTTCCATGGAGCCACCAGCAGGTGCAGGGGAGGCATTTCCAAAGCTGTTCCACCAAACCCTCGGGGCAGGAGAAAGGAGGAAGAGCACAATGAGGTCACCCCGAGCCTCTCCAGGCTGAACCATCCCAATTCTCCCAGCCTTTCCTCCCAGTTCAGCTGTTCCATCCCTCGGATCATGCTGGTGCCTCCTCCTGACTCGCTCCAGCAGCTCCACGTCCTCCCTGTGCTGGGACCCCCAGGCTGCAGGCAGCGCTCATCAGATGATCATCATTAATTTTTTAATTAATACTCGTGGTGTGACTGCGCACTTGGCTTTTTCCATGGATTAATGCTGACTGGGTTTGTGTCCCTTTTCTCTCTGAGCACAGGAAACTGCTTCAGGGAGAAGGAACTTAATGTTAATACTTGCAGAAAGTGGCCTTTAACTCCAACCTCCTGCTCTGGAGGAACCCCAGGGGAGACAGGAATCCTTTTCCTCTGCCTGAACCTGCACAAACTGGGCCCATTCGTGGCCATTTGTTTTCCCCATAAATTTCATCCCTAATATCCCAGAATCCCTGAGGTTGGAAAAGATCACCAAGTCCAAACTGTGAGTGATCCCCACCAGAGCTGCCATGTCCAGCTGTTCCTTGGACACCTCCAGGGATGGCGACTCCACCACCTCCCAGGGCAGCCCCTCACACCCTTTCCATGGAGAAATTCCCCCTGAACGTTACAGAGGGCAGCTTAGGTGAGGGGTGTCACTGCCCCACCTGCACATCAGAGCCCTCCATCCCTGGGAAAGGCGCATCCACCTCCTTCCAAACACATCCCACAGCAAGGGAGGCTCCAGCACCAGGGAACAGGGGCTGTAATCACGGCCGGGGAGTGGGGGTTGAAACCCCCAACCCTTCCCAGCGTTTGGGACCATCCCGCACCCCAACCCCACCCCTCAACGTCCCCGATCCCCTTCCCGCACCCCCAAATCCGCCGTCCCCGCCGCTCGTTCCTCCCCTCCGGCAGGGGGCGCCACGGGCGGCGGGCGCGGGCGGCTCCTCCCCGGCGCTCCGCGCGCCGTGCGGGGCCATTTCCGGTTCCGCTCCCTTTGTGCGAGACAAGATGGCGGCGCGGGCCGGGTTCCAGTCGGGGCCTGCGAGCGGCGGCGGCGCCGGAGCCGCGCCCGGGGCCGCGCTGGGCCCGGGAGCGCCGGGCGGGGCGGTGCGCATGGGCCCGGCGCCGGGGCAGGGCCTGTACCGCTCGCCGCTTCCCGGAGCCGCCTACCCGGTGAGGCGGGGCGGCGCGGGGCGGGGCGCGGGGCCGGGCTCGGCGGGCGCTGACCGGCTCTGTTCTCTCCGCAGCGCCCCGGGATGCTGCCGGGCGGCCGCCTGGCGCCGCAGGGCCCGGCCATGGGTCCTCCCGGCTACGGTGGGAGCCCAGCCGTGCGGCCCGCGCTGGCGCAGGCCGGGCTGGACCAGGCTCGCAAGCGGCCGGCGCCGCAGCAGCTTCAGCAGGTGCAGCCGCAGGCGGTGCCCAACCGCAACCACAAGTAAGGCACGGGGGGCACGGGGAGAGGGCACATCCCGGGGTAACGGGGACATCCCGGACAATGGGAGCATCTCGGGGCACCAGCAACATCCCCTGGGCTGTCGTGGGCATCGGGAGGAATTTCTTCATGGAAATTGCCAGGTTTTGGAAGGGGCTGCCCAGGAAGGTGGTGGAGTTCCCATCCTTGGAGGTTTTCAAAGAATGATGGGCATGGCACTGAGTGCTCTTGGTTGGTGACAGGGTGGGGATCAGGCACAGGTTGGAGTCAGGGGTCTAGAAGGGCTTTTCCAATCTCAAAGATTCTGGAGTTCTCAGCCATCCTGCAGCGCTCAGGGGCTGAGAGGTCCTGTCAGGTCCTTGTGCTTCCCCTGGCACTGGAGGACAGCACTGGGCAGGGCTGAGTCTATGTCACGTGCCTGCATCCTGATGTGATGCCCCAGTGAGAATGAAATTCATGCTGAATTTAAAATGCTGTTCCTGGAAAAGCCAACCCAAAGTTGATTGAGGCAGGAAGGTCACTTGGTGTGGGCGTTGTGGCAGGTCTTCCTTCCCAAGGGATGAACCCCCTTCCCAACAGATGTAATTCCCTTTGTGAGTGCTCAGAGGGGTGGGGGGCATTGAGATAACCAGTTAGCCACACTGAGCAGGGCCCAGCTAACTGGGGAGCTGCAGGTTTTTGAGTTCCTGTGCCCAGAGCTATTCCCATTTTCACACCTCCTTTGCCTCTTGCCCCTGTCAGTGCCAAGAAGAAGAAGATGGCAGATAAAATCCTCCCACAGCGGGTGAGTGGGACATGGGGAGGGGCTCAGGGGGAGGTGAGGCAGCCTGGGGAGCTGATGGGCATTTCCATCCTTGCCTGGCCATAGATCCGTGAGCTCGTGCCCGAGTCCCAGGCCTACATGGACCTGCTGGCCTTCGAGAGGAAGCTGGACCAGACCATCATGAGGAAGCGCCTGGATATCCAGGAGGCTCTGAAACGCCCCATCAAGGTAGGGGGGTCCATGGTTGTATCCAGGCTCTGCAGGCTCCTGAGTTCAGGCAGCAGGAGGGCACTGAAGGGCTGTGTCCTGTGAGTGTGGCAAATCAGGGGTCCCATGCTCTGGACAGTGCCAAGGACTGGGACCAGCAGCTCTTCTGTCCTCACTGTGTGCACCAGGAGGGGGGAATGTGAGGCAGCTGAGAACACTGAGCTCAGTTGTAGCAAAGCTTGTGCAGCACAGTTGGCCCTGTGCAGGAGAATTAACTGATTATTAATTAGCTGATGTTTGTTCTCCTAGCAAAAGCGAAAGCTGCGTATTTTTATCTCCAACACCTTCAACCCCGCCAAGTCAGACGCGGAGGATGGCGAAGGAACCGTCGCCTCCTGGGAGCTTCGGGTGGAAGGACGGCTGTTGGAGGATGTAAGTGGGCAGTACCCAGCCTCAGAGGGGACTGTGGATCTGGAGTTGGCAATGAAACCAGTTTCCTAGTGTCTGAGAGCACAGCTGGGGCTTGATATCCTCCTTCATCTCTGTTTTCCAAGGAGTCTGATGGTGACGAGACCGAGAGCCCAGCTTGCAGACCGATGTGTGTCCCCATGGCAGGACATGAGTTGTCCAAAGTTCTTAGAGTTGTGAGAATCACTGGTGAGAGCAGCTCAGTGGCACTTGTGTCCCCGGCTCTGAGAACCAGGGCACTGGCATTGTACGTAACTGCTGAGGGGTTTAACTCCTGCGAGCTCATCTTTAACTCCAGTCTTTCCCTTTCTCACTTGGAAACTCGATTTTTGAGCACACGTTGGTGAATTCAGGTGGTCAGAACTTACAGGAGCTGTCGTGCACGGTGGCTGTGCTTGAGTGCTGAGACTTGCTGCCCTAACCCTCTTCCTCCCTGTGTTGCTTGCAGTCTGCTCTGTCCAAATATGATGCCACCAAGCAGAAAAGGAAATTTTCGTCCTTCTTTAAATCTCTGGTCATTGAACTTGATAAAGACCTGTATGGCCCTGACAATCACCTAGTAGAGGTGAGCTGCTTTTTGCTGTGTTTCCTCTAAAAGTGGGTTGGTGTTTCAGCAGGTGGGGTTTGTGTGTCATTTACAACTTGGGAGGTGGGAATCCTTGAGGCTCCTGGGAGCCAGGAGCTCTTGAATTCTCACTTTGGCTTTTCCTCTCACTTGCTGAAGGTCGGAACAAATGTATTGACTCTTGTTTAAACTCTAAGTAGGAAGAATTGGAGTTTTCTCTAGTTGGGTGGGATTTACTGGCAAAGCTTTTGGGTGCCCAGCAGCAGGAGCAGGGGGAATCATGTCTGGGGGGCTTCTGAATTCCCTTTCATGTTCCAGTGGCACAGGACTGCTACGACTCAGGAGACAGATGGCTTCCAGGTGAAGAGGCCAGGGGATGTGAACGTGCGCTGCACTGTCCTGCTGATGCTGGATTACCAGGTAACACAGTAGGGAAAAAATCCTCCCTCTGGGGGTGGTGAGGCCCTGGCATAACTGCCCAGGAAAACTGTGGCTATCCCTGGAAGTGCCCAAGGTCAGGTTGGACAGGGCTTGGAGCAACCCTGGGTAGTGGAAGGTGCCCCTGCCAATGGCAGGGGTGGAAGGAGATTTCTTTAAGGTCCTTCCCAACCCAAACCATTCCATGATTCCATGCTGGGAGCAGCGGTGCTGGGCGTGCACCATTACCTGTGTCTGGGCTGCCTCACCTCTCGGTGCTCTTTGTTCAGCCTCCCCAGTTCAAGCTGGATCCGCGCCTGGCTCGGCTGCTGGGCATCCACACGCAGACCCGGCCCGTGATCATCCAGGCCCTGTGGCAGTACATCAAGACCCACAAGCTGCAGGACCCCCACGAGCGGGAGTTTGTCATCTGTGACAAGTACCTGCAGCAGGTGAGCAGTGGCAGGGCTGGAGCAGCAGCGCCTGGAGCAGTTCCCAGCGTGGGCAGCCCCCGCAGGGGTGGCTGCAGCGAGCCCCTGCTCCTCCCTCAGCCCTGTCTCTGTCACAGATATTTGAGTCGCAGCGGATGAAGTTCTCAGAGATCCCACAAAGGCTTCATGCCTTGCTGATGCCCCCCGAGCCGATCATCATCAACCATGTGATCAGGTGAGGCTGCTCCACGGCTGTTCCTGTTTCCAGGAAGGAGTGGAAGGAGTGGGAGGGAGGGATGGATGAGGCTGGCTGGGAAGACAATGTGCTGTGTCCTGATTTTCAGCAGCAGTTCCCATGTTGCCTGTCACTGTTCTTTGTGCAAGAGCAGCCGCCTCTTTCATTACCACATCCATCTTCCAAAGGCACTCCCACATCCCTGCTGTCCTTTGCTGTGGATAGAAACCTTAGTGGAGCAATCATTCTTTTCTTTTGCTGCAAAGCTTTAGCTGTTTTTGGGGCTGAGGCTGACAGTGGCATGGCTTGTCCCTGTCCCTGCCTGCAGCCCGTTTGCTGCAGCATCCCAGAGGAGCTGCATTTGCTGCTTCCTTGAACTGGTCCCAGACTTTGCCTTCTTTCTGGAGCTGCTCCCTGATTTTGGCTTCTTGTGGATGTCCCCAGTGTTGACCCAAATGACCAGAAGAAGACAGCCTGCTATGACATTGACGTGGAGGTGGACGATACCCTGAAAACTCAGATGAATTCCTTCCTGCTCTCCACAGCCAGCCAACAGGAAATTGCTGCTCTGGATAACAAGGTAGGAAAAGCTCCTTCAGATCTGCTCTCCTTGTTGCTCAGCAGGGATGTCTCTCTGGACACAGAACAGGAGTGCTCTGTTGTTTGGAAGCTGCAGTGGGATGAGCCATGTTTACAAACGTGGCTGTACCTGGAAATGTAATTTTTAAAGCAACCAGTCTATGGGAAAATTGGTAATATTTAGAGAGCAGGAAGCTGGGAGCTGAACATCCTGGTAAGTGTAAGTGAACTAGAGAGTGTAAGAATTTGCCTTCATGTGTTGGATCCCTTGATGTTTCTGACTTCTCCCCTGTTCAGCAGTTCCATTCTGTGTTTGTCTCCTGCAGATCCATGAAACAATTGAGACCATCAACCAGCTGAAGACACAGCGCGAGTTCATGCTGAGCTTTGCCCGAGATCCTCAGGGCTTCATCAACGACTGGCTCCAGTCCCAGTGCCGGGATTTGAAGGTAGAAGCTTTGTCTTGTGTGGAAGGTGGTCCAGTTCACACGCTTCCCTCATTAGAATGAGCTCCCACAGAGAGAAGGAAGCAATTTCCTCCTCGGAAAGCGAGGCTGGGATTTGAGTCAAGCGTAAGAAGCTGACCTGAGTGCACTGAGATGTGTGTGAGGAAAGGGAAGGGGGTGGGTTTGCTCAGCAGAGCCAGAGCTTTTGCACTCCCTGAGCTGTTGTGCCTTTGTGCTCCCAGACAATGACTGATGTCGTTGGGAATCCCGAGGAGGAGCGCAGAGCTGAGTTCTACTTCCAGCCGTGGGCGCAGGAAGCCGTGTGCCGATACTTCTACTCCAAGGTGAGCGTCCCCAGGCTGGGGTGCCCCTCTGTGCTGGCACTCCTTGGGCCACACAGTGCTGGGGGAGGTGGTGGTTGCATCTTGGTCCCAGTTGGAGCTGCACCACCCAGGGGTGTTAATGCTGCAACTCTGCTCCTCTTGCAGGTGCAGCAGAGACGGCAAGAACTGGAGCAGGCCCTGGGCATCCGGAACACATAGGCTGCTCTGCTCCTCCCCAGGCAGAAGCATCACAGCTGTTGGTGGAGACAGAGCTGCAGAGCTCACTGTTCCAGCTCACCGAATCCCACTCTGGCAGCGAGGCCCACGTTATTCATCCTGGCATTGTCCCTTCAGGGGCAAGTCCAGGACACCTGGGGCGAGCAGACAGGCTCCAATGAGCACACATTTCTACCTGGTTTTCTTCCTGACTGTTGCCTTGTCAGTCCCAAGGCTTCCACGAGCGTCCCCGTGACTCTGCACTGCCTGTAGTGTCCCCGGTAGCCAGAGTGACTCAGAGCCTTCTCTCAGCCCATTCCTCCCCAACCAGCATCTGGTTGGGCTCTCAGAGCTGGCTCTGAAGCCTGGCTCTGCTTTAAGGTGTGGCTGGGCTCTTCCCTGCCACGTTTTACAGCCCGTGCCAGGCGCTGTCGTGGGCAGGATGCCATGAGCTGACATACCTCCCTGCCCTCACCCCCTCCTCAGAGGGTGCTGCTGCACTGGGCTGCCTCATAGGTCACTCTCCTCCTTGAGGAAGTTACTGAACTGTATAGAGAATTGCTTCTTCCCTTCTCCCTTCTCCCCTGCCCCATTCCCTGCGTGTTCCATGATGGACTGTCCTGGGCTGGGATCACAGGGAGACAAGGCCTTGGCTTCCTGCAGGGATGTGGAAGCGTTGGAGTGATGCAGCGCTCTGCACTTCAAACACCTCCCAGTGGCTTCCAGCAAACCACGTGGCTGCTTGTGTTCCCTGGAGCAGGGAGAGGAGATGGAGCAGCTGCCTGGAATTCTGCAGGGACAGTGTTGTAGGCTCATTCCTTCAGGACAGTTGTCCTGTGTCACTTGCTGTGGGGACCAGAGGCTCCTTCGTGTGGGTCCAAGGGTCCAAGGACAGGACAGTCCTTGGAAAAGGACATTTTTCCAAGCATATGTGAGTTAGCAGGTGTTTCCATGCTGAAGCTCCTGTGGTTTTTATTCAAGTTTTAGGCTGTGGGGCTGCCATAGGGCCCAGCATGGTTCAGGAATGTACAAATAGATTTTCTCCACTGTGAGGAGTAGCAGCCCCGATGCCTCCTCTTGGAATGAGGTACTGGTGGCCAGGCTTAGGAGAATGAAATAGCTCCTCTTCACTCCAATCCCAGTGTTTGTGCTCGCGACTATAATGCAAATGGACTCAAAGCTGGTCTGACTCTTGGAATAGCTGCAGGATCATGTTACTGATGAGCACTCACCCAGTTCAGTGCGGCTGGGGAGGCTGCTGTGAGTTGGAGCACCTGGGTGGCCCTACTACTTACTCCTTGTGTCTGTGTTACTACATGTCTGTGAGTAATAGACTCTCGACTTCCCCTCTCCTCTGCCCTTCTGAAATGCTCCTCCGTGGTACTGGGATGAAGGTCTTGGTGCTGGAGAAGCAGCCCCTGACTCCTCAGGGTACTCCCACAGGAGGGATGCTGAGTCCTACATAGGCAAACGTAGCTATTGCAGAGTAACTGCTTTTCTTAACTGAGTATTACGGTTTTTTCCATGGACCAAAATTTTTTTTTTGTACTGTATCCTTGTAGACGTCACCCAGTTTTAATAAAAGACTCCTGTGAAGGAAGCTGTCCTCCTCCTTCCGTGCTGACAGCTTGCACTCTCCCAGCTGCCATGGGGGATGAGCCTGGTGACTCCCAGGGAAGGGACACCATTATCTCTGCTTGCTTTCTTCTTCTCAAAGCCAGCAGGGTTAAGTGACTGGAGGGAAAATGTTCTTCATATTTTGGCCTTTTATAGCGAGCCCTTCATGGAAGGGATCTCCCAGCTTGCAGACTCTCTGCTAAGCCTTTGCAAAGTGCTTTTGTGGTAAACAAAGTAACTTGAGCAAAACTGGAAATCCAGTGGCCAGTGCTAATAAATCCTGAACTGCCTCGTGTCCACTTGGCTGGATTGTGGCAGCCTGGATTGTGCCGAAGGGAGTAGGGCAGAATTTGAAGGAAACTGAAGTACAGTTTACATGCAAGGTTTAAAATTATGCAGAAAGGGATTTATTCTCTTCACCCTGCTTGTTTATAGAATGTAACTGCTTTGCTGCAGACCTGGGAGCCCTTGGGGCAAGGGAAGGATCCTCTGTGTGAAGGGGAAAGTGCTGCTGGCTGTGGCAGGGGCAGGAGCTGAGTGCTGGGGCTGCACCAGGTGGTTCCTGCTCCTTCATTTTGGGGGAAATGGCACTTTGTAGCAAGAGGGGGACAATGAAAAGCTTCTCTGCAGAAAGGGTCAGCAGTCACGAGTCAGCTTAGCGAGTGCCCTGCCAAGGGGTCTGCAGCTTCCTCACGCGGGGCAGCAGAGGGACAGCTCTGATCCCTGCTCTCTGGGACAGTGTCAGGACCCTGGGGAAAGGCTGGAGCGGTGTCAGGGGGGATGGGATGGATATTAGGAAAAAGGTATTTTCCCCCAGAGACCTCAGGCACTGAACAGGCTCCCCAGGGAACGGTCACAACCCTGACCCTGCCAGAGCTCAAGGGGTGTTTGGACAACGCTGTCAGGCACGGGGTGGGATTGTTGGGGTGTGCTGTTCAGGGCCAGGGCTTGGACTCCCCAGTCTTTGGGGGTCCCTTCCAGCTCAGGGTATTGCATGACTCCGTGATTCTACGGCTCCTGGTTCTGGGGGACCTGAGCCGCTCCAGGGCAGCGCTCTGCACCTGCCGCGCACGGAGGGGGTGCCCGGGGCCCCCGGGGCGAGGCGGGGCCGGGGGCGGGCCGGGGCCGCCCCTGCTCCGGGCAGCCTTGAAATAGCAGAGGCGGCTTCCAAACCGCAGTGCCCCGCTCCCGGCACCATGGGTGGCAAGAAGGTTTGCGTCGTGGGCTCTGGCAACTGGTGAGCGCCGGGCACCCGGCTCCCCTCGGCGAGCACAGCGCGGTCCCTGTCCTGCCCTGTCCCCCCTCGGCAGCCGGTGCCAGCCGTCCCCATTCCTGCAGGTCACAGCGTGACCTGTGGTGCCCTGGGCTCCCCGGTGCCCACAACCACGGCCACCCTCTGCCCTCGCAGGGGCTCGGCCATCGCCAAGATCGCCGGCAGCAACACAGCTCGGCTGGGCAGCTTCGAGAACCAGGTGAACATGTGGGTGCTGGAGGAGGAGGTGGGCGGCCGGCGGCTCACGGACATCATCAACACGGAGCACGAGAACGTCAAGTACCTGCCGGGGCACAAGCTGCCCCCCAACGTGGTGAGTGTGGGCTGCCAGCAGCGTCTCCGAGGGGCAGAGCTGATGGCTGGGCTTTGGAGAGAGACCAGCAGCTCTGGGGGGCTGCTGGAACCCCGGGTGTGAAGGCAGGGTGTGCACCGGGCTGTGCGGGGCTCAGTTATGCCCTCCCACTGACCTTCATCTGTGCTTGGATGAGCTGCAGCCCTGGCTGCTCTCACTGCCCACCTTTGACTCTGCTCTGGCATCCCACAGGCTGGGCTGGAGGCCATGTGGCTGCCTCTGAGCTGGCATCATCCCCTCTGCTCTGGGATCATCCCACCAGCCCCTCTGCTGGCAGGGACCTCAGCATGGTGACTTTGGGCCCTTCCTTGCCATCCATCTTGCCAGTCCCTAACAACAGTCACACTCTATTCAGGTGGCAGAGCCAGACCTGCTCAAAGCCTGTGCAGGGGCTGATGTCCTCCTGTTCGTGGTGCCCCACCAGTTCATCGGCAAAGTCTGTGACCAGCTCAAGGGCCACGTGAAGAAAGAGGCCATTGGGATGTCACTCATCAAGGTGTGAGCAGGAGCAGCGCTCGCCAGGGTGTGGGGCAAGGGCAGGGGAGCTGGAAGCAGCCTGGCTGGGGGTGGCTGCTAAGGGAATCCAGGGATTTTGGAACAGAAATGGGCAGTGTGGGGAGGAAGGGAAGTGGGGGCAGAGTCTTTGTGGGGATTTGGAGGGGTTGGTGGAGAAGGGTGAGGGCATAAGGGGGATCTCGGTGCTGAGAGGAGCAGGGCACAGCTCTGCACATCAGGATCAGTCACAGCACTGCAGCACAGGGAATGGCAGGATTGGGGTGCAGGGCAGGTGTCCAGGAGGGGCAGGTGCTCATTGTCTGGTTGGCAAGGTGGTGTTCAGTCAAAGGCTGGACTCAATGTCCTTAGAGGTCTATCCCAGTGTGATTGATGCTGTGATCTCTGTCCCTGGCTGTCCCCAGGGTGTGGATGAAGGACCAGATGGGCTGAGGCTGATCTCAGACATCATCCATGAGAAACTGGGAATAGAAATGAGCGTGCTCATGGGGGCCAATATTGCCAATGAAGTGGCAGAAGAGAAGTTCTGTGAAACCACCATTGGTAAGGAGCCCTCCTCGTTAGCAGCTTCCATTTGTGATTAGCAGGAAGAGGCAAAGGGCAGAGTATGGTGCAGCTCAAACTCCTGCTGCCTTGGGTGAACTGGCCCTGTTCCCTGGGGAGACAGGAGGCTCCATAGGAGCTGGCTGAGCTCATTCCCAGGGTTTGTGCTGGGATCACTCGCTTCATTAACAATGGGGTTGTGCAGCTAAAAGTTCCTGCCAGCATGGAGCAGGAACAGCAGGCAGCTGCCTGGCACAAATTAAAGAGGTGGGCAACAAGAGGCCCTTTAGGAATAATTTCCATCCTTGATTTCCTTGGGCTTCACAGGATGCCCACCTGGATCTCATGTTATTGCTAGCCAGGGCTGCTTGGAAGTTCATCTGGCGACAGTTCCAACACCCTCCACACTGCTGGGGACTGTGCACAGAGCCAAGACAAACAGAACCGTTTGCTGGGTCAGAAGTTGTGGCATTCAAAGTGTTGTTTTATTAAACAACAGCAAACACACTGGGTAGGAGGCTGGGAGGTGGAGCAGAGCCCACAACCCCTGTGAGCACACAGGACCCTGCAGGGACAACCAGGACAGAAAGCTGCAACCCCAAATTTACAACCTTTGAAGATGCCTTTAACCTACTGAGCATTCAGAAAGTCATTTCTGTCTTGCGTGACAGCAGCATGGATTGTCCCCTGTGTTCTGGGAATGTCAAAGTTGAACATTGCTTATCTGTCAGGCAGTCTGTGCCTGACTCTGTGTGGACCTGCAACTGTTTTGCAACATTGGTTGGGCAATAGGTTCCTCTCACTGAATGACCTTCAGGAGAGCATGGACCTACCTCATGGGTCTTCCCCATCATCTTCTTCCTTGTCCCTTTGTCTCCTCAGGCTGCAAGAACATGAAGCACGGGCAGATGCTGAAGGACCTGATGCAGACCCCCAACTTCCGTGTGTCGGTGGTGCAGGAAGCTGACACTGTAGAGATCTGTGGGGCTCTCAAGGTGAGCAGAGCCTGGGGCTCTGCAGGGAGCTGGGGGGAGGAGGGATGCTGGGCACTGGCACAGACAGCAGCCAGTGCTTGGGATCACACAGGCTGCTCACGGAGGCAGCCAAGCCCCAAGCTCTGTTGGGAACAGATCCCTCCGCATTGCCACTGTTTTCCAGAATGTGGTGGCTGTAGGGGCCGGTTTCTGTGATGGGCTTGGCTACGGTGACAACACCAAGGCTGCCGTGATCCGCCTGGGCCTGATGGAGATGATTGGCTTTGCCAAACTCTTCTGTAAGGGCCCTGTCACCTCCTCCACCTTCCTGGAGAGCTGCGGCGTTGCCGACCTCATCACCACCTGCTACGGGGGCCGCAACCGCAAGGTGGCCGAGGCTTTTGCCAAGACTGGGAAGGTGAGCACAGCTGGGAGCGGCTGACACTGGTAAAAGTGTGTGGATAAAGCTGGTCAGGGCAGCTTTAGGTGGGATAGCAGGAAAACTTCTTCACACAAGGGTGGTCGGGCACTGAACAGGTTCCCCAAGGCTGCCAGAGCTCAAGGGACGTTTGGACAACACTCTCAGGCACAGGGTGGGGTTGTTGGGGTGTCTGTGGGGGGCCAGGAGTTCAACTGGATGATCCTTGTGGGTGCCTTCCAACTCAGGGTATTCCATGATTCTGTGATCTCTGCATCAAGCTGGTGAGCAGGCAGAGAGGTGATCCCCCTTAGCACTGTGGGATCCATCTGTGCTTGGCTAGCGCTGCAGCCCAGCTCCAGGGCAGGAACGTGGTGCAGCAGCAGGGCTGCAGGTCCAGCTCCTCACTGCTGTGTTGTTTCAGTCCATCGAGCAGCTGGAGAAGGAGATGCTGAATGGGCAGAAGCTGCAGGGTCCCCAGACATCTGCTGAGCTGCATCGAATCCTCAAGAGCAAGAATGCAGTGGAGAAGTGAGTGCTGGAATCTCTGTGCTTTGTTGGGGTGGAGCTGGGACCTTTTCAGGAGCAGCAGGAGGGGAAAGCCCCCACCAGCTGGGCAGGAGTGGCCTGTTGGATGGGGCACAGTGCCATTGGCCCCCATTCTGTCCTGCATGCCATGACAGAAGTCAAGGTGCTCTGACTCTGCCATCTGGGGGTGACTTTGTCTGCCCACAGGTTCCCCCTCTTCACTGCTGTGTATCGGATCTGCTACGAGGGAAAACCTGTCACTGACTTCATCACGTGTCTGCAGAACCACCCTGAGCACATGTAAGGGGCTCTGCCTGCAGAGCACAGGTCCTGCTGACATGTGCTGAGAGCTCCTGCCCACACCAACCTCATCTGCTGCCACAGCCTTGGAAGGACTCTGGGTCTCCTGGGAGCCTCTGCAGACTGCTGGAAGAGCAGAGGTTCCCTTCCCCAGCCCCAGACACTGCCCTGGACACTGAGCCTGCCACAGAGGTACCTGCTGACCTCTTCCTCTCTTTGAAGGGCTCGTTTAATTGCTGCTGCCAAGGTTTGCCCTGAGCAGGGCTGAGCATCTTCCTCCTTCCACTTCCTCACAGTGGATTCAGCTCTGGGAAGGACTCTGCCAGGCCATCATGATAGATAAGGGCTGGGCACTGCCTGGCAGGGAAAACAAGCGTCCCAAGTCCTCCCTCTTCGCCCCATGGGCCCTATGGGTGACACCAGCTCTTCCCTACCTGCTGCTGCTTTTGCATTCCCTGTCTGGTGGAGAGGGCACAGTCCCCTGCCAGGCTCCACCTGGTGAGTGGAGCTCTCAGGACTTCCAAAGGCACTGAGCATCTTTCTAGGCAGCACCAGCACAGACAATGGCATTCCTTGCCACCCAGCCATGTGCTGCTTTCCTCCAGCTGCTCCTGCTGACCCAGGGGCACATTGGAGTCTGTTTGTTTAGAGCTTTTGCTCTCCCCATGGCCCCAGCCCTGGGGAGCTCCCCTGTTGTCACAGGAGGAAGGGGGTCTCACACTTTTCCTCATGTGGGGATGCTGCAAGCTGCCCTCTGGCACAGGGGCAGGAATTGGCATATGATCCACAACAGGTACATGGAGATGTCCAACATCCCAGGACAGGACAGAGGTCCTGGGCCTGACACTGAGCCTGTGAAATTTGCCCCTTGTCCGGGGGGCAACATGTCCCTCTGCTCCTCTGAGCTGTTTGCTCAGGCCAGAGTGTCCAGCAGTCACTGATCCTACCTGGGCTGGAAGGCTGGAATGCTGCAAGGCTCCCTGTTCTCCCCATTCAAATCCCAGAACCAAGGGGTCTCTGACTAGCAGCGTTCCTTTGAAATAACAATAAACATGGAGAGGAGATAGGAGATGCTCTCCAGTGCATCACTGTCGCCGGGTTGGTGCCTGCTGGATTTGCTGAGCGCTCAAAACAGGGCACTGCCCGTTCCCTCCTGGCTCTGCACCCTCCTGTGCTGTCCCAGAAACAGCAAGAACGTCCCTGTAGGTCCCTGTTTAGCCCCAACATCACACAGTGTCCCACTTGCTTTGTCTCAGCAACGGTTCCAGGATTAAAATTTGGCCGTAGGACTATGGCGGGTTGGGATTGCAACATTGAGCCAGGTCCAGAGTCCTCACCTGGGGCCAGCAGGAGCCAGGCCAGGACTGCACTGGGCCCCACACACCCCAGGCCTCCCTTCCTCTGACGTTTGGGGCTTCCCAGGACACGCTGTGAGATTTTATTCATCTCTTCCCAGCTGCTTTTCCCAGACTCGCCTTGTCCCTGTGTGTCTTTAAAGGAGCCCCGTACTGAGTGACCTTTCCAGGGCTCTGAACCCTCTGCTCGGTGTCTTACAAGGGGAATTTAATCTGTTGGCACTGCACTTGTTTCTGTGCCTTTTATTAGCCACGTTTTCTCAGCAGGCACTCTGTGACCTTTAAATTCAGCAGAACTGTCGTGTGGGGGGAGCCAACACGGCTTCCTCTGCCGAGGAGCTTTATTGAGCTTGGAGGAAGGATAAAGGAAGTCCAGCGTGTTCCTGCAGGGCTGGCACCACTTCTAGTTCTCTTTGTCTTCAAGGGCTTCAAGGAATCCAAGTGTTTGGATACGAAGCTCATGCAGGAGAGAGGGTCCCTGGGCTCTGCTCCCTCATGCAAACTCCTGTCAGCACCTGCAGCAGAATCCAGCAGGGATTTGTGTTTAGCTGGGAGCTCCTCTGTGATGGAAATGCTTTGTGCATCCCCCTTGTCCATGTTTCTTTGACCCTGAAGCACTCAAATCACTACAGACCCTTGCTGAGGGTCCCAGGTCTCCAACAATCTCTTGCTTTTAAACACACCACACTGGAGCTGGATGTCCCGAGCTATAAAAAGTCTTCCCTTTGCCATTTGGAATTATGTTCTGCAGGCTCAGCACATCCCAGTGCTGCAGCCCTCGGAGCTGCTGCTGGGGGAAAGATGGATGAGGAGGGGAGAAAGAGTAACCCTGGCAGCTTTGGAGCTTGAGGGAGCCCCAGATAGAGCAGGACTGGGAGAGCAGAGCTCAAAGGCTGGAAAGGAGCTCCGGGAGGGGAGCAGCTGCCTCAGGGGGGACAGGAGGGGACCTGAGGGAACAGGAGGGGACCTGGGGGAACGCGGCCTGTTGGAAAGGAGGCTCTGGGCTGGGGGCACACTGGGACCCTGGGCAGGCACCCGGGCCCTTGGAATGGCACTGGGACCCTCAAGAAACTACTAGGACCCTCGGGGAGGCACTGGGACCCTCAGGATGTCACCAGAACCGTTGTGAAGCCACCGTGACGTTCGGGACGGCACCGCGCTGCTGAGCCTCAGGGCTGCAGCACGGCCCGGAGAGCCTCGGCCTCATCCACGCGTGGCCAAGGACTGTCCCCTGTGGGCCCTCGGAGCCGCACCTCAGAGGAAGGCCCGCGGGTTCCGTCGTGCAGGGAGGCCCGTCCGGGCTTCGCCGGGGGACCTGAGGCGGCGGCGATGGCGGCGGGAGCGGCCCCTGAGGGGAGACTGCGGCGGGGCTGCCGCCAGGGGGCGCTGCGGGCACCGCGCGCGCTTCCCGCGCTCGCCGGGGCCACACGTGACCGCGGCACATGTGACGACAGCAGGCACGTGACTGCCCCGCGCCACGTGACGCGGGCCGGGAGAGCGGCGGAGCGGGAGCGGAGCGGTGAGGCCGGAGGGACCGGAGCGGGATGGGACGGGGTGGAATGGGAGCGGCGAGTCCGGACCGGGCCGGACCGGGTGGGATGGGACAGGAGCGGGGAGTCCGGAGCGACCGGGCCGGACAGGATGGGATGGGACGGGAGCGGTTAGTCCGGAGAAACCGGGCCGGACGGAATGGGATGGGATGGGATGATGGACCGGACCCGCGAATCCGCGCTCCCGGCCCTGCTCCCCGCCGCCTTCCTGCGGGCCGGTGCTCACTGAGCTCATCAGGGACCGACCGTGTCCATGACCGAGCTGGGTGAAAGGATGGAAGCAGCCTGAGCGGGTCTGGTGATGGTACAAAACGCGGCTGATGCACCCGAAGGCTGTGCTGCCGTCCAGCAGAGCCTCCATCGGCTGGCGCAAAGAAAAACTTAATGATTCATTAGAATAACCTAATGAAGCTCAACAAGAGCAAGTGCAGGATCCTGCACCTGCGGAGGAATAGCCCCAAGGACCGGTGGGATCCTGGAATGCATGGGGAAGAGCGTGCCAGCAGCTCAGGGAGGGGATCCTGCCCCTTGGCCACAGTGAGCATCCAGTGCTGGCCAAGGAGCTGCTGGAGATGGTCCAGTGCAGGCCACAAAGATGTTGAGGGATCTGGAGCATCTCTCTGAGGGGAGGCTGTGGGAGCTGCGCCTGGTTAGTCTGGAGAGAAGACTGAGATGGGACCTTTTTAATACATATAAATATCTCCAAGGGGTCAGAGGATGATGGCACACTCTTTTTTTTATGATGCCCAGAAACAGGATGAGGAGGAACAGTCATAAACTAGACCACAAGAAGTTTCACCTCAACATGAGGAAGAACTTTCCATGAAGGGGGGCAGAGCACTGGAACAGTTCCCCATGGAGTCATGGGAATCCTCCTTTCTGGAGACACCTGGACATTCTCCAGTGTCACCTGCTCTGGGTGACCCTGCCTGGACACAGGGGGTTGGACTGGATGATCTCCAGGTCCGTTCCAACGCTGACCATGCTGGCATTGTGTGTCTCTCTCAGGTGCAGCCATGGTGTCCAGAAAGCAGCTGGCAGACTTTGGCTACAAGGCCTTCTCGGGCTCCATGATGCTGCTGACGGTGTACGCCGGCTACCTGTGCAGTGTCCGTGTGCAGAGGATGCTCCAGCACCGCCGCCAGCGGGAGAACACGCCCGGGCCTGAGAGCTGAGCCTGCCCCTGGAGCTGAGCCTGTGCTGGGAGCCCCCAGCCCCACCTTGCTGCTCTCCCCTGGCCTGGGGGAGGCACATGGAGTGCAATAAAACCCGTATCCAAGTGGCCAGTGTGGTGATGTGTGGTGTCCCCCAAATCATGAACTGGTCTGGGCTTAAAGGTCACTCTGGTCCACCCCTTTCCATGGGCAGGGATGCATTCCATGAGTCCATCACTTCTGTTCTTCCAAAAAGCTGTTTCCCTGTCCTGGCAGCAGCCCAGGTGCTCAGAGACAGCCAAGGGCCCCATGCTGTCCTCTGTTCTATTTCCTCAAGATGAAACACATCACCCCAGGTTTCTGAAGCAACTTTTAATTGGAGATAAGAGTAAACAACAGTATAAAATGGTAACAACTTTGAGAAGTTTCCAAAATTCTGCTCCTGATTGACCGTTCCATTGCCCCCAAGTACCATTGAGTAAAAAAAAAGAAGCAAAGCCCACAGTGTGGCTGCTCTTCCAGCCCTGGGTTCCTCCACAGCTCTAACATCAGAGCAGCAACAATCACTTGTCTCAGAGTACAGGGCCAAAACATCTCATTTTTTGGAGAGTTAAACCCAGCCCACCAGTTCTGATCCTCCCTCCGATCCCAGCTTAGCCAACTGAATCCAGTAGGTCTAGAGAGGTCCTCAAACCCACAATTTGCAACAGGAAGAAAACAATTTAAAACGCCTGGATTATGCTGGTTATCTCAGGGGCAATAAACCACCCCCCCACCCCCTTGCAGAAGGCTTTGGTCAAGACTTCAGAGGGGTTTGCAGCACCAAAAGAGGCAGCAGACGCTGGCCTGGTCCCTGGTGGCAGCAGAGATGAGCAGCTGGGACCTCCCCAGCAGCCTGGGGCGAGGCAGAGCAGTGGTTCTGGTTAGCACAGTTCAAAGCTCAGCTGGGAGCAGGGTCTCTGCCTCACCCAGGGCAGCTGGGACGCAGAACCTGCGTTCTCTGTGCTCTGAAGTGGCTCCTGGGGAGCATCAAGAGCTGCTGCAGCTGCCGGGAGTGAACCGTTGCTGAGTGGCACCGAACCCTGTGGTCCAAACCTGCTCTGCCTCGAGCTGATCCCAGTAAAAGCCAGTTTGTCACAAACAAAGACACTTCTGCAAATATCAACAGAACTCAGGAGTGTTTCCTTGTCCTTCTGAAATACAAAATGGCTTGAAGTGAAATCTGCAGCTTTGTTTTTGCCCCGGTCGTTGGCTTCATCCCTTGTGCCGTGCAAAGCCTCTGACTGGTCAGGGTTGTGCCCGTTTCAGGTCTGCTGGAGGTTTCTGGGGAAGGGGTTTTTGATTAAAGATCACTTGGGAATGTGGAGCTCAACACAACTAGATATTGAAAGAGAAGTTCGTGTTTGCTCAAGGCCAGCCCAGGGCCTTACTCCTCTCCTGTCCACTGGCCAGCGGCCACGTGGCCGTTCAGGCGGTTGGAACCGTTACTGGAAGTGCTGAAAATTCCTTTGGTGCTGTTGGAAGTCACATCCTCCTCCTCAGAGCTGCTCTCCACGTCACTGCGGTCATCCTTGGATACCTAAACATTGCCAGTGGAATTGGGGAGTGGGAGAGGAGAAGGGGAGTTGAAAAATTGACAGAAGCCAGCAGTTAGAAGGTTGTGTCCCTGTGATGAACCACCTTCACTCACATCTACCTCCTACATCTGAGCCTGGCTCAGTTCAAGCTCCCAAGAAGGAGCCTGTCATCACATTAGGAGCAAGACACAGACACTGAAAAAGACAATTTGGCAAGATGAGCTCCATTTTCCAAATATTCTGTGTATCTGTGAAAGCACTTCACTCTTGTTCTCACCAGATCAGATGATTCTACAGATCTGGTGTTTTTCTTGTCTTCCAAGGGCTCCTCTCTAGATCAGTTAAAGGCCATTTTTCTAAACCATTTGTTTTGAATCAAAAATTTCTCATGCCACGATCACAAGTGGGTCCAACAACCAAAAACCAGGAATGTGTCAGTTTGAGAGAGAACATTTTGTCCTACAGGGAGCAGCTTTGCTATTTTAAAAATTAAGCAGCTTTATTTATCACATCACTGCTCCAACAGAGCACCTCCATTTCCACAGCCCGTGCTTCATCTGGGAGAGACCATTTAGGAGCAGGAGCCTGTTTGGACAGGGCATGGAGAACAAAGGCAGTGTCTGATCCAGCAAACACCTGTTCAGAACAGGAGCAGCCTCAGCCCAGGGATCCAGGTCTGCTTACAGAGCCTGCCTTAGTTCAGAGACTGCTGCAAATCCAGCTCTGTTGGACTTGCACGTGGGATTTTGAACGTTCCCAGCAGGAGGGGAGGGGAAGAGCCCATAAACCCGGCCCCAGCTGCAAACACACACCTGGGGTGGTGGCAGGTGCCAGAGCAAACCTCCCCAGTGTCAGCTGGGCCTGGAGAGCAGCCCCTGCTCTGCCCAAGGCAGCTCCTCACTCCCCTCCCTCTGCAGCCTCAGTCCCTCCATGTGCCAGCACCCTGGCTTGCAGCTTTCCAAGGAGTCCAGGATTTCTCTCTCCTGGAGTCAGGGTTAGGGCTCTGCAGCAGCAGGAAGTGGATGAACTCCAGGGAAGATCTGGCTGGAAGCCAGGTGAAGTTAATGATCTCCAGGAGCTATTTGGATGTCCTGGCTTCTGCCTGTTGCCAGAACTTTTGCTATCTTTCCACAATCTCCTGCTATATTGGAAGTTCAAAGGGTCACTGGAAGGAAGCAGAAATCCCTTGACATTTTTTCTGTTCTTGGGGGAGAAGTGGCTGTTCACTCCTTTTCACAAGAAGGAGTGAATTCCTCCTGCCCTCTGCCCCTCAGTGTGGTGCTGATGGGGAGCAAAGACAGAAACTGGAGTGTGTGGGTGTGTAAAAGCACAAAGTGAAGGTTGTGCAGGCAGGTGACAGCAGGTGAGAACAGACCCCAGGACACTGCTCTGACCTTTGGAAAAAACAGTATTTTAGCACTCTGTCAGGACCAGGGAGAGAAGGAGAAGGCACCAGGGCTCTGCTTTTGTCTTGGGGCCTCGACACAGACGTGTTTCAGTGAACAAACAGAAACACAGGTCACACTTACATGCACAGGGTGAAACTGTCCAGCTCCAATCTGGCACAGAGAAAAGGAGAAAAGAATGAAGAAGACAGAGCTTAGAGTCCTTTCTCTGGCTAGGTCACCTGGACAGGAGAGAACCAAGGAAAGGGAAAAGGTGTAGAACTCAGGATACAGAAACAGCTGCAGAGAATGAAAATCAGGCATTTGTAGCAGCAGCTGTGGGGAACAGATGAAGAGCTCGTACCCTGAAACCTGCTTGCCCCCAGAGCCAACCAGAATAATTGTATTTTTCAAGGCCACATTCCATGTGTAGAGGCAGCTAAATTCAAACACAAAATAATGCAGAGCCATCAGGGAAACCCAGATCAGAATATCAGTATCTGATAGGAAAAAGCATTTGTGCTACTAAATCAGCTTTTTTGCTGGTTTCATAGAATCATGCAATGGTTTGGGTTGGAAGGACCTCAAAGCTCACCTTGTTCCACCCCCTGCCATGGGCAGGGACACTTTCCACTATCCCAGGTTGCTCCAAGCCCTGTCGAGCCTGGATGATCTTTAAGGTCCCATCCAACCCAGGCCATTCTGTGATTTTTGACAGCCAGCAGACCCCACTGAATCCCTGGGCGATTTTCCCTCAGCTCAGTGCCTGCACTGGCAGACAGAAGCCAGTGAAGCAGCACAATCCCAGCACATCCCAAGGACCAGCTGATGTTGGAAAACATCCTGTATGTCCATGCTGTTGTCCAAAAGAGAGCCTGCTACCACCTTAAACTCCAGAGTGCACAACAAAAGTGTCATAATTGCCATTTTAGGACATTTGAGTGTACTGTAAAATGGAGTTATCCCCCTGCATGTCCAGGAGAGACTCCCTGCCTTTGAACACATGTGGGAACTCACAAGTGCAGAGCAATCAAGGTAAAAACCACCATTTTTGTGAACTCTTGATGCAAGTCCCTTTAAGAACCAACACCAGCCCTCATTGAAAAGCTCAATTTCTCACGATTTCTTAATGGGGCTTGCAGGAATGACGAGCCAGAAGCCTCCCTCAGGCTTACCTTGCCCCTCACCAGGGCCTTGGAGGCCGTGCGGATGATGAGGTAAGACCAGATGACGTGCAAGACCTGCAAGGTCACCAGGAGCCCATTGAACAGCCACCAGGAAGGGTAGGGACCGATCAGCTCCCAGCTTTCAAACAGGGTCGTGTTCAAAATCCTGAAAGAGATCCAGAAACACATCTCAGATCAGCTGTGCTCAGCTCCGACTGGAGGTGCCAGGCCAGATGCACAACAGTTTGTGTCTCACTGAGCATCTGCTGCTCTGCTCCTGCCAGAGTCAGGAGACTGAGTAAAGCTCATTAGGAGCATTTGAACTGAGCAACAAAACAGAACATGTGAATGTGCTGCAATTTGGTTACACACACGGGATCTGCTGCCAATTTTCTTCTCCAAAGCACAAGCATTTATTTATAACAACTTCACAGGAAGTGATGTCAGGCTGCTCTGGTCACCAAAACAACTGTTAACACCTTCCTGCTTGGGCAGCTTTCACCCAGATTTAAAGATCAAAAATCATATCAAAAATAGGCTGGGCACAGGAGCTGCTCAGGGACTGTCCCTCTGTGAGGCTGTGGCCAGCTCTGGGCCCTCACAGCAGGGAGATATTGAGGGGCTGGAGAGTGTGCAGAGCTGGAACAGCTGGGGAAAAGGGGGTTCAGGGGGGCCCTTCTGGCTCTGCACAACTCCCTGACAGGAGGGGGCAGCTGGGGGGTGTCAGGCTCTGCTCCCACTGACAACAGGACAAGAGGGATGTGCCAGGGAACGTTCAGGTTGGACATCAGCAGCAATTTCTTCATGGAAAGGGTAGTGAGGCACGGGAAGGGGCTGCCCAGGGAGCTTTGGAGTCCCCATCTCTGGAGGTGCCCAAGAACAGCTGGACATGGCACTCACTGTTTCACTGGGGATTGGTCACAGCTGGACTCAGTGGTCTTGGAGGGCTTTTCCAACCTCAAGGATTCTGGGATCAGGAAGGAATTTTGTCCCCAGAAGGGCTCCCTCCCTCCCTGGGTGCTCTTCTCTTCCCTCAGAGTTTTATAGATTCCTCCAGCCAGGCTGGAAGACTCAAACCTGCTTTATGGCCCAAGCCTTGTGTTTCTTTCATTACTGTTTTGCTGTTCTTGTTGCTGGGAGTTATTACCAGTCCTTCAGCAATTTAATAAACACTTTAGATTTTATGATGCAGAGAGGTATGGAGAGACCTTTAACAACCACATTAATTTCACACAGCTTTTAACACAAGAAAAGCAAAACAAGCTTTTCAAACAAGAACCAAAATCCCCCAAAAGGCAGCTCCAGAAGTATTTAACTCCTAGCAGGTTTAAGAAAGAATGAAATGCAATTCCAGAGATCTGCTGATGTTTTACTTTACTAATTAGGGAAGGGAATACACGTGCAGGGTCTGCAGTGCTGCTGCAGCTTGCCAGATTCCTGTACAAAGCTGAGGAGTGACATTACAGCCAGTGGAAAACACATTAAAGATTTACAGGATGCTGAGCACTGGTGTGAGGTAAGAGCATCCCCTCACGACAGACAGCAGCTGCTAAAACAAATCTCTATTCTGTCCCTGGAAGGAGCCTATGAAGAAATAGGAATTAAAGCTTTTCTTCATCCAGAGTCCTTTGGTGCATTTACTGGAAAATAAGCAAGAGCTTTAACTGCAACCCTGATGCTAAAATGAAAGGATTGTTGCTGCCTACCAGGCACCCAGAAAAAATGGGAATGCCAGGTGCCCATGGCCTAGGAAATAAATGCAGGCAGTAAAATGGTGTAAGCAATTGCCACCACACACAATAAATGGACAACAGCTCATTAACCAAAGCACTGCTCCAGGTCTGACCTACTGAGGTGAGAGGGAATCTCATTATGGGATGATTCTCTCTAAGCCATTTATCCAGGGTTTTACCTCCCAAGAAACCTCAGACCTATTTCAGGCTCTGAATAGTCACGACACAAGGACAGGACAGAAGTGTCATAAGAATCAGAAACTGCAGTGATGACTAAGCCAAACACAAACAAAAATGACCTCAAGAGACTGTGCCTCACTTGTAATTATTTCTAGAACTTCTTCAGAGAAGCAGAGAATCCTTCAAGCTTCTCAGAGCAATTCTGGCTGACTCTGCCATCACTGCAGCAGGGGAGGGGCAGCTGTGATGGGACTCTGGGATCCTCCCCCAGTCCCTCAGCTGACTGGGGAGAGATTTCTTCATGTGCCTACTCAAACCTGCTGCCCCAAACAGCACCTGGGCCATGTGCTGCTTCAGGCTGCCTCGAGGGACAGCTGGGATGCTTGGGCAAAGCCTAAAACAAAGGCTCTGCTGAAAGGATTGGGAGAACAAGCAAGAGCTCCCAGCTCCAGTGCTTACCAGAAAGGGTAAATGCCCAGGCGGGTCACGATGAACACGACCCCAAAGAGCATGAAGAAAGCATCACACAGACGTTGGTACTTGGCATAATTGGCCAGTTTTGCAGCCTACAAGAGACAATAAACATGCAAATGTTATTCCCTTTGTGCACTCCTGTAATTACCGGGCTGGAGAGAGGCAAAAGATTCTCAATCACATTTGCAAGTTTGGAACAAAGAGGGATTATTACATTGTATTAGTATTTTTTACTGTTATTTATATGGTCCTACAAGGATAATGGGAGGGACTATTTACAAGGAATGGAATAATGACAGGACAAGGGGGAATGGCTTCTAACTGCCAGAGGATACAATCACCCTGTCTGAGAGGGTGGGGAGGCCCTGGCACAGGTTACCCAGAGAAGCTGGGGCTGCCCCATCCATGCAAGGGTCCAAGGCCAGGCTGGATGGGACTTGGAGCAACCTGGGACAGTGGAACTGGGTGATCTTTAAGGTCCCTTCCAACCCAAACCACTCCATGGTTTTTGGACTCTCAGCACCTGAGCGGTTTGGAGGAAAAGCTGACAGGGCAGGATCAGCAGCACGAATTTCATGGCACATTTAAAGCAGTTTATCAAGAACAAGCAATGTCAGCTTGCTCCCCTGAGATCACACCAGCATTAGGGATGCCAAGATTTGAGAGGAAATTCACCTCCAAGAGGAAATCTGAAGCATCATGGAGGCACAGCACCAGAGTTCCAACCCGCACCATGTTATTCATGTATGAGAATGTGATCAGTCCAATTGTGGCCAGGTGATGGACGAACATGATCAGGAAGTCCTGGAAACAGGAAAACCAGGAATGAAGAATCTTTGGTTGTCACACAAATGCAAAAGTTTGGAACAGAGCCACCCAACTGAGTCACTGGGGTCACAGGATTCCTTCAGTTCAGGCTGTGACTCCACAGCAATCACAGCTCATCACACTCCCACCATCTCCACAACAGCTTCCAGAAAGCTCTCAGCTTTGGTGCTGCTGAAGTCAGAGCTCTGCCTGCTCAGGGATCAGCACAGTCTCTCTGGCACACACAGAGCTGTACCTGCAGACCCCACAGATGAGATTCAGAGGACAAGGTGACCCTTATTTTCATCTCCTTCTGGTTTTCAGACACACTGAAGTCCCCTCAGCTCCTGGGACACATTCAAAGTGCTGCTACTGCTGTCAGTGACCAAACCCTGCCAAGGCAGAGCAGGCACAGAACACCAGGTAAACTCAGCAGGAAGAACAAAAAATGTTTACAATGCACAATATTCAGGGCTGGTTTGCACTTCAGCCCCTGGCTCCCTGTACCTCACCCAGCTGCCGTGGGGAATGTCATGCACTTGTTAAAGTCAAAATGAAATATTACAAACACAGTCCCAGAGGTTGTTCATCACTCCCTGTCTGCAGCTCCATTGTATTCCATAGTGCTCCACCTGCTCATATTTCAGCACAAAAAGCCTGGGTAAACTTGTTTTTTAACAGCCAATGCAAAGATTGGGATAATTTGCTGCTTTGCAGCTCATGTAAAGGAAGCAATAAGCCAGGATTTACTGGGGACTGTTCTCCAACAGCAACAATAAGCAAATCCTGGAACGCAGCATGACAGAATTAGATCTGAGCAACTGCAACCACTCATCATCTGCTCCTCACACAGATGAGAAATTCCTTTCAAAACCCCAGTTATTATTTCCTTAGTGTTTGCCATTTCCTCAGCAACTTCAGCAAGGTTGAAGTTCGAGCAGCTTTGAGTAGCTCATTTTATGCAAGCCTTTCAGTTAAATCTATTTTTAGGCAATGATTTGTTAACTTTTGATTGGGAGGTATTGAGTGAAGCTGCTCTGTCCCCTGGAAGGTGAAAGGAACTCAAGGATACACCAGGTCAGCCTTGCTCCTCCCTTTTTCTCAGGGCTCACAAAGGTGTAAATGAGCAAGAAAACATAATTATCACTACATTTTGGCTTTCCTGGCCATGCACACTCCCCTTTTTTGTTAGTCCTATCTATTATTATTGTTTTCATTATGGCTATTGAGTTGTTAATGCAATTCTGGGTCATCTCACCTTCCGTTTAATGTCTGTAAACTGAGAAAACATGAGAGACCAGTAGAAGGCCAGCTCCAAGATATAGTAATAATAAAGCCTGGATGTTAGAGGCTGGAAAACACAGAGAGAAAGTACAATAAATAAAATAATTCAAAATTTACATTAAAATCACTTTTTTCCTTCCTCCTTTTCCATCCCACTTTAACAATCTCAGCAGCAAATAAACATAAAGTAACTGAGTCAGATGTATCTGAGGAAACCCTGCTGCTGCCAGACCTAACCAGGACGTAAAGGCACAAAGAGTAAATGGCAGAGTTTTAATCCAGTATCAATAACAAAAATAAAAACTGAAATTGTCCAAAAAGTTGGAATTTAGGAGGTGTTTCTCTCATACCTGGAAAGGGTAGTTGTACCAGCACTGTCGTGTGTCCCAAAACCAGGGTGCCTAAAGGGAACAGGTAGGTCTTTATTATATATAAATAAGGAGTTGTATAAAACCCCAGTTTGTACTGGGTGTTTTCCTCCCTAGCACCTAAAGTCACCTGGCACTGGCTCACTGAAATTCCACCTTTATTCTGCCTTTATACTGTAAAAAAGCCTAGTGATTTAAAGTCTAATTCGTGCTGTCAATGGGAGGTCTGCTGCAATGGAAATTTCTAGAATAATCATACAGCTCTAATAATAATAAAGAGTCAAGGAGATGAACCTGTATCCCTTCAAGAGGGAAAGAGGAAAAAAGGAGCAGCTCTCCATAGCAAAGAAAACCCAAAACCCACCTTGTTTTTTTCCAACATTCTGGGGTAACATGTCAAATAATTTTATATTATTTCCAAATTGACAGATCTGTACAGAAGCTTCCCTACAGTGTAAGAAGGTCTTGAACAGAACCCCCAGGAGCCCAAATCAGGGATCATTCAACTGCAACCCCACAGAACAACAGCGTAGGTGACAGAGCAACTCACCGTCCAGAGAAACCTGATTCCATAAAAAAATATACTGAAATAAAATGTAAATCTCCACCTGGAAAAAGAAGTAAAAAATAAACTTAGGACATAGAATCAAGTTTTGATTAGCATTTGTGAAATTAATTTCAATAATTGGGGAAAATCTGACAAAATCTGACACCTGAAAAGCCTTCACCCACCTTCATTTCTAAACATTTCAGGTAACATAAACCTATTGAAGAGTTTTCACACCACACTTGGGTTTGCATCAACAGCCATGTTTGAAACTCAGGGTGAACATGCATCATTCCATATTTAAGAGATACCAAGATAACAACAAGCAAAGCTGTTGTCACCCAGAGATATCCTGATGTACGTATTTTTCCCTCTTACCTTGTGGCTTTAGGTAGACAAAACCATACTGGGGGAGGAATTGAAAGTTACTGGAAAGGAAAGAAACCAGCAGAGGAGAAACAAGTCAGGAAAAAATGCTGAGGTTCTACTGCACTACAGAGAAAACTGCAGGAGCTTGGAGGGAACAGGGAACAAAGAATGGGGTGAAGAGAAGAAAAGGAAACCAAGGAGTGTCTGGGACTGGGGAAGCCAGAAAGTGGGAATGGGAACGAGCTCTGGATGGGAATGGGGCCTGCAGGAGTGTCCCAGGGCATTCACAGCCAGTGTGGGCATGGGGACACACAGACAGGGGGACAGGGACACACGGACAGGGCCAAGGACACACGGGCACTGACATGGACACAGACATGGACACAAATGCAGAGACAGGGACACACAGACAGGGCCAAGGACACACGGGCACTGACATGGACACACAGACACAAATGCAGAGACAGGGACACACAGACAGGGCCAAGGACACACGGGCACTGACATGGACACACAGACACAAATGCAGAGACAGGGACACACAGACAGGGCCAAGGACACATGGGCACTGACATGGACACACAGACACATGGACACAAATGCAGAGACAGGGACACACAGACACTCCCAAGTGCCACAAAGGACCTGGCCCAGTGTCTAAAGCCGCCCAGCACTGACCCCTGTGCCCCGTTCTGGTCTCTCAGGCATGCCCACAAAATATTTCAGAATTTCAAAGCCTCCTTTAACTGCCCTGTTTGCTGGTACAGGAATTTTGGCCCTGGTCTGGCAGAGCACTGCCCCCAGCTCATCTAGAGCTCTGAGATGAAGCCCCTCTGCACAAACATACATGCTCTCACAAAATTTAGTGAGGGTGGTGGGTTTGTCCTGGTTCCTCCGATGCCGAAACCAGCGCTGGATCTTTCGGACATCCCAGTCCAGCTGCTTGGACAAGCCTTCTAACCTTTTTCCATCTGGAGACTGAAGGAAAATGAAACAAATGTCATTTCTCCCACTCCTTAAGCTACTTTGAGTCCTGCACTACGACAGAAATAATGCACAGATAACAAAAACCACACCAGGAAGGGACCACAGAGTCTGGAAGCAAGAACCCATTGCCACAAATGGTCGTTCAGGGTTAACCTTCATAAGCCACTAATTACTTAATTACTCAGAATGGTTTTGGTTGAGCATTTCCTCACCTATTTCATCAGCTGACAGCACATTAAGACAAAGGATGTGACTGTTCTGTCTGATAATTTGGGGGAGGAGCTGTTGAAGTGTTCTGTCCTACCTGTTAAAGCTGCACATCAATTCAAACAGCCCAGAACTCGGCAGCAAAGCTTAAAATGTTTAAGGTTTGCTACTCACAGCAAGGACAGGGAAACTTTAAAGTAAGAGTTGGTTTAACACAGTAGATATTTGTATATTCCATAAAGGCACTGTAGTAATTGTGTTATTTCTGTTATCAAAATTCATAAATGAAAATATATTTGAAGACTGAAGTACTTCAATGACAAATATAGATATTATATATCCCCGTTCTCCACCTGTCTGAATGAACAAATGGATTTATCAAAGTGAACCAAACCTGGTAGCTCCCTCTATAATAGCCCAGGAGTGAGATAATTCAGACCAACTCTGCCAGGAAGCTCTACCACTGAAAGATGATAACACATTTTACTATTTGAGTTACATACCAACCACAAAAACGATGCAGAATGTTGATTTAATAAAAAAATCATCAGTTCACCCAGCTGAAAATCAAAATCAGAGTAATTTGATTTTCAGCGTTGAGACCGTGACTGTCCTGTCGATCCACCACACATCCCTCAGCACTTTCCTGGGATTTAATGGTGGGGAAAGCACCTGACTCCAAGGGGAATGCAGAGCTCCCAGCCCAGAGCAGCAGTGAAATCCTTCCCCTGCTCCAGGGCCACCCCCAGCCTGACTCCCCACACCCCACAGCACACGGGCACAGTTAAAGGTTTCATCAGCCAGACAAATTCTGCACAGCTTGTGACCTCCTGCGTTTTCTAAACATTAATTTCAAGGACATCCCCTGCATTAAAGTTCTCCCAGCAAAGGGCATCAGATTCTGGGGATTTTTCAGTTCCAAATGCCTCAAAACTTCAATGTTCCCACAAGGCAAGTTTTTTGAAGTTTCCCTTTATCTGCTCCAGTAGATGAGGTTCAGCATCACCAAATCTCAACAGAAAACCTTCCATTTTGTTATCTTTAATGAAAATCGATTGCACTTATTCAATGCTGGATAAAGTACAGTGGGATTCTGTAAATCTGCAGGCCTGTGAGCTTAAGGGAAAGAAGGAAACAACCCAAAGAAACACCTCCAGCCACCATTAAATGTCCTGCCCTTCATCAGGACATCCTTCACTGGCTGAACAGCTCCCTGAATAATCCCCTTCCACTGACAACTGCTGTCCAGCTTTACAGTAAATGGCAAAAATGAGAGGAAGACTTTCACAATAAAACCAATAAAATCAGAAAAAGAACTGAGCTCAAGAAAAAGAGGAACACGTTCCCAACAAAAGTGGAAGATGCTGGGAAATCTCTTGTTAAACCAAGAATCCCCACTGTACAACTTGGACCAAAGGCAGGGAGCTGAAGGAAGCAGTTCAGGCCTATCCATCAGGGGAACATTTGTATCCCAAAGAAGATTCTTCTGTGCACAAAACCATAGGGGAGTGAACTCCCATACAGGGAATTTACTTTGCTACCAGAAGGACGTGCCAGAGGCAAAGTAAAACCAGACTGAGCCCGCTTGTGGAAGCAGAGGGTGAAATGTGCATCTCAATCCAGAAAAGTGGAAGCAAAAAGCCCCCCCTGAGACACTTGCAGGCCTCCATTCCCTTCGGGATGGAGGAGGAATTTGAAGCGTGACTCACCTTAGTGATGGATGTAAACACTTTCTCTAAAATTGCATTGGGCTGGGCTCTGTGAGGTCCACTGTCCTGAATGCCAAGGTTTATGGCACATGGCTTGGCAATAAACCTGCAAGAATTGCCCAGAAAGAGCTGGATTAAAACAAGATATTTATTTCCTTCCTCTGCCTGAATCACAAGGACCTGGATTTGTCAGCACCTGCAAAACCTGGTGGAAAAGCTTTTGAAATCTCCATCCCACTGCTTCCCAGGTGAAGAAACTTCTTTTATTAGTCCATGTGGTAACTACAGACACCACATACTGTGCACACCAGAATGAAAAATTAAATCTTAATGCCCTTGGCTTGTAAGGATCTGAATGTGCTCCCCAGGGAGATTCTCATTCCTCAGCAATAAAACAATAGACTGATAGCAGTCTGCTGTGAACAGAAATGCTGGAGATGAAGCCCTAAAACAAAGCATCTTGTTTCCAAAATAGGCCTTGGTGTCACATAGCTCAGGAAAAAGGGAAGTTCAAGTGACACAGCTCCCAAAAGTAACTTTTTCTCGGGGGAAAAATAAAGTGGCTCGTTTCCTTCAGGACAGACAGGAAGATGCAAGTACCCCAGTCTGAAAGATCCCTGATCTCGGGATCTCATCCATCCCATGTGCTCTGTGTATTCCAAACTCATTTAACTCTTCCTGGATTTTACAGCACAGACTCTGGAAACAAGCCTGGGTTTGAAATAAAACAAATAGAAACATGATCCAAATGGCCAGGTTTTGCTGCACATTTGTGTCAGAATGGGCTCAGGGTTCCGAGGGAAATGTCTGCATTACCTGACATGTGAATTGTTCCTCTCCTGTTGGTGGGCAAAAGGAGCAAAATTCAGTATCTTTTAATCAGTAATTTTGAGGAAGAACCTGTTTCTCAAACTGATTTTGAAAATCATTTGAACCATTTGAACCATTAAAACAATTTTGCTTTCACAGAGAGATTGTTTCAGAGAGGGCTAAGCTAAAATTACACATATTTAGGAGCCTCCCAGTGCCACCAAGCAGAAAATGCTGCTTTTTCCAACCACAATTGTTACAATTTCTCCTTGTGT
Source organism: Agelaius tricolor (assembly GCF_023055355.1). Classification (NCBI taxonomy): domain Eukaryota; kingdom Metazoa; phylum Chordata; class Aves; order Passeriformes; family Icteridae; genus Agelaius; species Agelaius tricolor. The sequence goes on along the minus strand of NW_027269356.1, from coordinate 296,726 downwards.
TTAAAAGGAAAGATTAAAATTCAAGAGAATCGTGCCTTTAAGTGCTCCAACAGTAATTATTCTCAGGAATACTCACTGAGTGCTTCAGGAACAAATATCTGTGGCTGTGTTTAAGAACAGTCCCAGGTCGTGGAGTTTTCCCTTGAGGAATTACAGATCAGCTTGTGACTGATCCCAAAGGAACACCCAGCTCTCAGAAAACACTAAACAAACCATAGTCACTGTGGGCCCAGCCTTCCCTGTCTGCCCCAGCTCTTCCTGTGTCTCCATCCAGGATCTGTGAGGTTAAAAATCCCTCCAGGATCATCCAGCCCAAGCTGTCCCCAGCCCGGAGCACCGAGTGCCACGTCCTTGGACACCCCCAGGGATGGGGACTCCAAACCTCCCTGGGCAGCCCCCTCCAAGGCCTGACCACCTTCTCCATGAAGAAATTCCTCCTGGTGCCCAACGGGACCCTCCTGTCAGGAGTTGTGCAGAGCCACAAGGTTCCTCCCCCTGAGCCTCCTTTCCTCCAGGCTGAGCCACTTTCCCACCTCCCTCAGCCTCTTCTCATGCGCCAGACCCTTCCCAGCTCTGCTCCTGTCTCTGGACATGCTAAACTACATTTCAATGCCCACAGCTTAAAAAAAAATAATTAAAAAATAAAAAAGGAAGGAGTGATTTCCTTTGAGCTTGGCTCCAAAGGCTCACAGCTTCCGCCATAATCCAGACCACCAGCCAGAAATCCTGTCCTGATGTTGTGAAACATTTGGCAAGACCCCCACAAAAAATGTAAAAAATATCAAGTATTAAATGTCTTTATACTCTGCTTTCCTGCAGGACATGCCACAAGTACAGCACAGAAGTTCACACGTGAACTTGCAGGTGGAATATGAAGTGAGTGGTGAATCCCCTGCTCAGACAGGGAAATCCCAAGCTGACCTCCTATTTAGGTAAACTCAGCAAGGTGAACTCACACTTCAAATTTTTGGTCCCAGAGCAGGTTTTCAGATGTGTTTTGCACTGAATCCCACAGTGACAAAGTTCTGCACAGCCCCAAAACAGCCAAAAATGCTGCCCAGACAGCAGAATTTCCATTCTCGGGGATTTTCAAACTGAACAGCAAAAGACCATGGGTGACCTGAATTGCCTGAACACTGGCCTTGCTTTGAGGAGAGGACTGGGTGAGGTGGCCTTGAAAGGTCCCTTTTAATCTAAATGATTTTATGATCCTCAATGAACTATACCCAAGGTCAACTTACTGCCAACACCTTCCAGCAAGAAACTCTCATCATATAAATTCTTCTATGAAACCTTTATCAGCAGGGATCAGCTCACACCCCAGCCTACCCTTTCACACTACTTGTTAACACACACTGATTTTAAAACAGATTTTCAAGTGCACAGACTCCTATGTTAGAACAAAGAGTTCTCAGGCATGTTGTGCTTGACAAAAAGGCAAAATCTTTCTTTATGAACATTCCAGTTTGGCTGGTGACTCCTTATTACAGCTCTTAAAAGGAAGAACAATCTCCAAAGTGAGATGTATTGAATATGCATTTTTGAGTTTGTCTTTCCATAATCTCTCAATTTTGCTGTGTTAAGATTTAACCAATCCTCACCCTCTCACTTTCCACTGTCTTCACCTTCCTCTATGAGTCCTGCCTCACCCCTACAGTCATTAACTGCCCACAGACAGACAAATGAATTATTATTTTGTCAATGCCATGATGTAAAAGGTAGTTTTTAGTGGAATTCTAACTAACAGAAACGTGTCAGCGTTGTAGCACAAAGCACTTCCTCACAGTGAGGAGCTGCAAAAGGAGAGAGAAAAGAAGCAGCTCAACCAAAAGAGCTGCACGATTCTGTAATTCTCATTCTGAGTCACCAAGTCCAACTGTGAAATGTGTGTCAAGAGAGACATTTGACACAATCAAAGCCTGAATTGGGATAAATGCACCACAGGAGTTTATTGAGACAAAGCTGAACTTTTATGACATGTTCAAAGTGGCTGGAAGAAACAGAAAGGAGTTTATTCAAAGATATGAACTTTTAAAATAAACAAACTAGAAACTGCCTGAGATGGACTGTGACAATCTGCTTTCACTTTGGGACACCACTGAGACAAAGCTGAGATCAGGAACAACCCCCTCAGCAACCAAACCTCAGCCTCTGAGCTTTGCTCAGATGATTTAACTCCACCCTAAATTAACATCACAAAAGAAATTTCATAAACCAGGGAGACGTTATCAGGACATAGTAAATGCTGCCTGGAGCAGTGTGCCATCAGGTGTAGTGCATCTTCCACAACAGCTCCAGGAAAAGAGAATATTCTGCACCTCATCCCCAGACTGACACCCGGATTAGGAACCTCCCCACAATATCATTTTTATTGTGTCTCACTGTCTCTTTTCCTTATGTCCTGGCAAGTACCAAGGTTTGGCCAGGACCAGCACACACCAAGCTGAGATGGGATTTTGGCAGTGCCATGTGTGCTCCTGGGTTCTCTGAGGCCTTTTCCTAAGGGCAGAAAGACAGCATGGAGAAAATAGAGCCTCTCAATTCCTCACCTCTCTGCTGACCTGCTTCATTTTCCTCCTGTATTTGCCATCTTTTTACTTCATCCCAACCACCTCTTAATTTCTGAAAGCTCAGGAAAATTCACACTTCTTAAAGAAAACCCACAGGAAAAAACCCCAAAAAACTGACTCAATTCCCACTCACTTTAGTCCTGCAGCCTTTTTCATGCTTAGAAAATACCTATGGAATCATGGAATGGTTTGGGTTGGAAAGGACCTTAAAGCTCACCCAGCCCCACCCCCTGCCATGGGCTGAGACACTTTCACTAATCCAAGCTGCTCCAAGTCCATCCAACCTGGCCAACTTCTGCCCTTTCAAGGCAGAAATTTAAGATTAAATCAATGTTTAATGAACTACGTGCACAGCAATACAGGGTGTCTTGGTCCGTTTCACCTAAGGGTTTCCTAAGTAAGCCGCTTTACTAATTAATATCTCTGCCACCCACACACTGCGTGGCTGTGGCAGATCCACACCACACACACACAGGATCTACCTGTGCCCCGGGGCTGAGCTCACGTTTATGGATGCCCAGGTAAATGAGGAATCCCGTTTTACACCTGTTGATGGGCAGAGATGAAGATCCGCACTCACATCCATCGTGCCTGAGACAAGGGAGAGCCAGCGAGTATTTAATAATACATCAGGCCATGTGAACGAGCCCTATTTCCTCATCCAGGAACTCAGGGAAAGTACAATAAAGCACACACGGAAGCCAAGTGCGGAGCAGCAGCCGCCAGCTCCGTCCGTCACCCTGCGAGGTTCTCCCGGGCAGGAGCAGGAGTAAAAGTGAATTCCTCTATAAAACATGGGATTTTTCTTGGCACCACCTCAGCACTGCCGGACTGGAGGGGCCTCTCGTTATCCAGACCCAGGGCAGTAGAGCCCCACGGGCTTGTGCATGTCGCGACAGACGCGACTCCCTCGACAGCTTCCCTGGATTACACAATGTCCCCTTTCCACGCACGGAGGGCCTCGCGGAGGCCCCGCAGGGTGCGGGGGAGCCCCCGCCCAGCCACCCCCCGGCCTGGCCCGGCCCGGTGCTCACAGACCCCGGCGCTTCCCGGCCCCGCCGGCCCGGGGGCGGCCCCGCGCTCACCTCTCGAAGAGCAGCCGCACGGCGAAGATGCCGAGCGCCAGCGGGAAGGCGGAGAGGACGTGAGCGGCCCGCGGGTACTGCAGCCCGCTGCCCGGCGGGCCCGGCTCGCCGGCCAAGTCCGCCCACGTCACGTTGTGCGGGAGCCAGAACCGCTCGTTCCAGAACCAGGCCCGCAGCGCCGCCGCCGCGGCCGCCGCCATCTTCCGCCTGCCGCCGCCGCGCTCGGGCGGCCGCCACAGACACGGGGGCGCGGCCGAGCGCCGGCCCCGCCCTGTCCATCACGGCGGCAGCGAATCGGGCGGCAACCCCGGTCCCGAGGGGGCGGTACTTGGGGAGACCGCGTCCCTCATCGCCTCAGCCCTGCCGCCGCCGCCACACGGTGCCACCGACACGGCCGGGCGGGGCAGGACGAGACCGCGCCTCTCACCGCCCGGCCACGGCCCGTAAGAGGCGGGCTTCGAATACACCGCTCCCCTTGTTGCATCGTCCGCTACAGGCGGTGCGGAGCAGAGACGAGGCAGCGCTCTTTGTCGCCTCGCCCCGCCCCTGCCGGCGGCCGCAGTTCTGGCGGTCACCACAGCCACCAAACGAGGCCAAAACGAGGTCCCGGCGCTCACCGGCACACCTGAGCCCGGCCCTCACTGCGGCCGCCGCTCACGGGGGCCAGGCCGTTGCTCACGGGGGTCCCGTTCCGCCGGGCCCCTCGCGCGGCCCGTTACTTTGGAGCATGCGCAGTGCGGCGTTCCCGCGTTCCCGCCCGTGAGGCGCGCGCGGGCTCGTGAGGGAGGAGCGCGCGCACGCTCGTGAGGGAGGAGCGCGCGCACGGCCCCGCCACCCCCTCAGCGCGCCCTGAGGGAGCGGGACCGGAGTGACAGAAAAAAAAAAGTCACAGAACCACTGAGTTACAGAGCCAAAGCCAAAAAGTGACAGAACCGCAGGGTCACAGAATATACTGAGTTGGAAGGGACCCACGCGGATCATCAAAGTCCGACTCCTGGCCCTGCCCAGGACACCCCAACAATCCCGCCATGTTACGGCCGTGATGTCGATGCACAGTGCTGAGCCCTCGCGGTTTCCACAAGCAGAGACGACTTTTAACTGGTAAAAGTCCTCAAGGCAGCAAGACAGGGCAGCAAACGATCCATGGTTAGTGTAATGTCTCTTTTGGCACCTGTCCAGTGGAGAATAGATTAAATGGCCCATTAAGCACTCAAATGCTATGATAACTAATAGATTCAAGGATAGAGTAATTTATGATCTAGTCACCCTTTTTTTTTTTTTTTTTTAATCAATGACTTTATTTAGAAGTACCCAATGTGCTAATTTCTCCTTGAAGATGTTCAGCTGGATGTGGGCCCCTGTATGTCAGACTCACAGATGCCTCAGATTTAACTAGAATTAATGATTTTTTGATTAAAGTCTCTGGTAGTGCAGCCAGTATTGCTTCAGTATCATGTAACCGGGAAGACACAGTAAAATTCAATTGCGTTTCCTTAGAAACAAGCAGTTGGCATATTCCATAAATCCAAGTCCATGACAAATGATCTTCCCTCCCTTTTCAAATAGCACAATTTAGAGTCAGAGAGATCTCTGGTTGCTTAGCAATTTGAGGAAATCTGATACTAAATGGATTTTGTTAGGAGCAGAGAAAGGTGACAGAAAGCAGCTTGGGTTTGCACATCAGGTTTTTTAGCTTTTCCTTTGTACAAGAGCAAGCCTTACTTCTTAATTTAAAAGAAAGGGAAATGAGCAGTAGATTGTGGAACTGCTAACACCTTCCAACTAGGAAGGAGGCTTTTCCCTTCTTCCCAATACCCATGTCATACACATTTCCTCATTCTGCTGCAGCAGAATGTTCACTGCATTGCTTCTGGCTCTTATCCCACTCTCTCCCAACCAAACCCCTCACAGGCTCAAGTGACAACAACTTAAATTAAAAGCAGCTGATAGGAAGGGGGGAAAAAAACCCTCAGTTGTCCTCAGCTGCCCTCGAGAGCCACCTGGAGCCAGAAATGGAAGTGAAAAATCCCTGCATGTCCTTATTCCTTTTGCCAGTCCTGTTTTAATCCCTCCTCAATCTGAGAGCAGAAACTGCTCGTTTGAGTCGAGCAGCAAACCACGGACACACAGTGTCACCTAGTGGGGCACCAGAGCCAGCCCGGGCTGCCTTCCAGTGGGAGCACCGGGAATTCACCCATCTTTTCCCTCCAAGTTTATAGATGGAGAGCAGCCCTGAGGACAAGTTTGAGGTGCTGGACATGCCCCAGGAACCCCCCGAGCCTGGGCTGAGTCCCCAGCACGGAAAGCAGGGGAAGGGAGAGGCTGCTCCTGTGCCCTGCTCAGGTGAGACTGCAGAGCTGCCCCCAGCCCTGGGGCCCAGCACAGGGAGAGTCCGGGGGAGGCACCAGGAGAATCAGAGGGATGGAGCAGCTCTGCTGGGAGAATTGGGATTGTTGAGCCTAGAAAGAAATGATTTGGGGTGACCTCACTGTGGCCTTCCAGTGCCTGAAGGAGCTGCAGGAGAGATGGAGAGAGACCTGGAGTGCCAGAACAAGGGGCAGTGGCTTTCAACTGCCAGAGGGCAGGGTTAGAGGGGATGTGGGGAAGGAATTGCTCCCTGTAAGGGTGGCAGGTCATTGGAATGGATTTTCCAGAGAATGCCTCACCCCTGGAAATGCCCAAGGCCGGGTTGGTCAGGGTTTGGAGCAACCTGGGATAGTGGGAGGTGTCCCTGCCATGGCAGGGGAGGGAATGTGATGAGGTTTAAGGTCCCTTCTGACCAAAACCATTCCATGATTCCATGACAATTCTCTGGCCCTTTAAACGCTGCCTCTTTGTGAAACAAGATCAATCCAGACTTCAGTTAAAACGGAAATGACCCAAACTTTATTGAAGGTTTTGTCATTAGCAGAACTGTTAAGAAAGCAGAATATTTTACACCTCAAGAATCATTAAGATCTAATTCTCTTGAGAATACAGTACAAATAAAAGCTAATAATAATAAAAAAAGGACCTCCTCCTCCCCCCATTCAAGATTTTATTATTGTAAAATAAATGAAGTCAAGTTAAAAAACGTTCTGATCTTCAACACTGGCAATCTGAAAGTGTCACTGATTCCAGAGATTTTTGCAATGCAGCACAATTTCACAGCTGTAAGGAAAAGATTTATGGCAGCTTGATAAAAGTAGGATTTCAGAGTTGTCAAAAGGCCTTAAAAATCTTATCTGCAGTTTAAAATGATGATGAAGAACTCCAAGTAAAAAAAGAAATGACAACAAAACAAACAAAAGACTCCACTTCAAATGTGTGTGAAATGCAGAAGTAATGCCCTGCAGGCTGCTCCAAAGTGTTCACTTGTCTTTTGCAGAGCCTGCACAGCGCCTGGGATAGCACTGAAATACACATGGTCCAGCAACGGGCACCGTTCCAGTTGTGCAGGGACTCTCAACTGATCACAGGCAGGTTTGAGACACAAATTCACATTGCACTCCGTTTAGGATGCTTAGTTGTTGGACACTACACACAGAGATGCTTTTATTATTAAAAGAAAGCCCAGTTGTGCCCTTTCCATGTATTAAAGTGCACTAAGTGACCATTTTAAAGCAGGCCAGAAAGTCCCTTTGAAGTTGGTCCCTAAGCACTGCAGTAGCATTTGGAGTGGTAGGGGTGGTGTGTTCCAGAGGCCCTGTCCCACACCAGCACGGCAAGGACAGTGGAATTCCATCAACTGTTAGTGAAATACCTATTGAAGCTCAAAGGGATAAGACAGAGAACAGCTCTGTTCTCATGCTGGGGACAGACACTACCTGCTGAAGCTGTCCCACAGCCAGACACTTGTTCCATGCACCTAAAGAATTTGCAGGCTTCCAGAGTTTTCTAGCTGAGATAATTTGTATGTAGATTCCCTTAATGCTGATGTGCAGTGCAGCATCACTTCATCCAGGAGAGCTGTTTGGTAAAGCTAAAAATATCCATTTCAAAAGGCCCAGCACCTTGCAGCAAGTTTTCTAGTAAAAGGCCAATTTATTCATCATCATCATCATCTTCATAGTAGCGATTCCTTTTGATCTGCTCTTCCACAGATAGATCTTCCACGTCTTCACCCTCCCAAAAACCAACGTCTTGCGATTTGCGATTCTGGTTTGGAGATGATTCCTTAGCGGTCACAACACTGCCTAAGCTGGAATGTTTAGGAGAATTTGGTTCAAGGAGTTCTTCCTTTGGAATTTCTGGCTCCTCTGTAGTGTGTTCTTCCTCGTCTGTGTCTGCATTCATCTGGCCATTCTCTACAATGTTCTGCTCTGCTGTTTTGGTACCTGACAATTCCCGCTCTTCCTCCTCATTTTTCTCCCCGGAGTTCTGGATGTTCCTATGCTCAACCTTCTTTTCCTTTTGCTTTTTCTCTTCAACAACCTCTCTCTCCAGTTCCTCATTCCTTTTCAATGTGTCTCTCTCTTCCTTGGAAGGAGATGGTGAATTCTCTGTTTTATGGCCTTTAACAGATATTGTTCTAAAGGAGGCTGCGACTGTAAAGGGGCGACTTCGCTCCTTCAGCGAGGAAGATCTTCTTAACTTTTTGAGATCCAGATCCACATCCTCCTGCACATCGGGCTTGGAAATCTCTTCTTCTGGAGGCCACTTGGGTTTGAGTACTTTGATGCCCTCATCTAAGGCACTTCCTTGGATACTTTGGTCAGATGGGGGTGGCCAGGCAATTCTGAGCTTTTTTGTTTCTGCTGGTCTTTCTTCCCTTTCAGGCACAGCTGAAGCTTTTGCTTCCATACTTGCTGCCAGAACTCCTACTTTTGCAATCGGGGCATCCTCTACTCCTGGGCTTTGTGGAGTGTCTGGTGAATTCACACCATGGACGGTTTTCTCTGGGGATTCTTCACATTCAGTTTTACCTGCCCACAATTCCTTATGCTGCTTGTGTCCAAAGCCCTCATCATAATTGCCTTTGGACTTGAAGAGCTGATTGAAGTGAGGCTTGCAGTAGATGCTCCCACGCAGAGAGGCGTAAGTCCCGAGGCTGTTCAGGAAACAGATCAAACGTTACAGCTCAGGGCCACCAACACCAGCATGTTCCAGTTGTGTTACACAAGAGATTCAATTTCAGTCTTCCACATGTTCAAAAAACAAGCTTACAGCCCTCGGGGTTTGCATGGCTCTTTCTAGGAATTCTTTACAAAGCTGGACATTCTATTTTTCCCCACATAAAATTACATTAAGAGTTTAAAAATGGCATCAAGTGCACCAGGCACTGGCACAAGTAGGCCTGTGTTACCTCTCCCACACAAATCACTGGATTATGGTGACTTCCAGCTCAGCTAGGCCTGAGCAGCACCTTCCTCAGCTGTGACAGGAAAACTGACTTCCCAATTTTCCAGCCAAGGGAGCAGTGCACATACCTGAGTTTGCTGTTGCAATAGGAACAGCGGAAGCAGCTGATGTGAAACACCTGCTGGTTGGCAAAGAGCCTTTCCATGGGGTACACAGTCTTCTGACACCCAACACAGGTTTCCTTCATTGGCAACTGGAATTTCTATAGGGAAAAGAGAAAGTTTGTTAACTGGAAAACACATCAAGTGCTGGGGACTTGGCGTGGGTTCATGCACAGCTTCCTGAACTCTCAAGAACTGCAGAGTTCACTTTCTCTAATTATGGTGCAGCGGGGTCTGCTGGGCAGTGAGAGGCTACAACAGCCCCATGGGATTGCTGTGGCTTGACAGGGAACCAAGATCTCACCCCAGTGAATCCCACAGCTGAAGCAGCACATGCTGAGCAATGGTTGGGAAAGAACAATGAGAGCACTAAAACTGAGCCTGTTCCCCAAAGCTGTCTCATCCTTTCCTGCAACCTGTTTTTATTGATTGGAGAATGATGAAGCATTCCAGTTGATTACAATCAGTGTGAGACTTACCAAAATAATAAAAATAGTGCAGAAAAAAAAAGAATCTTGAAATGATTTGGGTTGGAAAGGACCTTGAAGATCATCTAGTTCCAATCCCCTGCCATGGTCAGGGACACTGTCCACCAGAAGAGTTGAATTGGCCTCACAAAGTACAGGGTGGGAGAGGAAAGGAGGGAAACAGGCTGCCCAATGGTTTGAAATGTTCCATTTTTGTTAAATCTTTTCTCTCAAAGAGGAGGAAATAGTCTCAGCACCAGTACAACAGCAGGAAACACTCCTGGCTTCACTGGTAAACAATTCCAGCTCTATCCCAAAGAAACCCCACTCAGGTTTCAGGACTCACAGCCCCCCAAACTTGCTCAAGATTCAAAGATTCAAAGTGAGCAGAGCTTTGAGGTTAAACAGCTACAATTCTTATGTGCTTACTGAATTTCCTGAAGGTTTAGTGCAAGGATAAACTTGAGCACTGAGGAGTCGAGTGTCACTGCTGTGCAGCAATGATCACAGGTTTGTTTTCAGACAGCATCAAGGAAGCAAGAACATTGGCCATGAGAAAAGGTCAGTGGATGCCATTTACTTCTTGAAATCTATTACCACCGGCCAATGGGGAGGGCACTTTACAGGATAAATTAAATAACACAACATTGGCATTTTGGGGCTGCATGTTGATTACAAGTGATTTAGCAGCCCAGCCTCCACTCCAGAGTGTGCTCAGACATACTTATAAGTGTGGCTTTTCCTTGGCAAAGAATTACCTGCTACAGACTTACAAAAAGATTTACGGAAAATCTGATGGCTAAAGAAAAGGCAGGAAGGTCACAGGAAGACATCATCACAGAAATTTATTTATAACAGTCTAGAAACAATGGTTAGGAATGAAAGTTCCAGCATGTAAGGGCAGATTGCTGAAGATGGAGCCAGCTCAAGTCACTTTGTCACAACCATAAAGTTTGCTGCCAATTTAATTCCATTTTAATATGTATTTCGGGGTTTCCAGGCATTGCTTGAAGTTACAGTAAAGTTCTGATGATAACAGCTTCACTAACAAAATTCAGAATTCCTTTTAAAAAGGAATCCACAGTTTCTAGGTGCTGCCAAAACTCTGCATCTTGAGTCACTACACAAAATCTCAAAAAAATGAGATTTACTGATGCAAACAAAAATCTAATCCCCCATGCTTGCCACATGGAGCAAGGCAGTAAAAATTTGCTTGCCCATGAAAACATTTTCTCCCTAAAGCTCAGTTTTGCACGAGGGCATTGGTTTTGCACGGTGACACAACAGTGCTGGCACGTGCTTCTGCAATCACACTCCCATCCAAGGAGAGGGACTTACTTGCATACAATGAGCCCTATGAGGCGTTTTGGGCTGTGAAGAGACAGAAATTCCTTTCCAGGATACTACAAATAGGAGCTACAGGAGGAAGATGAGGCCCAAGAAGTATAAAAAGGACTTGAGAGAAAGCTGAGAGTTGAGCTCACATTAGGAGGGAAGCAGAAGGCAGGAGGAGAGGTTAGGAACCAAGAACAGGAGACAGAAGCTGGAAGAGACAAATAGGAACCTTGCATGAATAAACAGAAGCTTCTATCTCACAGAGTGCAGCATCTAAAGCTGTAACTGGGCAAAAGGCTAAAATGGTTTTGATAATATCAAGAGAAAGCAGAGAGCACCAGGACATGCAGCTTTTGTGTCACAGACTAGGATCACACAACTCTCAGTGGCAGCTCAGATTTCCCATACTGGCATTCCTCCCTTGCACACTGGCAAGCCAGATCTCCCCAGTCTCTGAGCCCAGGGCTGTTCCTCCCAAAGGTGGGGAAAACAACAAAAGCCCAGTTGTTTCCTTAGGAGGGAGCCAGGAAGTGTGTGGCAGCCTAGGGAATCAGCATCCCAACCCCAGACAACACATGTGATGGGCAAACACAGCCTGAGCAAAATGTCCAGTGCTGCCATTTGTTATCTAATCAGATTAGCAAATACATCCCTGAACCAAAGTTCTCCATCTGCTTTATCGCTCCCTAAGGAAACTCTAACATCCAAGACTCATCACTCAGAAAGCCAGACCTGATTTTTATAGAGTCAGGCACCACACTGCCCTCACTATAAAGTTACTACCAGTTGCAGTTACCTTGGGAACAGCTGGAAGAGGAGCAAAGCCAAGTCCCAGCTTGCTAAAGGCTCTGGAGATCAGTACCAGGACCTCAGGGCCCATCTCCAGGAGCACAGACAAGCCCTGAGACCCTGCCCAAGCCCCTCTGCCACACTGAACTGGCACAGGGCTGTAACAGAGACAACAAATCCCACCCAGTCTCTGGAAAAAACCTGACTGCTTTGAGGTGCTTTTCCACCATGAATTCAAGTGTCCTCACAATCACACTCTGATGAGAAAGGAGCAGGTATTGATCCAGTTACTGCCAGACCTTTATGCTTAAGCACATTTAGGTTTTTCAGTATTAAACAGGGCCATCAGTTGGTTTTCAGCTTCACCAGGTGTGAGGATGAAGAGCTGTGTTACCTTCACGGCTTTTGGAGGAGAGGCCTCTGTGTGCCCAGCTGCTTTAGCACCAAGGTTCTGCTGCTTTGAGCTGACAGGTTTCTGAGCTTCTGCCTCGCTCTCTGACTGTCCAGCTGAGGGAGAAAAGGCAATTAGAATGAATTTAAACTCTGGGCAGCTTATGCTCACCAGAGCCATCAGATCTCAGTTCCAGTTAAATGGTGAGGGAGCTACACTTAAAAGTGTTCAATCAAGGCAAAAGGAGTTATAAATGTCTTAAAATTACAGCTGCAAATGAACTTCTAAACATGAAAGAAATTCTTATAAAGTCTGTGCTAGGCACAGTTCAGATTTTTAGTACAAAACAGTTTTTATTAATTAATCACTTGATAGGGCTCACCATGGCCATCCTCCAGCAGACCAGAGTGCAAAGACAAGCTGTTCTCACCTCCAGAAACCTGTAAGAGAAAATGAGACAATGAGAACCTCTGACCTTCTGAGAGCTGAACAGTCATGGCCCCAGGAAGGCAGCAGGCAGTTTGAGACAGGGAGAGACCTGAGGAGCTCAGGAAGGGAGCGGTGTTGAGGAACAAGAGGGTCCAGCTGAGTGTCAAGAGAGTCCTTGCTACAAGGCAGACACCCTCACAGGCTTCACACATACAAACATCAGATTTCTGGTTTCTGGTACATCTTTATTAACCCTCAGAAATCTTGGTTGATTTGCTGATGTTCCTCCCAGGTTTTCTCACTTACAAATCCCTTGACCCCACGCAGCACATTTACTGGAAATCTCATGGTTTTCTCCAACATTTGACCAATCTCTGACATTCAGCAGAGACTGTGCTCTTGGGGAAAAAAAAACCAAACCCAAAATTAAAAAGAACACCTGAATTTTAAAAAAAAAGCTTTTTTTTGAACCATAAGCCTGTTCCAAGGTTGGGACAAACATGCCAGATCTTCCTTGTTCATCCTCCTCCAGAAACAAATCAGTAACTTTAAAAAAACTTTCAAACTAGAGGAGTTGGGTCTAAACCAGTTTCAAATACTGCACAGATAGTAGTATTTGTTCATAGCATTGTTTAGTATGGAAAAGACCTTTAAGATCATCAAATGCAACCATGAACAAAACCTGCTACAGATAAAGCTCTTGATGTAGAACTCTTTATTAAACTTGGCACTATTGCTATTAAATCAAATAGTTTTAAGTAGCTACACTGAGGAACTAAAGTACTCTAACAAGATTAACTGCAAATCATCACTAATTCACCTTAATGATTGAAAAGTCCACTGCAAGCAACTGAAATTTGTAAATGAAGGAGGTAATGAGGAGGCAAAGTTACACGTGTGAACATCCCCTGGTCTGCTGAAAGCAGAGCTGACCCCAGTGTCCTGGGCAGAGCATGAACGTGTTCTGAGGCTGCTGAAGTCACACACGTCTGGCACTGAATGTGCCACGGGTGCAGTGTGAAAAATGACAGAGTGAAGTGTCTTTTGTTTCCTTTTGCCAGAGGATTCCCATTTCTGACACTAACGACAAGCAGCTTTAATTAGGCTCATTTCCAAGTTCACCGCGTCCCTTCCAAAGGACAATCCTGGCTCCCAAACAATGCCCTATTCAGGTTCTCATTGCACCTGGACACCTCAACAAGTAACTCTGCAATTACAGCTGAACACAAGAAATTTCATTCAAACCTTCCATTCACAGCTGGGAGATATTCTGATTTAACAGGTGCTCTTTTAATTAACTCACCTTGGAGCAGGAAGCAGCCTCGACCAGTCAGACACGAAGCTGCTCAGCTGTCTCTGAGGAACAGCTGAAAGCAAAGATTTGGCCCCTTGCCCAAGGAAGGCTGAAAAGCTCTAAAAGCCCTCCTGGCATTAAGCTGCCACGTGTTCAGCCTGGATGGAATACACAGTACCCCAATTATTATTCAGCTACTTTTATCCCGTCTGCTGTCCCCAGTTCAGGGAACAAATGCTCAAGTCCAGTTTACAGAGTCTCAATTTATAGCTGGAGCTCAAAACCAGGAACCAGCCCAAGCTGCCATTCTCAGTTACCCTAAAATTTAGCTACTAAATGCAGAAGAAACAGTGACAAACTCCTTTGACTTGGCTCATACAAAGCTGCTCATGGGGTTTTTTTAAATTGGTGGGGATTTTTTAGTTTATAAAAAAATCCACCATAAAACAAACCAACCAAGACAGAAAAATTCTCCCAGAAAACTTATCTCTAGACATTCTCTTTCACAGACACTTAGAGACAGTCTAAAAAGAACAACTTCAACAGGAATTTTGCAGCATGTAACTAATCTGCATCAGCTGCTCAATTCCCAGATGGCATGTGGAACATGGAACCAGTGTATCAGCTGTGCTTCCACAGCCAGTTCCACTCAAAATGGAGCCCTTGATCTCCACCAGCACAGACATCTTACCTTCTCCCCATCCTGACAGGAACTGGAGTCCTCAACTGGTGCCATATTCTCCTTCTGCCCAGATTTGTAATTCTTGAGTTCACTCTCACTGGCTTGAATCTCACTCTATAGGACAAAGCACTGGAAAGGTGACAGGTTCTTTTCCCCTAAGAAAATACTTGCTTTCTATTTTTCTTGAGATGTTTTAAGAACTGTTTTTCTAGTATGTGGAGTGATAATTGAAGGAGGGGCCATAAGAATGTACAGGCACTTGTTAAGTGACATATTCTAGTGAGGGAACAGGATTAGGCTGTAGGATTTTACTGTGCTCCAAGGAGGTAATGCCAGTGTTTTCCTGAGCAACCCTTTTCTTCCAAATTCCTGTTTAAAATCATTTAAGTATTCCCTGCTCAATGCACATCCTCCTTTTCAAGAAAGATAAACTTTTCACTTGGAATGACAAGTATTTCCATACAAGCACTGCCTAAAGTACAGTGAAATTGCTAAATACAATATGACATAAAAGCAAATCCCACATTTGCTTCAATTCTAGTCAAAACCCTGACTCTGTTTTCCTGAGATCTTTGTTCTTGATAGACTGACTGAAGACTTTCACAGAAGGATCTTTCAGACTTTAAAACCAATGAAATCCAGTGAAACCTCGTGTTTCTTTCATTGCCCCAGGACACAAGATCAGTGGAAGCCTCGTGCTTTTCACAAGGCATCTTCTCTGTGACATGAAAGAGGAAGAGCCACATGCCAGCACTAGCATCTTCCTGCACTGGGAAACAAATCTCCACAAAGCCAACCACATCCGAGAGGTTCATAGCAAATGTTGGAATTTCAATGCTTAGATCTCTGTATCTGCTGTCCAGCACCTTTCCCTCCCCTTCCAACACACAGAACTGATTGTTCCTCATCCCTACTCAAACCAAGTGTCCATCAGGTTTAATCCAGGCCTTAGTATAGCCCTAAAACAGCTGTTCCTAGGAGAGTCTGGCTGGCCCAGGTATGAAAAGGGCAACACAAATACACTTCCATAGCAAAAAAGCCCTGGTTGCTTTGGCAGCAGGGAAGGAGAAGATCCCAAGGTTAGGGGCACAGTGGCACTGCAAACACCGGCCTCAGGAATCCCTGGCTGCTCCCTCTCACTGCCCTCATCCACGTGCCAGGTCAAACTGGGAAGAGACTGTCCCCAAATGGGGCATCCTGAGAGCATCAGGCTGGACTGACACTAAACCAAGAGCTCTGGGGGCTGCAAACAGGAGCCTCTGCAGAAATGGCAAATCTCTTGCCATCAGGACAGAATTTAGTTACTCAGCCGCCACTCTAAGCCCCAAACTGGAAAAGGCATCAGGAAATGAGCCCAGGCAAGGCACAGGAGGCAGAAATGGGCAATTAGGTTAATCAGATTTGTTGCAGTGGCTGCAAGGACTTTCCATTCATGCAGGGAAGGTTTTACTGACCCTTCTCCCACAGCTGGGGAATCTGACCCATGTGCAGATGAAATTCAGGAATCACTTGAGCTCAGAAGAAGCCCTTGGTTCTCCACAGAGACTCCTGGAAAGCAGGCTCTCCTCTGAGGGAGAACCAGCACTTCGGGCTCTCATTTCCAGGGCAAGTTTTCCAACTTAAAAAGGCCTTTTCTCTTCAAATCTATTGCTCTGGTTAATAAAGGTAATACTTGAGCAATATAAGTTCCCATCATTCAGCAAAAATATCAGAAACTTCCAGCAAATGTACCTAAGCAGTTTTTAACAAAACCTGAGATTCCTGAAACTTCCTCAGCTGTAACACCTCATTAATTGTTCAGCTCCTGGTCAAATATTTGCAAAACAGGCAGAGGTTCATTCACTGCAAGAGTCTAATTGGATTCAGAGAGTGGTGAGAAATCCTGAAGGGAGGTCAAAAGTGAGGAAGACTGACTGGAGATCCCAAAGCTGCAGGCCAAGAGATCCAAGTTCTGAGCACTGTGTGACACAAAGTGACTTCACCTCACTGTGCCTCAGTTTCCCACAGCTTAGAGCTGCTGCACAACATAGAATTGAGTTTTCTTTTTAAAACAAAAACAACAAACACGTAGAGAGCTACAGACACTCAAAGTAAAAGAATGTCAACCATGCTTCAGAAGGACCTCAGTCAGGGTGCCAGCAATTAATTCCTTGGAAAATTTTCAACATTATTCCAGGAAGATGCAAATAGACTTATTTCTTCCTGCAGAGAAGAGGCAACTCTTCATCAGAAATTACTCCTATGGGCACAGAGTTATTTTCAAAGAGAATGGCATTACCCTCAAGAAGCCTGGTTTCCTTAAGAGCTGCTTTCCAGTCTCAGGCTGGGACAAAAATTCACTTCCACATAAACCAAGACTTACCATGGGAATGATGCCTGAGGAACTGCCCTGCTTGGACACAGCTGCCTGGTACTTGGCCAGCCTGTCCTTTATGGATGTCTCTGATAAACGGGGCATGTCCAGGTTCTTCCTGCTCTCTGCCTTGTCTGGGCTGAGTCCTGGACTGGTCTCTACAAGATACCCTGGTAAAAAAAACCAAACATGAATAACAGATAACTCCCAGAACACTCACTAAGATCCTTTTTGGGGAGAATAAACACATTGCCCTTCCCTCCAGGATCATGCCAGTGAGGACACTGTGCGTATCACTAAGGAGTGAGACCCAAGGGAACAGCTGCAGCTGTGCCAGCCATTGCTGGAAACCCCAAAAGATTGCAAATGGTTTGCTAGAAAAAGGTCTCCAAACAGATAAAAATGCATAGTTTTGTTTAAATCAAAGCTCACAGTAGCTCCCTGTGTCTGGTCAGGATAGGAGGGATGAGGATTGAAGGAAGGAGGCAGAAGAACATTGACTGTTCACTGCTTCCTAAATTACCTTGACTATTAAAACTAGTTCTAGGATTGAGACACAGGAAAGAATGGGCTGTATTCCTTAATTTGTTGGTTATGCCCTGTGCCTTGGTTTCCCATGCTCAAGAGTGGAATGGTTTAAAACTCCCAGCAAGGCTTCAGTAATTTAAGGGGATGCTGATGGACTTCCTTCCATTTTGGAAAGGCAGAAGTTACTCCACAGAACCCTTGGGATTGGAAAAGCCCTCCAAGAGCAGTGAGTCCAACCTGTGCCTGATCCCCACACCTTGTCCCCCGACCAGAGCACTGAGCACCACATCCAGCTGTTCCTTGGACGCCTCCAGGGGAATTTCTCTTGTGTAAAGTAGATGTATCTGTTCAGCAGAGCCCAACCCAACCCGCCCCAAGGCCAGCGCTGAGGTTTCCTGACCTGCTGTGCCGTGGCTCCGCTCTCCCTGGGCAGCGTCGCCGTCCTCCGGGGACGGGCCGTTCTCCGAAAGCCGCCTGCCCGCGCCTGCCCGGCGCGGCTCCCGGGGGCCCTGCTGGGGACAGAGCCTCCCGTCAGCGCCTGGGCACGCGGGGATTGCTCTGGGTAATCCCTTCAGAGGCACAGGTGTCACTAGCAAAGCTGCTTTGCTGCAATAAACAAGGCTAGCGGGCAACATCTTATTTAACCAATATGAAGTTTGATCACAGAGTACCTGACCCACTGTCACCTGGGAACACTTTCTTGAAGAGGTCAGTCAGTGCCCTTTGGAAGTTCTCTTGGTTTAAAAGGACCACAAAGATCAGATTTTTAGGTCGTTCACACTACAGATACAAAACTTCAGTCTAGATTTTTGCATTTCATGCAATTTCTGTTGAAGCCAATAGTCACGGTCATTGTATGAAGATTTAAAATCTTCATTTTAAATGAAGGATGCAAGGAACAACTTATCCAAAATCTGCATTCATTTTCAGCCACAGAAAAAGGAATTAATAGTATTGCAATGAAAGTTACCTAGAGTTATTTGTTTTGATTTGGACAGTTCATGCATTTGGTACCAAATAATTCCCTAATTACATCTGATAAGGCTGAAGCTTAAGCAGCAGTGTTAGAGATAAATATTCTCAGATCTCCAGGATAATCACTCTCTGCTGCAGGGCTGGACAGGGTGTCCTGGTAGCACCACACAGATGCTCTGGCTGCCTCAATCAGATTTTATTCTTATTTGTTGAGACAAATTCCCCAAGTCTAAATCTCAACAAAAGAAAGCACAAAAAGAAATTTCTACAGCTTTGATAAAAGTTGTTGAGCACAGTTAAACCGGACTCCATCAAGGCAGGATGTATTCACAGCTGAAAGTCAGCCTATAAAATCCTAGGAGGTGCTGGACCTCTGTTCTCTCTCTAGGAAGAGTTAAATCACAGTTGGAAATTCAGATTGAGGCTAATGTAGAGAAAAAGGCAGGTTTGGCAAGATGCTCCAACCACACATTCCCCCTCAGTTCCAAAGACTTTCTTATTTGCTGGTCACCAAACTGAAGGAAATTCCAAAGTTTTATTTTTGCAGAACTGCAGTGTAAGATAATCACTATGAAAAATCAGGCTGCTTTCCATACAAACAGCGACTTCACCAGGAAAGGAAATGCAGCTGGAAAACCTCATTTTCCATTAGCACGGGAAATAGTTTCTATTTCTGTGGTTTGAGACTTTGGTAGCTTTTCTTACTGGAAAAGAGCTTTAGCTCTGACAAGTCTTGTGCTCACCAATAGGCTCAGCTCTGGGAGTGCCTGCACACTTGTAAAGACTTGCAGGTCCCTCATTCCATGAAAACTATTCTTAGATGATCATTCAGTCAATGTCCCCTTTAACATCACCCCAGCCCACCAGTCTGGGCTTCTTGCAGCTCAGAAATGTGGGCTCCAAAGGGTCCATCAGGAAAAGTTCAAATCAGCAGCAGCAGATAAAGTGCTCCTGCCCTTTGCCACCTCACATCTGCAGGTGTTACAACTTCACCTGAAGAGCTTTTCTGTGGGTGAGCTGCAGAACACAGAGTAAAAATCCCAACAACCAGAATGCAAAAGCTTTAGAGGTCAGGCATAGTTCAGTAAACATACAAATATTCAATAAATCTATAAATATCCTACAAATATCTGTAGGTTTTATATCAACAGTTTTATCTTGGAAAAAAAAAGAGTAAAAGGAAAAGAAATGTTTAACAGAGAAGATAAGGGACTTTCCATATTACAATGGACTGACCAACTGCAGGGAGTCAGCAGGATCATGGCTCATGGAAGGTAACTCCTCTCACATGGAGGAAGCCCCCTTAGGGATTTGTCACTCTGTGGCTGGGCCATAATTCCCAGGGCACAGCTTCTGCTGCTTTGGCAAGGGGACAAAATATTCCTGGTGTGTGGAAAGCCCCAAGTTCTCAGACTTGGGCAAGTGCAGAAGCTCTGCTGTGAGCACAGGTAAAGCTTCACCTGGGGCACAGAGCTGGGCAAAAACCCAAACCAAAGTTACACCTATTTCACTACAAACCCAAACCAAAGTCACACCTATTTCACTACAAACCCAAATCAAAGTCACACCTATTTCACTACAAACCCAAATCAAAGTCACACCTATTTCACTACAAACCCAAACCAAAGTCACACCTATTTCATTACAAACCACCTGTGCCAAACATGACCCTGCCATGAGGTCACCTACACCCCACAGCCAGGTTTTGCCTTAAAGGAAAAACACAAACCAGCCTGGAGACAACTTTTCCAGAAATGTTGCAGATCTGATCCTCCTTTCCCCGGGTGTGCTTTCACTATCACTTACAGGAAGAATCCTTTGAACATCAGGTCTTTTATCAGTTCCAGTCTTTGCTTAGTGCTGAACCAATCCAGGCTGCCTGGCCTACCCCTAATGGGATTAGAGCAGTTTGTTTCCATGAAAATGCAATAAAAGATCTGCCTCCTATCTATTGCAAAGGCAGAGCAAGATCTGAATGAATGAATGAATAAATGATGAGATTTTAATTATAATCCTGAAAATGAGAGTAGGATTGTTTAAAGGGGGAGATGGAATCAGGAAATCCAGGCCCTGCCCAGCAAGCACGGGAGATGATTTATCAGCACTGCCACGAGCCTCCAGCCGTGCAGTTTTTGCCAGCAAACACAGGTTTTGCCAGCAAAGCTCTGGCAGCACCAACACATCAAGTCTTCAGTAAAGTCCAAGGAAAACTGCCATCTCTCAGCTGAATTTACAGTTGGACTCAGTGACAGAAAGGAATTTTCCACCAAAACGCTTCCATGAAGCCTTGCTCAGGAAAAAGCACAGGAAATAAATGGGAGAGGCAACTGCAGAGCTGCAGTGCTGTCGTGGCTCCCAGCTCACCGAGCCACACCTGGGTCCCACAGCACCTACTCCCTTCCCTCACTGACCCAGTCCTCCCAGCACAGATCAATTCCCAGAACGAGGAATGGAATTCCAAACACGCCCCCTCTCCCCCACATCTGAACTTCAGAACCCTCCTTTTCCCTTCTACCGTAACAGATTAACTTGGAATAGGGATTTTGAACCAAACCTCAGCAGTTTTGTGCCTTCTGGATGGCGTTTACTGGCTCTAGTTCGTTTTCAACAGTGTTTGAATTGCTAAACTTGACAAACTATCAGTTTCAGATTCACTCAGCTCCAAAACAATTTATTCCCCAGGCTGAGATAAAGTTACTCGAAGCCCATCTGCAGAATTCCTGGGGAATTCTGAGTGATTAATCCTGCAGCAAGAGTTCAGGGAAGGTCTGTCATGGGCAGCTCTCATACCATGACAAAGACTACAAAAATTCGAGTTGTGAAATGACTTCACACAGACCCAAAATTCCCTTTAACACCGAGTTGCTCCTCTGAGCCCTGAATTGTTACATATTGAAACAACTTTTATCCAAAATGTGTTTGCTTTAGTCAATACCTCAAGAAAACCAGTCTCAGTAAAACAAAGCCAGGAGGAGAGGAAACTATGAGAAAACTGGAAAATCCACCAGCATCGAGGCCTCGGGACTGTGTTGCAAGTCCCCAGCATATGCAACTCATTTTGGAGTTAAGCAATTCCCCCCGGGACACGCCGGCTGCAGTCCACATGCGGGATCAGATTTCATGAGCAGTTGGAAGAAAAATGCGAGCCCTGAGCATTTGCAAGTCAAAACTAGTGAGGGCAGGAGCTGCTCTGGCCATCTCGGCTTCGTTTTCCCTCAGTGAGATTTGTTTTTTCGATAAGAAACATTTTGTAAGACACAAAGATGAGGGAAGAGCGAGGGAAGGATGGGAGTGTTTCACTCTATGTGTGTGTGAGTTTGTGTGATTCATACTGATACAGATATCAAAACCTCTCACTTCTTATCTCGACTGCAACAGTCCCGATTGCCGAGCTCACTTCAAACTCTCTTACTTTTCATATATTAAAAAATACATAAGTACCTACATATGCATTTTATACAATTCATATTGCATTTGATACAATTCATATTTGCATTTGATACAATTCATATTTGCACACCTCATTGTAATCTTCACACGAGACACGAATAACCCCTACTTACTTTACAAAACTTAAGAAATTCCATACTTATTCTCCCCTCTACCACTGAAGGCTATCAAAGCAAATTCACTTTACTCCAACGAGCAATCACGAGCTGCCACAACTCCGAGCACCACGCACGTACTTGCGCGGCTCGAGTAAGTTACTAACAGCACGGTGTTCTATTTTCACTAAAACAATGAACACAATATTTGCAGAGTCAATAGCTGGAGCCACTCCCTCCCGGGATTTTCCCGATGCCGCGGAGGCAGCAGCTTCAGTTTCTCCGAGATCGGGAGGGACAGATCCTTACCTTGGGCTGAGGGGCTTCCCCCTTCTCGAACATCATCTTCAGCTTGCTCAGGGGCACGTTGTACTTCTCGATCCTGCCCGGAGACTCCGACCTCTCGCTGCCCTCGGGCTTTTCCATTTCGCGGGGCTCTCTCGCGCAGTTTTCCGCGGTGCCGCCCTCCCGGCAGCGGCCGCGGGGCTCGGCGCTGTCACCAGCGGGGCACTGCGGCCGCCCGGGGGCAGCTCCGGGCCCCGGCGAAGGGGCGCGCCCGGTCCCGACCTTGTGCCGCACCTCGGCGCCGCCGGCCCGGGCCGCTTCCCTCCCTGGCTCCGCTCCCAGCACCGGATTCTCCCACTTCTTCTTCAGCACGCTCAGATTCCCCCTCGTCAAGTGAGCGGGCAGGTTTTCTGTGTTCTGCAAAGAACAAGGAGTTAACTGCAGCTCTCCGAAGCACTTCCTTTCCATGCGGGAGGAAGCTCAGCACCGACCCCCGCTCCCGGCCAGCTGTGAACAGTTACAGCTGTGCCACATGGAGAAAGCATCCAGGATAGGGAAGGAAGGAGGGGGGAGAAGAGAAAAGTCAGGAGTAAGGCAGGAAGTGAGCAAACAGGAATGGCCTTATAAGGCAAAAGGGAGTCAAACCCCAGGAGTTAAATGCCACACAAAAGACCTGAATCCACATATGAAGGAAATGGGACTCAAATCCACACGAGGAGGGTCTCCAGTCCCAGAACAAGGCAACGGGAGCACAAGAGCCATAGGAGGTGGCTGGTGTGCCAAATACTGCAGTGTCTTGAGAAGACAACACTACCAGGCCTTCCAAAAGCTACAAATTAGCTCTCAGAATCCACTAAATCCTTGGAGTTACCTGTTTCTGCAACACTTCAGTTCCCAGAGACCTGCCCAGGATTTTACACCACGCAGCCAAAGCTCAAGCCAAGCGCCCACAACATGCATCCCTCTGCTCCAGTTTAAAAACAACCAGTAACTTGCTGGGGTTTTTGTTCTATTTCACTCAAGCCATTGAAAGCACCACTGGGGACACACACACACACACACACACCCCCAGAGTCACTGGCACTGCCTCACCCCCAGGGGAACACCCGGAGCAGCATCACCTCCTCCCATCCAGCTGCTGCCAGCAGTTCCCTCTCCCCAGAGCAACAGCGCAGCCCGTGCTGGAGCCATTCCAACCCAATACCTGCCACCATTGCATGTTTCCTGTCTCTCCCTTATGGAGACCACTCCAAACTCATTGCAAGTGGAGCAGGGCTGCCAGGCTTACAGGAATTAACCAGCATTAGTGGCTATATTGGGATTTAAGTCTCTCACCCTATTACTCTTCTGGTCACATTTTGAACGCTGCTTTGCAAATTGACTTGAATCCACTTACACTTCAAAAAAATCAGTGTGTTTGCTGACTGCATTGAAAAGAAAGTATTAAAATTGTAAGGGAAGTGTTGTAATGGAACAGAAATATTGAGAATTGTGTGACAGGTTTCTGTGGGAACACCTCCAGAATCTCAGCACACTTCCTAACACAAGTCCCTCCTGCTTGAGATTTGCCCGCTCCCTGATCACAGGAAGATTGACAGACACAAGCATTGAAGAAAATTTAAGACTGAAAAGTAATTTTTAGAATGCTTATTTTATCCCACCTACATCCCAAACAGCAGCTCCCCAAGCATTAGAGAAATCAAGGCAGCAACATTCCCATGGATCCTGAAAATACTGGCAGTGCTTTAAAACACAAATTACCCTGGGGACCAGGACAAAGCCCTGCAACCTTTGTCAGCCAAGGCTCCCTGACCTCTGAACACCTGAATGCAATGGAGGTTACAGGAAGGAATGTGGGGCTGTAACAGAGCCAAAAGGTTGGTGCTGCCTCATCCAGGGGCATTTGCAGCCCTGGGAGTCCCTTCAGAGAAGATCCTACAGCTCTCAAAGACATGCTGGGTTTCAGGGAGGCTTGGAGGCTCCTTTTAAGCACTTTTAAATTTAGTTAAGAAAGGAAGAGGCACCACACAAGTGCCTCCAGCTAAGAGCAGGAGGTGGGTACTCCTGGCTTGTGGTTAACTCATTTTGCCTTTTGCTTAGGAGAGAACTGGTGATTCAACACAGCTTTGGGCAAGAAACTTCATTTCCTTTCCTCCACACCGGGAAAAAGCATGAAGCAGAAGCAAAGCCTGTGTCTAAGCCAGGTTTTCTGTAGGATACACAGCAGCAATTTTGATATTCCAAAAATCAGCTGTCACAGCAATATTAATGCAGGTGATCCATCCTGATTTCAGGCTGTGCTTTTCCAAGGAAACAAACACTTATACAAAACACTTACACTTCTCTTCTTCTCAGCAGTGGCTTCTTCAGCAGCTTTCTGATACCTTTGAGAGAGTGAAAAACAAACAAAACCCCAGTTTTAACCAGAATACTGAATGCTCCTGAAGACAGCTGAGATTTTTCTTCCCCCACCCCCTGGATGAACTAAAAGGAGAGGCTGGACAAACAGCAGCAAATAACACAAAGCCAAGTGACAGACACATTTTCAGTCATCCAGTTTACAATAATAACACCCATTAATACTTTTCATTCCCTAAGCACTCCGATTCCCAAATAGAGACAGTTTACCTTGGAATAGCTGTATTGTTTCCGCCACCCAGCTGTCTGCTGTGCCCCCTTGCAGGAATAATTCAGCTCTTTATATAGCAGCTGCTGAACCAGAACAAATTCCAGCTTGGCACATGCCGAAAATCTCCCTAAGTGCCAGAGGATTTTACTCCGTGGGCTGGGAGCTGCCCCCATTCAGCATTTGCCTCCTGGGCAGCTGAGCCATCACAGCCCTCTGGAGATAAGCCACCCTGGATCATGAATCAAAGTCCTTTAAGGAGCTGCAGGGAACTCCCAGCAATCTGCACTCCCTCCACAGTCCTCACTGCTTACCACGCTGCACAAGGTGACTGCACTTGGCCTTTGAAATACGAAAATTAGTGACAAATTTTGCCATATTAAAGGAGAGCTCTGCCTTTCAGAGAGAAGGAACCCAGCATCTGCTTGGGCAAAGGGCCTTTCTGTTTTCCTGATTTGTGGAATTCTGCTTTTGACACAGCAGCGAGTGTGTTGCAGGCTGTTGCTCCTCTTTAACCAGTGCAAACACACTAACCCACATCTCTGCACTATAAAGGGTCCAAATTTGAACACGAGGTGCTGAGAAAGTGATGCTGGAGGAAGAGGGGTCAATACTGGAAGAAGAAACAAAGAGGAGCACAGATGAAAGTCAAGCAGCACCTGGAAAACAGATGATGACTGAGGAGTCCCAGCCCTCTCTCTGAGAGCCAGCCCAGCATGGGGCACTTTTCTAATCTCTGCTGTTGCCTTTTGTGCCTCTGACCTGACAAAACCGATTATGTGGGATGGAGAAAAACGTTTTCACATACAAATATTTAATTAACAGCACTTAAATGTCACGCTCCTCCCTGTGGGCATCAGGGTGGCAAAGCCAGAGAGCTGGACTGTGTTTTTCCAAGGCACTGACCCTGCCTATGTAGAGGGACACTACTTGATTAAGGAATAGCAGTTTGGATTACTTCCAGTAAGCCTTTTTCAAGGGATTATCAACATTTAGCAAGATGACCAGGTTTTGTAATCAAGCTTCAGTGAGTGAATAAATTACCTTAACAAGGTGGTGACAGCAAACAGCTTCTCCCTGGGCCTGAGATCCACAGAGGAGCTCTGGAGCTGTGGGTGTGTAACTATCCCTCTCCTGCAGATTCCATAAAGTTTGCCCCACTTAAGATCCAAATACTCCAAAACTTTGTTACACTATTAAAGCAAGAACCTCAGACTCTCAGTTCCCCAAATCCCATTGAAAACCCCAGCTGAAGCCTATATAATTCCTTAAGGGAATAAAGGCTTTTGTAGGGAATGCATTGGTTATTAGCACTCAGCTTTCTCAGGGTATACAATATTTATGGTTTGAGTTTAACCTTTTATCCATCTCTCCTTTTCTATCTAAGTCAGGAGAGGTTTAAGGTGGATATCAGGAAAAGGTTCTTCCCCCAGGGAGTGCTCAGGCACTGGAAAAGCCCCTCAGGGAATGGTCACAGTCCCAAGGCTGCCAGAGCTCCAGGAGCATTTGGACAACACTCCCAGGCACAGGGTGGGATTGTTGGGGTATCTGTGCAGGGCACAGCAACTGCGAGAGCAGCAGTCCCTGCTCAGGGTGGCAGCTGTCACCCACACACAGCTGGTGCTCTCCAGCCCCACAGCACTTACTTGGAGAACCTCTCCGCGAGGGCCGAGGACTTGTTCTTGTTGACCAGGGACAGCTCTTTGGCAGTGATTTTCAAAGACTGGGAGGTCCATTGCCTTCTGTTGAACGGGGAAGGCTCCATCTTATCTGCCCAAATCCCTGCTCAGGAGGAAGGAACAGTGTCAGCAATAGGAACTGTGAGCAGAAAACAAGTTCCACCAAGTGATTTGCTCCCAGCATCTCAGTGCCACCAATCCTAAACCCCTCAGGATCTCGTCCATTAACTGACTTTAAAAAGGCAGCAGATAACAGTTATAATTTCCTCTGCAGATGCCATTGAGATGGTGCCCTGATAAAGCCGTGGGCACAATGGGGAGCTGTGGACACAGAGGATGCCAGAGTGACAGTCCCGTGTCACACACACACAGGAGCTCCAGGAAGCCCCAAAGTGCCCTCGCTTGTTCCGGTTTCAAACCAAATGTGCTGGCATTTATGTAAGAGGGTTTGAGTTACGAAACTAAGAGGATGTAATTACTATACAAACATTTTTCATTCACTCTTGTGTTCACTCTCAGCACAGCAGCGTTTCCTCTGTGAGCTCAAACAAGTCTCGTGTTCATGGAGGCAGCTGTGCCCCTCCTGTCGCAGTAGTTACCATAATATCAGTTAAATAGTATTAATTACCTAAAAAACAGCTCCAACTATCCCATCCTCCTGGAAATGGGAAGAGATTTCATCAAGCTTTTCACCACAGAAGCCAGCAAGACTGTATCAGATTTATTTTTTACATAGTTTTCTTTCGTGGAGGAGGAAAGGAGGGGAGATTAATTTAAAGAGTTCTCTGATAAGACAAAAATAAAGCCTGCAGGGAACGCCTTTCCTTTTTTCCTCTTATATTTTATCCCTGCTCCCATGTCACACAATGCCTGTGGCAAGGGCGTGAACTGACCCTGCAATGCCAACTCCAGGCAGGCTGAGCTCTTCCTTGCATTTTCCATTAATTCCTTTAACGGATTTGCACAGTCACGGAACTCGGGATCCAGTGTGAGCCCAGGTCTGCTGGACAAATGGTCACACACAAACACCTTCAGACAAGGTGCAGCCAATCCAAGGGAGGAAAGACAACGTTTCTGAAATCCTCACAGGGACAGAATGCACCTGCTCAGAAATGACAGGGATGTGGGATTCTGCAACACCTCAGTGCAGGAGAATTCAGGGGCACGGGCAGAGTCTGGCAGCTCCCAGTGCTGGCATGGGAGCCCTGGGAACAGCAAAGCCTCTCCAGTGCTGTTCCCTGCCTGGAGCAGGTGAACACATCTCTGCACTGGGAGATGCAGTCAGGAAGAATGCTCCTTTCTCTCACATTCCATGATTTCTCTGATGTCCTGGAGAGAATAGCACACCATAACAGGACAAGTTTTATCAGAAGAATGATTTTGGTGGCATTTTTAAACGTGCAGGTTGAACTACTGCTGCGAACAAATGAGGCTGGTTTTGTGGGGATGTTGAAACAACTGAAACCACTTATCAATGTTGCCTTCCCAGGTGCAGCCACCTGCAGCCTCAGCCTCTGAAAGGCACACAGCCCTTTCCAACCAGCAAGAGAAACCCAAAGTGGGGTCACTTTGTGAAATTCCTGCATCACCAAGTCCCCTGCAAACCTCCATCCAGGCTGCACTGAGAGTGCTCTGCATTTGACAACAGCACAAATCACCATCCACAAAGACAAAGGATCTCATTTCCAACTTCTCTCTTTTTAAAAGTCATATTCCATACACGAATAAACCCAGTATTTCTGTGATGCAGAATATAGCCTCCACTCTCAATCCCCAGGAGCCTCAGAATGCACACAGAGAGATTACAGATAGAATTTACTGCTGGAAAATCCCACAGAAAGAATTCTGTCCGTGTTAAAGACCAACGCTGAATGAGCCGTGTCGTGCCACAGTTTGAACTTTGTTTTATGACTAATCTTGAGCCAAAGGGAGCTCACCTGAGGCCCCGCTGCAGTTTAAATGGCCTTTCACAGAGCAGAGTCAGCCGTGCCCAGGAAACAGGAGCGGGGCATTCATCAGAGCTCCCCTGGCACACGGAACAGGTGCCCATTGACACACGGAAGGAACAGCTCAGTAAAACTCTGAGAAACAAAACTGAATGTAATTGTTTGGAAAATAACCCCGGTCTGGATGCCTGAGCATCCCGCTGCATCTCCAACCAGCCCTGTTCAGGGCTGCATCTTCTCCCTGTTGAGTTCTTCTGTTTCCCTGCCATTCTCCATCAAAGCCACAGGTACATTGAGTTAATCTGGCCTGTTTAGGCAAAAATCTCTTTATAAAGTCAGTACCTGCTGCTGGGACATTCAGCTGGAAAGAGAAGCAGCCTATCTGGAATCTCAGTCACTAGAAATGACATGAAACAGAACTCTGACATGCCTTGAAACTTGTACTCCCACATTTTTATGCCATTCCACATTCTTAGCACTTTCCATTCATTTACAGTTTTGGCGTGTTCAAGTATCTCTGGGCTTTCTTTAGTGCTCTGAGTAGTTTACTCAGAGAAATTTCAGAAAACACATATTAAGATTTAAACAAGACAATGAACATTCTGCCTGCTGCAATGGAAGCAGGTTCTGTGGAAGGTGACACAGAGACCAGAGATGGAGACAGGGATGCCAGAGGTGTGCCAGATGTTAGGGAAGGGAAGGACTGTGATTGAGCCACAATCCAGCACAGCACATCAAATCTACCTCTAAGAACTTCACCCACAAGTTTAACAGCAGAATATAAATCCCTCTCTGTGGAAAGATTCTGAAAGGAAAACCGACTAATGCTTGCCCAATGCTGAAGTAGCCTATTCATTACAAGTGGCCACAGGAACGGGCCACCCACGGGCACCACGCTCCAGCCCCGGGCTCGAACCCGCCGAGAGGCTGCGGGCAGTGGAGGGCGCGGCCCCCCGAGCCCCCGGCCAGCCGGGCCGGGCACGGGGAGGGATCACCGGAGCGGGGCCCGGACTCACCACGGCCCAGCCGAGCCCCGCGGCGGGTCCAGCTCCGCTGTCGGGGGAGGTCCCAGGGCTCCCAACCCCCGCCCCGCGCTCTTATCCCGGCCGCACCGGGGGGAGAGGTCCCCCCGCACCTGTCCCGGCACACCTGGCCCGGCCCGGCCCGGCCGGCAGATCCCAGCGCACCTGTGCGCCGTCCTCCCGCCCCGCCCCACGTACCTGTCCCGGCGGAACTCGGGAGATCCCAGCGCACCTGTCGCAGCCGAAACAACGGGTCCCAACGCACCTGTCCCGGCCGAACCGGCGACTGCACCTCCGCGCCCGCCGCAGCAACGGGCAGCGGCTCCGGCCACGCCCCGGCCACGCCCCCGGCTCCATTGGCCCTTGCCCCATTGCACGGTCACGCCCCCGGCCACGCCCAGAGCCCTCGGGACACGCCCCGGGCCTGGCTCTGTCCCCCTGGTTTGGCTCTGTCCCCCTGGTTTGTCTCTGTCACCCTGGTTTTGCTCTGTCCCCCAGGCTTGGTTCTGTCCCCCTGGCTTTGCTCTGTCCCCCCGGTTTTGCTCTGTCCCCCTGGCCTGGCTCTGTCCCCCCGCTCGCCTCTGGCCGCAGGTGCTCCCCAAAACCGGCACAGTGAGAGTGGAATGAGTGGTCTCGGAGCTGGGGTTCGACCCCACTGTGGCTCCCGAGGGCTCAGGAGGGGCTGTGCTGGGGGAAGCTGTGCCTGTGCCAGGTGTTTGGGTCTCCTGCAGCCTTCATTTGATTGGAAACAAGAAAAATTGGCTTCAGCAGCCAAATGAGACAGCCAGCATTCCTGAGATTTAGAACATCCCTGTGTTCCTTAGCAGGACACCAGTGCTGCCCCTGGACAGCCTTGCAGCTCCTTGAGGGTTTTGTCTGAACAATTAATTGTGTTTCTTTAGGTGTTTCTAGTTCTTTCCTTGTTATTCTTCCTAATGTGTCAAGTACTAAATTCCTGAGTAAAAACAAACAAAAAAAAAGTATGTATTTGGTGCTCCAGCTCCTTCCCCAGCTGCAGGTCTTGGATGTTGATGTTGTCCCAAATTCTGGGCTGTCCCAAATTCCTTGGGAGCTGCTTGCAGAGCAGCAGCCATTAAGACAGGAAGTGACTAATTAAATTAATATGTTGATGTTACTTTTATGACAGTCTCAGCATTGGCATGTGAAATTTAGTCATTCCAGTCAAAAGTCTGAATTACAGCCCAGAAAATGCACACACTGTAAATTACAGCTCCCATGGTTGGATCTGGTGGGATGGAGGCAGTCCATCCAACCTGGCCTTGGATGGGGCTTGGAGCAAGCTGGGATAGTGGAAGGTGTCCCTTCTCACTGACATCCCCCCCTTTTTCTGGTGTCAGGAACACCATGGGGCACCTCAAATGGCACCAGATGCCAATGTTGAGGCACTTCTGGCAACCCATCCCTGCTTTTCCAGTGTGCAGCCTCATCTGGAATGCTGCAGTGATGTGCTTTGACTCAGGGTTTTATGGAAAACTTTTATTCCAATAGATTTACAGATTTTCAAAATGAGAAATGGATATATATATATATAGAGAGAGAATTTTTAGGTTACACAGGATGGAGTAGTTCTTTGGAAGTGTTTGGAATACAGGATGCACTGCAGTAGCACCTGGAAGTTTGACTGTCCAAATACCAAGGATAAAAGAATGGATCTCACTGCTTGCATTCCAGCAGCCCACAGACTGCTGACTGGAATCAGGGAGGAAAGATAACATGGATCAAAAATCAGACTGTGCATCAAAGACAGTGCAAAGCCTCAGCCTCTGTGCCCATGTGTGAGAGCCCCATGTGCCAGAGGGATCTGCTGTGGGATTAGTGTCCAAATGAGGCCATGCCAGAACGTGAGGCACCTCACAGAGCCATGGGATGGGCCATGAGGAGGAAGGGAGCAGCACTTAGGAGATGCTGCCTTGCCTTAATTAATTGTGTATGAGGTTTCCAGGGTTTAATTTAGGGTGTTACAAACATCCTCCTGGGTCAGACCACGACATCTCCAGCACAGGGACCCACCTCAGGAGGCAGCAAGAGATGCTGTGAGGGCGAGTGTATGAGCAGGGAACATGTCACAGAATCATGGAATCCCCTGAGCTGGAAGGGACCCAGCAGCCTGCGGCTGCAGAGAACTGGCAGTGACAGTGCTGTGATCTCACTCCTGAGGTGCAGCTGAGGCCTCTGAGCTCTGATCTCATTCCCCAGTTGCAGCTGAGGGCTCTGAGCTCAGCATTGATCTAAAATGGGGTTTCTGGTGCTTTGGTGAGGGGTGGTGAATTGCAGATTGATGGGTCAGTGAGATAGGAACATTTCTCCTCCGGGAAACGACCCCAGGTGTAATTATTAATCTGTTGGTAATGCCTCTTGCTTTCCAGGCATATCTGGAGTCACTTTTGGAGCTGCAGAATGGGACCACTCTGGCAGGTTTATACCCAGAGGAGAGAATCCAAAGCAACATTTTCTCTCTTCACCCCTGCCTTTCTGATGTTTCACCCGAGTCTCCTTCAGGCATTTCCTGAGGAGCCAGCACTGACTCTGAGTGTTGGGGCTCCTGAGCTTCCCACAGCCCAAGCCCAGCACCAGCAAACAGGGTGAAGAAACCCCCAGAAAAAGCCTGGGACACCCTCATGGCAGTTTTTTGGTTTTGAGGTCCCCACCCAATCCGTAAACTCCAAGTGATCCCTCCCAAGAGCACCACTGGTTTGTTTAATCAGTGATTAAACTGGAATTTTATTTCCATTTCCAAACACACTCTGTCAGTCTGTACATTCCCTTTTTGCTTTGTGATAAAACCAAGGTAACAGAAAAACACCATCATGGGACTTCTGTGGCATAGCTTTGCTAAGGCAGGGCTGCACACCTGTGGTTCTGATGGCACAGCCTGAGCTCTTCCCTGAGCTCTCCCCTTTCTGCCTGCAGGTAACTTTAGCCAGGAGCTGCTCACTGAGACTCTTTTATTCCTGGACAGTCAGAGCTGCTGCTCCTTCTTGGGTTACAGAATCCTTTCTTCTTCAGCCTTGGGGACTGGGAGAGACATTGGATCCACCTGCTGAACATGGCTGATTCCTTCCCACCCATGTCAGGTTATTGCAGAGGCCACAAATGAACAGGATGGATGGATGGATGGATGGATTCCCTGCAGGATGTGTGTTCCCTGTGGGACAGAGGCAGAACTACTGAGCCCGTTCCTGGCAGCTCTTGGCTGTCACTGGCATCCCTGAGGAGCAGGAAAATCTGAGTTCCTGGTCCTCAGCAAGGGAGCATCTGACAGCCACTCATCCGGTGTTTTTGGACCTTCCTAATTAGCCCTCAGACAGGATTCTGGCAGCGCTGGGAATTCAGGAAGCACCATTCCCACTTCACAAGGGTGAAGCGAGGCACAGGAATCCAAAACTGCTGTTGAGTAACCCGAGCCAGGACTAAGGTCCTGGGTCCTGCCCTGCCCTCGGGGCACTGTGTGGTCCTTTTTAGCCAAGACTGTCACACTTGGATTTAAATGCCCTTGGGAAGAGGAATGAGAGATGGGGAAAGAAGGGAGAGCAGGAAGTGCTGGGGCTTTGCCAAGATCCTTGGTAACAACACATCCAAACAACTCATGAGCTTTTCCTTATTGATGGTGGGAGCTGCTGTGCCCAGGGCAGAGCTGCTCAGATTAACAAATTAATGCCATTAACGTCATTTCTCCATCTCTTTTCTGGTGCTTATCAGGACATTGTGAGGCCCTTTGGACTTTTTTGGAATGTAGCTTTTGATTTAAGTGCCTTTGAGGCAGGAGTGCAGCCCTGAGGACCATCCCAGCACAGCTCCTGGCCAAGCAGGATGTCCCTGATGTCTCCAGGGCCTTTTGCTGAGCCGAGGCCTTTGGAGGAGTTAAACATTAACTCCTGGCCAGCTCCATCTGTCCAAGGTCCAGGAGGAGCCATGCTGGGTCAGCCTTGCAGCTGCATTTCCTGCTCCTGCCCTTTCCTGGTGATTCACCCGCTCCTCCTCCCTGCCAGGAGGTCTGACCTGGATGGAGAAGGTGGGACAGGGACACCTGAGCTCTCCTGAATGTGCCTCTGGAGATCAGCTCCTGCTGGCTGGATGCCCCGGAGGGTTTCCTGGCTGGAATACAGTGCAGCAAGAAGGGAAAATCCTGGGTACCAAAAGATCCACCTGAGCTACAGAAAAGTCCCCCCACACTGTGTAACCAAGCTGGAGCCACAGCAGGTCCCTGCTCCTGGCAGGCAGCTGTGAGTCCATGCGAGCCTGTTGTTGTCCTGCTGTCCCCTGCATGGATTGTTTTATTTGATCCTGTCAAATAAAAGGGTAAAACCTTTTCCCTGTGGCCATTTGAAGAGTGTGGCCCAGCAGCAGGGCAGGAGGCAGATGGGAAGAGCTGGTTTATTTTAAATTATAGCACAGTTTCTACACTGCAGCCCTGCCAAGGCTTTGGGTGCAGCCAGGGTCTGCCACAGGAGATGGATTGCTCAGGGCTGGCTGCCCTGGAGCTGGGTCTGCCTGGCATGGTGGGATCAGACCCCGTGATGGCTCTGAGCTGCCCAAGGCACCTCTCCCACCGCAGGACTCAGTTGTGCCTGGAAAAGCCAATCAGTTACTTCAGCACCGATGGAAGTTTGTGAAAATACAATGGCACAATCTCTGCTGAGCTCAGGCCCAGAAGCAGAGCCAAGAGTTTCCCTGGCTTTGGATAAAACTTTGCTGTGGTTACATGGAATCATGTGATGGCAGCTGATCTCTCCAACCTCCAAAGTTCTCACTCCAGGCCTCTTCTACTGCACAAAAACACCCTGAGTGTTCAAAACATCTCCCTGCTAGGGTTTATTGATAGCAGAATTATCAGCCAAGTGCTGTTGAGTAAACTGCCACTGCTGGTGTTTCTGATCCTGCCAAGGCCTTTTCCCAGCCCTCTTCCCAGCCTGCCAGCCCAGCACAAACCTTCAGCACCCTCAGCTGAAGGGATTTCTAAACAGACACAGTTTCTCCCTCCAGCCCAAGGACACCCTTTGGCCTGCTCAGCACAACATGTCACCTCTGTTGATTCTTCACTTTTGGGTTCTCAGCCCAGGGAATTTAGGGGCAATCTAAGCTGGACTCTGAGCCCCTTTGAACCATGCTGATGGAGAAATGTGTGTCTAGAAATGACTTTAAAGGAACTCTAGGGAGAGAGAAGAGCAGGAACCTGCCAGCTGGGAGCTGCTGCCCTCTCCAAGACCTCTCCCCTGTGAGGAGCACAGCCCTGAATTTTCTGGGACCTTCTTCCTGCAGGATAATGCAGGGTAAGGACAGGCAGAGTCAGCTCTGCCACAGGGTTGGTCCTCTGGAGAGATGAAAGGGCCGTGGTTTGGTGGCCAAATGAAAGTCGTGGCTTTAAGGCAGAATTAAAGCCAGATGTTTCCAGCAGCTGCTGAGCCCAGCCTTTTGTGTCAGAGCCACCAAAGAGGCCCTGGCAGCTTCAGCACAGCCCCGTGGTGGGAACACCCTGTGATCCTGCAGGCTCTGCCACGCTGCTGGAGGCTCCCTGGCCGGCTGGGAGGAGGCAACAGGAGCTGAGGCACAGATAGTGAAGCCAGCTCAATATTTATTCCGTGTCTGAAAATATTTATTCCTTGCTGATAGTGAGGATGGCAGCAGAGCTGTGGTAACCAAATTTAGCAGCTTTGGACAAAACACCGGGGCCAAGAGGTGGTTGAGCCATGTTGGCATCAGCTCTGCAGGCACAGGGCAAAATGTGGGGGACAGGGACAGAACATCCCCCCTGAGCCAGGGACTGGCCTTGGACCCCTTGGGCAGGTTGATGCCCAGGTAACCAACAGATAAATTTGCTGTGCAGGGAGCTCATCAGAGGCAGGGACAATAAACAGGCCCTGCCTTCCTTGTGGTGTTTGTACTCGGCTGGGACTGAAGTGAGCACCCACTGCAGAGTGGAGGTAACTCAGTGAAACTCCAGGAAAAGGGAAGCTGGCTCCTTGTTTGAGCACAGTCGTGGAGGGAGCAGCGCTTTGCACTGGAGGGAGAGCCCAGACCTCGGGGCTGCCAGGGGGAGGTCCCAGCTCACACCCAAAAGCCATAAATCTCTCCCAGCACTGCTCCTTCACGCTCTGCCTCGTGGTTTTAACATTCACTCCTGGCTTCCTAAGGCCAAATTCCTGGTGCCCTCTGCTCTACCCCGAGGTGGAGTTTCCTCTTGCGAAACCAGCGGGTGTCCTGCTGGCCCTGAGGGCTGGGAAAGGCTCTGCTCACAGTTCAGGTCTCTGTGCTGTGGTCCTCATCTTCCTCCTGCCCCGACCCGAGTGTTGGGATGCTCCTGCTCTAGAGGAGCAGGGGAGATGCCCTTGAATGCAGCTGGATCCCTTCTGCTGGGGAATGGGGAATAAATCCATGAGCTACGCCCGAAGCAAGGAAAAGTCAATAGAGCAGAGGGAGGTTGGTGACAGGAAATCCCAGTTTTTACTGGCAGTGGCTCACATCAGATAATCTGACTCTAACAAGAAAGAAATGGCTCCATATTCTGATTCCATGGAGCTGGCTGAGGGACTGCTGCAGGAAAGGAGCTTCTTGCCTTGCCCTTTGCTTGTTCTCAGACTGGGATGTCTCATTTGTGTGTCCACCAGCTCACTTTGCTCTGGAACACCCTGGGTAGGAGGAACAATTGTTTCTGCCATGATCCCAAACCCAGCTGTTTGGAGAAGGCTTTGGGAGCTCCTGGGCTGCCTGAATGGGGCTCAAGGGGAGCTGCCCATGCCTCAGTCACAGCTGGTGACTCACAGGAAAGAACCTGCCCGGGTATAAATACAGAACTGGCTGTTTCACCTCCCAACAGGTGACAGCAGGACCTGGTCATGTCCTGGCTCGAGCAGTGTCCCTCCTGCATTTCTCCCTTGGCTGACACAGAATTGTCACCCAGCAGGAATTCTTTCCTCACTCCATGGAGCAGGCCTGGTTTTCCACCCCAGCCAGTGAGGCTGGGGGTGTTCCTGAGCTGGAATATCCTGGTGACACTGAGCCCTTACCAGCTGGGTGTTTCCATGGAATGGGCAGAAGCAACTGCTGGGAAATGCTCTAATCTGAGCATTAGTGGTAATTTACATCCCAGCAAAGCCTAGGTCCAGGAGTCCTCAGCTCCTGCGGGATCTCAGGTGCTCAGCAGCTCTGGAAATGGGGCTAAGAACTGTTCCCTGCTGTGATCCCTCCATTGCTTTGGGAGCTCCATTTGGGCACATGCAAAATTAAGGAGCAGCTTTGGAGCTCGGGAGGTTTGTGAGCCAGGCTGATGCTTACCCTTCCCGGGGGCGTGAGTGAGGATTAAGGAGTTAATGGTTGCAAAGTGCTTTGGAGAGGACAAGTGTGGGGAAGGGGGTGAGAAGGAAGAAGTTCCCACTCCCACAATGGACCTATGAGAGTGTTGTTCAAACGCTCCTGGAGCTCTGGCAGCCTTGGGGGACTGTTACCATTCCTGGAGAGCATTTTCAGCGCCCGATGCCCCTCAGGGGGAAGAACCTTTCCTGATATCCAACCTAACCCTCCCCTGACAGAGCTCCAGCTGTTCCCTTGGCTCCTGTCCCTGGTCCCAGAGAGCACAGACCAGTGCCTGATGTGACAAACACTGATCTGACAGGGGTTTGCTCCCGTGCTGTCCCTGCGGACTGAGGTCAGGCAGCTCTTGGCAGTGAGAGGATTCAGTGTGTGAACAGTCCCCTCCCATTTATCCTGCTCCAACTTATTTATTTCTGTTTCTGATTCTTTTTCTTTCACTCCTCCATGTCTTGGAGCTGCTACCCACAGAACAGCCAAGGGCCTGCCAGCTGGGCCGTGTTTGCTGGGCAGCTTGTGCTCCGTGTCTAATCTCCTCAATGGACCCTGATTATTCCCTGGCTCCGACTTATCCACACGGATCTGCCCAGCCCTAATTGCAGGTGATGGCGTTGGTGAGGTCCCTCACAGGGCAGGGGACCTGAGGGCTGGAATTTCCATCCTCCACCCACACCACAGTGTTTAATTCTCTTACCAAAACCAACCAGTTACCCCTCAATGCACTGTAATGTATTTTGTGGGTCTTTCTCTGAAGCAAAGTGGTTTCAAGGTGTGTTTTCCTGGCAGGAATCCCCTCAGAGCATCGTTCCTGTCTGGGGGCAACACCCAAGATGGGGTGTAGGACAGGATTTTGGGATCTCAGGACTTTCACGGCACTTTGGACCTTGCTCAGCCCTCCTGATGCCTGAGCTCAGGTGTGCCATCCCCGCAGTGGGAGCGTTGCCTGGGCAAGGCACAGAATGGACAATTTGGGCTCCAGTGGACTCAGCCAAGCCCTTCCCGAACAGATGAGCTGAACCGAGGGCTGCCTTCTGCAGGAGCCTGCCGTGGGTTCGTGCCCCGGCTATATCGGTGCTGTCTGGAGGAAATCCTGCTCCTGTGACATTCCCACCGGAGCCACGGCCCCTTCCCAGCACTTCCCCACCCGTTCCTGGCCGGGCCGGGCCCTGGCAGCCGCTCCGGCCCCTTCGGCACCTGCGGCCGGGGTCCCGGGGAGGGCGGCCGGGGGTCGGCCGGCAGGATGGGGACAGAGGGAGGGGACAGGGGAGCGGAACGTGCGGGATCGCAGCGCCGGCGCTGCCCTGTTCCGCAGTGTCCCTGCGGGATCCGCGGGGTTGGCCCGAAAACTGGGAAAATCGGGAAAAAAAGGGACCGGGGCGGCCGGTGGGGTCGGAGCGGGGTCTGACCGTGCCGGTGCGTGCGGTTTGTTGGAAGAATAAAGGATTATGAGTTCTTTAATTAGAAAAAACAACCAACCAACCAAAACCACCCCCAAAACCCCAAATCCGAGAATTTTCCACAAGGCGGCTCATGGCCGTTCCACTCCCTCCGCGGGGGACGCCGCTTTCCCCGCGCGGCGCTGCAGCCACCGCGCCCTCTGGCGGAGCCCGGCGGGGCAGCCGCACCCCCCCCGCCCCGCGCGGGAATGGTCCGTCCCGGCCGTGCCCCGGACGCGCTCGGTGCGCCCGGAAGAGGCGGCGGCGGCGGGCGGGGAGCGGGCGGGACGGGACGGGCCGGGCCGGGCGGCGCGGCCGGAGGCGGAGCCCGCGTGTCCCGATCGCCGCTCCGGGCACCGGGGAGCGCGGGCCCGCCGGCCGCGGCGGCACGATGCTGCTGTTCGTGGAGGTGAGGTGACGGCGCCGGGCCATGTGGCGGGAGGCGGCGGCGGGAGGCCGCGCACGCCGCGCCGGGGGAGGGGACGGGGCTGACACAGCAGATCCGGGGGCGGCGGCCGCGGGCGGGTGGGGGGGTCGGGGGGCGCTCTGGAAGGTTCCGCCGGGGCAGGGGGCGGGGGAGGCGCCGCCGTGACCTTCGGGTGCCGCCGCGGCCCGGCCGTGAAGGTGACGCGGGACACGCGGGGCCTCCCCGAGGCCTCCCAGGAGCGGGCCCGGCCCGGCCTCTCGACACGCGGGGCGGCCCCGCGGGGCCGGCCCCGAGCGCGGCGCCTCGTTAATTGCGTTAATTAAACACTGGGGGTGGTTTGTGGCGCGGGAGCGTGGGGGGGTTCTGCCGTTTCCCGGCGCGCCGGGTCTGGGCGGGACGAGGAGCGCGGCCCGGCCCGGCCCTGGAGGTCACCGAGGAGGGCGGGCGCCGTGTCCGCTGTGGCCCGGGATGGGGCTTCAGCTGCTCACGGCCTTTCACGGGTTCGGCCAAGCGCTTTTAGCCTTTGCTGAACGAAGCCGGGTGGCCGCCATAAACTTTGCACCGAGTTTTGTCCCGAAACGTGCGCGGAGCAAGGAGCTGCCGGGCCCGGGGGAGGAACGGAGGGAGCCGGGTGGGCGCTGGGCTGTGTCTGCACGAGGGGTTCAGCTCGGGGGGTTCTGCCCAGGGGTTTTGTTCGGGTGCCGGGGGAGATGGTGCTGGTGGGCTCACACACAAACACCGACATGTGCTCCGTGCCTAGGAGCCTCTCAATAAAGCAGTTTAGGAAACACGTTCTGTTTTTTAAGTGAATCACCTCAGTTCTGAGCTGAATGTTCCTTGGCTTCGCGGGGAGGACTAAAAGTTGTCCTGAACACGGTGACAGGCCTGGAGAATTAGAGGTTGCAGTGTTCTGCTGGAAGAGGAACTGCTGAGGCTGACGGGAGGCACGAGCAGCTGCCTCATCCCAGGCTGAGCGTGGCGAGAGGCCCCGGGTGCACGAGGCAGGTTCTGGAATGCAGGGATGGAGATGTGGACGGGAGCTGGAGCAGAGCAGGGAGCACATGGCTGGTGCTGGGGATGGGAGCTGGAGCTCATCAGCACTTTGAGATTTTTTAGGGAGTCCTAAAGCACAAACTCAGCTCTGATCTTGCTCTGATAGTGTTGGGAGTTTCTGTGATCTTCATTCTGGAAGCCTCAATAATATTTAATTTAGAGTTCCTGAGGAACATATGGGCTTTCTGAAGGTTTCGTTTCACTGCCAGGACAGAGAGCTGGAGCTCAGAGCTAGGTGTCCTGGAATGCTGCAGTTGGATGCTTGGGAGCAGCCAGCAGCTTTATCTGAGGATCTTTGGGGATACCTGGAAAATAAGGCACAGAATGTGTGGAAGTCCCGAGGTTTTGAAGGGTATTGGCTGAGTTGCTGTAGCTGTCAGTGTTTGTTTTAGACCTGCTTGAGATGTAAACGTGGTGATTGTGCCCAGCCCTTCACAGTGTGTGAGGGGGAATTGGGTTTCCTTCAACATCCTTTAGTTCCAAATTTCTGCAGTGATGGCTGTGTAAGGGCTGTATAAGGCTTGTGCTGTTTCATACATTTATGTTTGGGGCAGGCCTTTTTTCTCTTTTCCCTCTAAGCCAGGATCTGTGTTAACAATTAATAATTAGGTGCATTGGAATATTAATAAATACATCCAGAGAAATGGAATTGATAATGGCTGCTGGGCTCCACTCAGATGGGTATGTGCTCCTAATTCCGTATATTTGTAATTTATTGGGGAAATGGGAGTCTGTGTGTTTCAGGTGGGTGAAATGCTGCCCATGCTGTCTCCTGGTTAGAAATCCAGGACTGTGGGAAGCACTGAGTGTTGCTGGGCCTCTGGAGCAGGTGAGGCTTCCTGTGACCCCACACTGCCCCTGTTCACACTCCTCTGACCCAGGTACCACCTTCAGACAGCACAGCTGTGCCTTGGCTTTTCCAAGGGCTGGAGGAGGCTCCTGAAGGGAAAACCCTGCAGCTCCTGGTGGGAGGGATGTTCCTGTGACCACTGAAGTTACTGTGAGGTTGGGAGTTAGCAGAGCACTGCTCTGTTACCTGAAACCTGCCAGCAGCTCTGAAGGAGTTCTGTGTGTTGGTTTGACACCAACCTGTCCCTATCCAGCCTCTGAGTCTGCATCAGCCCCCCTCAGGGAGGATGGCCACACCGTGTCTGAGCCCCTCAGGGTCCCCACCTGCCTGTGCCCCAGCCAGCACAAGGCTTCTCTCAGCTGCCCCCCGCAGCTTTGCTGACCTTGGGGTTTTTCCATCTGCTTACGTTTCCATTTCTGGAAAAGGGTTAGGTTCTCCCCTCACAAGTTTGGTTCAATTCTCTTTGGATTTTTTTTGCTTTGTTTCTGTTTCAGAGAATTTGTCTTCTCCAGGAAATCTATCACAAGATCTGAGCTAGGATTTTGGTTGCAGAATAATTTAATACTAAAATCAAATGCTTTAAAACTCTTGAGTGCCTGCAGTTTTGTTAGTTTCATTGAATCTGGTTGAGTGTAATTTAGATGTAATGACAATAAGAAAAATATCCTTTGCCATGTTTCAGAATGAGAATTTTCTTCAACAGCCAATTTTTAGGAGTTGCTGGAGGAGAATCTTTGATCCACGTTTGCTGGAAGTAGTGTGAGCGAGCGGGGAAGCTGTGCTGAGGAGGAGAGCTTTGTCAGCTCGTGGATCCCAGCGAGTGTTCCCAACCTTTGTCACTCTGTAAAGCTTTAACCTCGTCATGAAAGTTCCCGATAGCAGCTGGGAGGATCATGCTGCAGCCAATCCCACGGGCTCAGTGTTTGTAGCCTCAGTTAAATAAGCAAGAATTGATATTTTGGCCTTCTCTTCTGAAGAGCCGCTGGCCAGGACGGAGCAATTTTGCTCGTGGAGCGCAGCATGAATTTCCCAAAAGCTGATGTAAATTAGGGACTTTTTATCCTCTGCAGTCTGTGGGGTTTTGCTGTTAAGATGAGTGAGAGCAGGGCTGCATCCTGCTGGGCTGTTACAGCTCAGTGTTTCTAGCACAAGGGGAAGTGGCCCACGCTCTGTTCCAGGTGTGTGTCCCAGCCATTGTGTTCATCACTTCGTCAGAAAGCTTTTAGTCCCAATCACCTCCAGAAATGCAGTAACCACAACAAAGTGTTTCAGTTTCACTTTATCACATTTATTCCTGCAAATTACTTTAGGCCTGAGCTCAGTGCTACCCTTAGAGATGTAGGTAGCGAGGCATAGTTTATTTTTAGAAAAGAATGAATCATCTCCTGGATGTGTCTTGTTTCTTTTTGCTTTGTTGAGAAGTAAGTTCAAGGAACTGCTGGCTCTGGATCCGTGAACAGGAGCCCATGTGGGCAGGTGATGCTGCCCCAGGAGTGACCAGAAGCTGAGCACAACTAAGTTTGGAACTGCTGAACTGCAGTGACAGCCTGTGGTTACAACAGCTTACTGGGTTTTGCTTTGCAGGTTTTGTTGGGGAACAGCTACAGAAACCTGCAAAGGGAAATACACGCGTGTCCTTTCACCCTGAACTATTTCCAGTTTCCAGCTCTGTTCCTGGGCAAAGATTATCGGGAGGGGAAGACTCTGTTGCTATGTGGATTAAATCAGTTGTGTGTGGGGGGTTTGAATCTCAGAGCTTTGCAAAAAAAACCGTGGTCTTTGTTTTGCTTCTCACATGGTTGTCTTGAACTTCTCCAGTTTTTTGGAGGCTTCTTGTTACTGAGCTGGGGCTTGTCCTTGCAGCAAACAGCTCTGGCACGAGGTGTGACCTTGGCAGAGGAATTATCTCTAAAGCTATTGCAACTGCTTCCTTATCCTTGTGCTGTGTGTTTGAGGCCTGGTAGTGAGCCACTCCTTAACTTCAGAATCCAGGAGCCTGGCCTCCGACATGCCCAGCTCGCTTATCTGTGTGTTTGTGGATATGAGCTGCATTAATGGCTTTCACCTTTTAAAGTCCAGCAAATTGCAGCAGTGAAGTGGAGCATCGTTCAGTGGCTGGAGGAACTCTTACAGCTGCTTGTGGGGTGTTGGGATATCCTGGGGGGAGAATTTTTGCAGAAGGGTAGTTTTGTTCACTGCCCTATAACTACAGTTATTATTTCTCTACACGAAAGGAGCAAAAGCCATGTTTTTCCTCTATGTTGCTGCTGGATTGTTGGATTCCTCACCTCAAATGCCTTTGAGCAGCTCTGGGAGAGGGACCTTGAAGGACTCTATCTTGTGCTGTGGGAATGAGTGTTTCTCTGGGTCAGGTGCCAGGCTGGAGTCCTGCAGTTCTTCTTGTCTGTTTCCTTTGTAACCCTTTGACTCTAATTGTGGTCCTTGTTGCCCAGGCCCAAAGTGAGCAGATCCTGTTCTCTCCCCAGCAGGCTGGGATGGTGTGTAAGTTTGTCTTGGCAATTCAAACCTTTAATCTCCTTGGTTACCAGTCTGAGGAAATCATTAGTGTCTGTTGATGTGTGTAAGATTCCTGGGGAATGGGGTAGGACTGGGGTAAGTTCAGGAGGAATCCTGACACAGCACAGGTGATGCTTGGTTAGCACAGATGTCACTAATTCGGTTAAGTTATACAGTTTCTTCTCCTTGACATATGTTTTTTTACCTTC
This sequence comes from Agelaius tricolor, assembly GCF_023055355.1. Taxonomy (NCBI): domain Eukaryota; kingdom Metazoa; phylum Chordata; class Aves; order Passeriformes; family Icteridae; genus Agelaius; species Agelaius tricolor. Next base: position 253,466 of record NW_027269356.1, on the reverse strand, counting down.
CTTTCTAGGAAGGGGTCTGGAGGAGGGAAAATTTCCCTTTCTGGTGAAAGGGGACTGGAGCATTATGACAGTCAAGTCTTTAAAAGCTTATGAGTTCCCAGAGTCCTTGCCGAGTAGCCGCTGCCTCCGCTGATGTTGTCGGATGTCAATAAAGAGAGGTTGAAGGCAACACTTCTCATGGAGGTAGAAACGAAATACTTGGAAAATACCAAGGATTTTCCTGTTTTCATTAATAAAAAAATCACATAGGTGCTTAATAGCTGGGTAGACACTTGAGATGTGGAACTCTAGAGACAATCACTAAATTTGCCTGTATTTCCTGGCTTGACTTCTGAGGCTTCTCTGGGTTGCTCTCACTCACCAAAGCGTTCTGCTCTCTTCAGCAGGTAACATCGAAAGGTGCTGGCTTGAACCCCAACGCTAAAGTGTGGCAAGAAGTGCCCCAGGGCAGTGGTGAGGCCGTGCCCCCCACCAATGGCACAGAGCACACGTGGCAGGAGACAGCAGCAGCCCAGGGGACTCCAGCTGAGGGTGAGGAGTTGGGACAGGGGTCGTGATACGGCCCCTCCTGGGGAACACTGGGGGAGTTCAGCTGTGAGGAGCAACCTCTGGCTCTTGGCCTTGAGGCTGTCAGTGCTGATGGAGCAGTGTTATAAAGGAAAATGAGAAAGCAGCAGCTGGTTTGTGAAGGTCCCAGCAGTGGGCTCTGAGCTCTGCTGGAACAGGATTCAGGGGCCCGGTGATGACCAAGTAACGCGCTAAGAGGGAGCAGGGTGCTGAATGTGTAGAAATGGATTCATGACATGGCTGCACTTGAGCATCCACTGGACCCTGTGAACAGGAAAATGAGATCTGAGGGCCACCTGCAATCCTGGGGAGCTGAGGTACTGCTGAGAACTGTCAGAACATTTGTTTGGGACTCCTTTCCATTCAGGCTGTTCCACTGCAGTCCCATTCCCATCCTTGCCACACAGGCAGGGTCCAGAAGTAAGGATTCAGCTGGTTTCACTTGTCTGGCTCAGACTTGATCTGGGGTGTAGCTGAGGTGACTCAAAGCATGGCAGAGGATGCAGAAGATTCCCTGCAAAATGGTTTAGTAAAAGTTAGGGATAAAGAAGAGAACATTCAGCTTGCATGGCCTTGTCAAAGGTTTCTGGTAAGTCAGCAGAAGTGAGGGGAGAGCGCTGGGTTTGTGCTTTGCCTGACAGAAACTCATTTGTCTCTTCATAACAAAGTGAAGCAATTGAGGCAGTGTAAGCAATTTTCATCCCTCGTTTTTAGCAACCTCACTTTAATATTTTAAATTTCATATGGATGGACTGGTTTTTAGATTCTCTGCCACTTTGGGGATCAATTTCAGGATCCTTTATTTACTTTTATTTGCTTTTCCCTGAGAGCCTGGTGCAAACCAGATCTTCCTGAAATTGGAGAGGTAAAAGTTCTATCCAACACAAAGCCTAAGAAGTACAGGCTAAGGTTAGACACTTTCAGGTACAGCTTTCTTGAGTATTTGTTTGAATGTTGGTAGCCAGAATTTTTCAAATGGGAAATATGCTGAAGCTGACAGGAGTTTTCCTGCTGCCAGGTAACATAGAGATCTCAGAGGACAGCTGCAAGCAGTATGAAGTGATGTATTCCCCATCCTGTGAAGCCACAAGGAATGGCACAGGACTTGATGAGGCGTCAGCAAATGGAATTGTCCTGGCGACTGAAGATCTGGGATACCAAATCTATGAAGTGTCTGGTGAGTGTCTAAGTTCAAATGCTGATGTCTGTAACCCCCCTGGAGCTGCTCTAAGTGTGCTGTGACCAAGTTAGAACTCTGACATGTCCATGTGTATCCAAGAAACTCCAGTATGGCCTCAACACGTGGCCAAACAAGAGCAAAGTGGGATCAGAGTCATTTTGAGACTGTGGTGTCTGGGGGTCTTTAATCATCTTGCATGAGCTTTTCCTCTTGGTCCTACCCAGAGGGATTTATTCTTGTATTCTGCAATGAGATGTGTCCTTGCCTGGTCTTGTTGCCATGAAAGTGGGAGCTGATGGTGGATGTGGTCCCTTTCAGGTGATGGCAGCTCCACTGTGTCCACAGAAGACATTAGAGAATGTTTGAGAAAACAGCTTGAATTCTGCTTCTCCCGGTAGGTGCAGTGGTACAAACCCTTTATTGAAATCCTTGGCAAATGTCCCTCCTCTTGGCTAGATATGTACCATCACCCTGATAAAAACACCAACCAAGATTTGCTGATGTGCTGTAGGAGCCCCATGGCACCTTCCAGCTGTTTCAGTCCTGTCTGTGCAGCTGTGTCCTTGGATGAGGATGACTTTGTGCTTCACAGTCATAAGATGTTGAGATCATACACTGTGTAGCACCAGAAGTCTTTCTGGCAGATCCTTTTTGCAGACCAAGGTGTAGGGCACTAGAACTTCATTAAGTTTTTAAAATTATCTTACTCTGCTTTGTGTTGATTTGCTAGGATTTGTTCTAGGAGAGAAAATCTGAGGCTGTTTTGGTTGTGAATGGTACTGGTGAATATTTATTTAAGCCTGTAGTTATCCTCTTGTTTTGAGTTTTCCTTAAGTTCAGGATCTTTATTAGATAATATTTTTCTAACTTTTTAGAGAGAATCTTTCAAAGGATCTCTACTTGATGTCTCAGATGGACAGTGATCAGTTTGTTCCAATATGGACAATTGCCAACATGGAAGGGATTAAGAAGCTGACAACGGACATGGACCTTATTCTTGAAGTTTTGAGATGTAAGTCTGGGATTTTGGTATCTGTATCAGCACAAAGAATCATTCCATGCTTCAGAGGGGTGTTGCAGTCTCTGAGCTGGTTATGGTTTGTTGTTCTGGTAAATGGGGACAGGAACTTTACTGAGTAGGAGGCTGTTCCAAACTCCTGAATTCTCATTCTTTGTTCCAAGTTCCATGAGAGAGTCTGCTACTGCTGAGATGTCCAAATTTTATACTTTATTTTCAGCTTCTCCTATGGTACAAGTGGATGAAAGGGGGGAGAAAGTCAGACCAAACCACAAGCGATGTATTATCATTCTCCGTGAGATCCCTGAAACTACACCTATAGAGGTAAATCAAGAGAAAGGAAATAAGGAACTGGTACTGGTTTTGGAAGGTGTTTTCAACAGGGCTTCAAAGAGCACCAGGCAAAGGTCAGCTGGTGTTTAATTGGATTAAACACGGATATTTTTCTTCTAGACCACATCAGTAACTTTTTCTGCTTGGGTGCAGTGTCAAAATATCCAAAACAAAAACTTATTGTCATTATCCCTTCCCATTATTTACTACTATATTTAAACCTTCTTAAGTAAACTTTTTTTCCACCAAAGCTGATCTAGCTTGGCTTTTCTGGAAGGAAGTTTGAACTGGTTTCTTTACAGATCCAAAAATAAATCAGTCCAGGGCATAGTTTGGAATTCAGGCTAAATTTTTGTCACAGCAATAATTTTACTTGAAGTCAGACAGTTGTTTTGGCAGCAAGAAATGTTACTAAACACTTCTCATTCATTGAGCCCCAGCATGAGCTGAGCTCATTATGCCCGAGGAGGGAGGATAATAAAATTCCTCCCGATACTTGGCAAACAGAATGATTTAGTTCTTTGTTTTTTAAAGTTGTAATACATGGTGTTAGTCTACCAGCATTTTTAATGAGTTCTTTTAATGCAAACTCCGAGCAGCTGCTTGTCCCTCTCTTTACAATCTGATTATTGCAAAGCTGTCAGGTCGCCTTGACTTAGAAATATTTCATGGAATCATTGCTGTCTCCATGACTCTGCTGATCTAAAGCCATGCTTTTCCTACCTGTTTCATATGAAAATATCACCAGGTCTACACAGATCTTGATTTTCTTACAGCTGTGGCTGCTCTGTTTTATCTTGGGGAGCCCAGGAGGCTGAAGGAGGATTTGTGGGTTAAGAAGCAGGTAGAGGGAAATTTGGTCAGGGGAATAAGAAAACATCCCTGGTCACGGGAGAGCAGCAGCTGAGGAGCTGGAGCATAAACTTGGGTCACTTCAGTGTTCACTGTACAAGGGCCCTGAACTTGTCTCCCCAGGAGGTGAAGGCTCTGTTCAAGAATGAGAACTGCCCCAAGGTGATAAGCTGTGAGTTTGCTCACAACAACAACTGGTACGTTACATTCCAGTCCGACACAGACGCCCAGCAGGTGAGGCTGCCTTCCTCTGACACCCCAGCTTTAATCCTTCCCCTGCTCAGGGAAAGTGCACCTGTGCTTCCTGTAGCTAAAAGAAATATTTATTTACTGATCCCCTTTTTGTTGTTTTAAGAGATTACTGGCAGATTCTGGTTAATAAGACCAAAGGTGGGAGATTGTGGGGTTATAATTCCCTTGCCTGGCTCTTGCCTTGGCATTCTCTGGCCATGACTGGCACTAGAGTCCTGAATTTGAAGTGTTAATGAATTTGGCTGGGCTGACAGGGAAGCACATGACTGCACATTTGTGTTAAATCATGGAACATCCTTTGGGAAGTATAACTTTATCAAGATATTCTAATGTTGATTTTTTTTTTTTTTTTGTATCTGCAGGCATTCAAATACTTAAGGGAAGAAGTGAAAACCTTTCAGGGCAAGCCAGTAATGGTGAGGCTGCTTTAGCTGCTGTTTCTGTTGGGATTGCATGGTGTTGTTTCTGTTTGGATGATGGTGGCCATTTCTGGGGGGTGATCCAAGGACTCAGCAGTGGGATCGTCCATAACTCTGGCTCTGGAGGCTGAAACGTGAACAAGGTCATGGGGAGCTCTGACAAATTACAGTTCAGTGGCTGCTGGTTACTCACAGCACTGTTCCCAGGGGTGGTGAAATACATTCCTGTGCTGGCTTCCCTTCTCCACTTGCCCCAGAATCTGGGTTTGCAGAGCTCAGGAGAGGGATTCCTGCCACTGTGAGCCTTGGGTTGCCTGCTGCACAAAGCAGGCTGGAGCAAAGCGCGTGCATTGTGACGGGAGCTGTCACGATTGGAGTCTGGACAGTTCCTACATTTATTTTCAGTTTTAGAGCTCAGCCAGCTAAAGCAACGTGTGTCCTTGCCCTTATCATGCTGTGGGAATACGAGCTGGCCTGATTTTATCAGTTTTTATTCATAAACAGTAATGAACCTTCACATCCCTCCAGCAGGCAAGAAAGATTCCACGTTCTCCTTTTCTCCCAGCTGACACCTGGTGTGATTTGCTGTCTTGCAGGCCAGGATAAAAGCCATCAACACGTTTTTTGCTAAGAATGGTTACCGGGTGGTGGATTCCAGTGTGTATCCCCAGCCCGTGCAGACCCAAGCCCAGTTTGCCTCCCCCCTGTTTATGCAGCCTGTATATAGCCCTCAGCAGTACTCCATTTACAGCATCGTGCCTCAGACGTGGTCTCCGAATCCTGCACCTTACTTTGAGACACCACTGGTGAGTAACAGCTGAGAAGGGGAGGAGCCCAGCCCATCGGGGGTGATTTGGTTAATGATCACTAGGGTGAGTGGGTGTTCCAGGTTTCTTGGTCAGATCCTTCTGGTTTGTGACACTTCTGTCTTGATAAAGCAACGCTGTCAGAGGAGCTGCCAGTCTCACCATTGGCTGCCACGTATTTCAAGGAATTTTGGTGTGAAATTCCATTATTCTGCAGCTTGTGTTACTGGAAGAGCCCATAGCTTTTCCAGGAGTGGGGGAACTCTGCTAAAGCAGATGCAGACTGTGAACCTGTGGAGATTTGGCTGGAGCAGTGAATTCCCACCCCAGCAGATGCTGTAGCCCAGTGTGAAATTACAGCCATGAGTAACTGCTGAAGCTGATCATTAATCTGCAAACGTTCTCTTTGTAGCTCAGCCACTGAGACTGTTGTGTCTGTTGCAGGCCCCGTTTCCCAACGGTGGATTTGTGAATGGCTTTAACACACCAGGATCATATAAAACAAATGCTGCTTCTCTGAGTATAGGTCGCCCATTCCACAGGAATCGGTAAGAGAGTTCTGCCAGGGGCTTGCTCCTGCAAAACTTGCACTGCTGAGATCCTCAGGTGTTCCTTGCATGCCACATGCAGTGTGATGGGATCACATTATTTGTTTTATTTTATGAAATGAGTAATGTTTTTGAACTTTACTAAAAAAATGAAGTAGAAGGTGGCAGCTTAAGAGCCTAAAATAACGGACACAGTGCTGGAGAGAACCAAGGTAACTCCTTTAAAAGCCTCAGAGGAATTTTTGCAGACAAATAAATAACTTCCTCCTGAGGTCATACTTGTAATTATGTTTGTTATACACAGATTATAAACTCCTGCAGCACAACATAAGCCTTTCCTGCTGGGATCAGGCTTGTGGAGCTGCTGGTTCCTGCAGTGGGAGTTGCTTGTCCTGATTGCTGCGTCCAACTGCTCAATGCTGGGGCTGTTCCTGTAATTTATTTGCTTTATCCCCATCTTTCCTGAGAGCTGTAAGGACTTAGCTCAGATACAAACACTGGGGAGGAGGAAACACTTTGTATTGCCAGAGCAATTGCTCTGTGAACACAATGGAGTTGTAACCTGTGTGTGGGGGTGGGAGTTGTTTGTGTGCAGCACTGGGCTGGGATCATGGGAATTGCTGTTGGTATTGTTAGAGAGATCAGTCAACAGCTGCCAGGGCTGTGAGTGGGTTTGTGGTGCAGCTCAGGTCTGTGGCTGTTGGCAGAAGGGGAACTTCAAGCTTTGCTCTGTGGTGACTCAGCAGAGTCTTAACCCAGACTGTGGACTGGGAACGTGACTGCCTGGAAGATGGAGCAGCTGCTCCAGTTGCAGCTGCTCAGCTCCAAACTCACATCTTGACAAAGCTGGTTTGGCTTTTTTTTTTTTTTTTGCTCTAAATTGTGCACAATCTTGAAACCTGTAAAGCTCTCAGGTACATGGACCCTTATGGAGATACAGATGCTGCAGCTGTGCAAGAGCTGTGGTATCCAAGTGCTAGCACCTTGAGATGCCTCCTTGTATATCACATCTGCATAATAACCCTAAGCTTTTAAAATCCTGGTGGTGTAAAGGCTTCAGTTTGTAAGAGTGGAGTGCTTGAGGTGGCAGCTTTAGGGTGAGTGTGTGCAGGTCCTGCCGGCCCAGTGATGATCAAGTATCGCGCTAAGAGAGAACAGGTCACAGTTGGGGCTGGGCAGCCTGTGCTCCCTGCTTGTCCTTCCTGCTGCTCTTCCTTCCTTCTGCTCTCACATGATTTCTCCTCCTCTCTGCTCTTTTTTTCCCCCTCCTTTATTTTTCCTTGTCTTTTCTGCTTTGCTCTTCTGCCCAGACAAGACTGTGGCCTTCTCAATGACGGTTAAGATTATGAGATCTGAGGGCTGAACAGTGACTTGAGAATATGCCATTTTGAGAACAACTCGGACAAAATGGAAGAATTCAGTTGACTTTGCCCCACCTCCTCCCTGTGGTTGTTGCTGATGGGAAACTAAAACTTTATTGGGCCCTTAAATCTGGTTCTTGAAGCTGGGAAGTGTGAATTCATCTCTGTTCAGCAAATCTCCTCTTGCCCTGCAGAAAAGCTTGTTTGGAGAGTTCATCCAGCTGCTGCTTTTGGGTTTCTGTCCTGGCCCATTAAACCTGGTTTGTTTTGTGCTACAGACAGTTAATAGTTAACTGCTGGAGTTTTCTCTGTAGCTAAACATTTGTTTAAGCCACTCGTATTTATTTTGTGCTGATTTGTTGCAACATCCTTGTGGGAAAGGGAGATGGAGGAATTGTACTTTGGCTGGCACTAGGAGAGTTTCTTCTGATTTCATGGAATGTTATAATGAGATTGTTTAAAAACAGCAAGTGTGCAAAATCCTCCTGCTGCCCTTAAATTATGAGATGTGCAGAGTTTACCAAAGGAGAGAGAATTTGGGTTCTTGTCTTTGATCAGTGCTGCATGGAAAACCAGTGAGGAGCAAAAGTAGAAAATAGTTGAAGACACCTAAATGCTGCTCCAGAAAACTGTTCCATATTGTGCTGGATCTGAACTTTTCTGGCGAATTCTGCATTTAAGACCCTGAGCCTGAACTTGCAGCAGCACCGAGAGTCAGAGCTGTGTCTGTGCTCAAAGGAACCACAGCTTTAAAGCTGAGTAATCAATAATGGGGTGGAACATTTGGGGGTTGGGAGCTGCAGAGTCAGTGCTGGGAGTTTGGGAATGGGAGCAGCCAGGCTGAGCCTGGCCGTGCATGGAAGGACTCAGCTGCCCTGGCCTGATCTGCCATGTTCAGTCACTCCTGGCCTTGTGGCTCAGTTCAGTTTGTTTGCCTGTGGCCAGATCAGTCTGTTCCTTGGCCTTGGCTTATTTCTCCAGTTCCATTTCCAATGCCCTGTGCCAGTGCTGCAGGCTCAGACAAAGGAAAAATTCCTCTTTGGGTTCTTCTGGCTCTTCTCTGACCCCTGGGTTTTGGGATTTTTTTTAATTGTTTGAGGTTTTGGGGCTTTTTTTCCCCTCCCAGGTATCTTTTTGGCAGCAATCTCAAACAGAGTTCTGGTGCTTGCTGACCTGCTTTTCTTGTCACTGTGAATCAGCTGCAGGTGGTGGTGGCTCTGCTGTGGTTCCTCAGCACGGGGGTCCCACAGCTCTTGCTCTCCTATGGTTTCTCAGCACGGGGGTCCCACAGCACGGGGGTCCCACAGCTCCTGCTCTGCTGTGGTTCCTCAGCACAGGGGTCCCACAGCTGCTGCTCTCCTATGGTTCCTCAGCACGGGGGTCCCACAGCTCTTGCTCTCCTATGGTTCCTCAGCACGGGGGTCCCACAGCTCCCACTCTGTCCCTGCAGGGTGAAGCCCCATTTCCGCTCGTCCAGCAGCTCGGAGCACTCGGAGGGGCCGCCCGGCGCCGGGGCCCTGCCCATGGGGGACCTGAGCAGAACCAGCTCCAGGAATTTTGTCATGGAGCGCCACAACAGCTCATTAAGTGGGCACCAAGAGCAAGGGTATTCCCAGAAGGATTCTCCCACGGCACAGCTGGAGCAGAACGGCGACTACGGCGTCGGCAGGGGCAGGTAAAGGGCTGTGTCCTGTGTGTCACACAGCAGCTGGGACTTGGCTGGTGTGAGCCAAAGATACCAACCATCAGCACAAAATACATTTCTGTAAGGAGCAGCCACGAGAAAAGTGATGCTTAAGTAAATCAGGAGCAGTAAATGCTGACCTGGGAGCAGGAATGGTTCCAGTTCACTCTCCAGCTCGTAGTTACTCTGACAAACAGCTGGCAGTAAGACAGTGAGGTGTCTTTATTTTAAAGTAACTGATTTGTTTCCAGAATTAAAACAGATGTTGAAGTAAAGTTGATATCTGTATTGGTGTAAATAAGTGAATCCTCAGTTGGGAATTTGATGCTCCTCAGTATTTTAAGATTAACTTTTTATCTCTTTGTAATTCAGGGTTTAGACACTTGAAAGGGCAGATCAGTGAGAAATCAGTCTAATAAGTTTATTACTATAAAATAATTGTCCCCGTGCTCGGTCAGATGCTCATGCAGGGAGCTGAGAAAGAGGAGCAGTTCCCATATTTACTCTTTTCCAACTTCTTCCAAAGTTGGAGCTCTGGCCCCTCCTGAGGAGGGAGAACACCCCAGAGCCATGTGTGGGGAAGGCTCAGCAGGCAGCTGTGCTGCCCCCATGCAGAGCAGTGCCCAGTGCACTGGCTGGATGCACTGACTGCTGTTCTTGTATTTAAAGGAGGAACGTGTTCAGAGGTCGGAGGAGACGGGAGGACGACCGGGTTTCAGTAAGTTCTGCTTCCCCTTTTGCAGGGAGTCACACAAAGTGCAGAGTGTTGGCTTCTCAGTTATTGAATGAATGGCAGAGTCCTTAAATCCTCAGATTACATTGGGGGCTTACAGTTTTCCTAGGAAGTTCCTGACACTTGCTCAGGGCTTTCACTGCTATGTTACAGCTCCAGTAACTTCTGTTTTCCCTCTCCAGAGACCTCAGCCTTCAGCAGAAACAAAGACTCAGACACCAAAGTTTGACTTGCTTGCATCCAATTTCCCACCTTTGCCTGGCAGCACAGCAAAAATTCTGGGAGAGCCTGTGCTGGAGAGCAGGATGTCCGACATCGTTAAAGGAGTCTGCAAAGAGAAGGTGCCTGCTCCTGTCTCTGTACTCACATGGGCATATCTGGGTGCTGTGACTCCCTTTTCCCTGTTAAAGGGTTGGTTTGTTAGAGCCACGTATTCACTGCTTTAATCCCAGACCTCATAGTGCATTTCCCAAGGGTTTTTGTGGGATGCAGTTATGGTGTTGTTAGGGCTGATGCAGTTATGCTGTTGTAAACTCAGTGGTGTTCAGGAATAAAACGGGCAAAGGAGGAATGTTGGCTGTTGGAGTGGGAACAGTTGAGTGAAGTGTGGGTAAGGGATCTCACCAGATGAATCCGCTCTTTGAGCTGGTAGGACTGAGCACTGACATTCTGGATGACCTAGCCTTAGTTCTGGTTTTACCCACAGCTTGTTTTGCCCATATAAGGAGGTATTGCTTTAGAGGTGATGATCCAAAAGTAGTAAAATTCCTGTCATCAGGACTTGAGCAGCCTTTGGGAGTACCCCACTTCTCAGATGTCTTACAGTGCCATATTGTGGAGCAATTTGAGTATTCTGTATTTTGCAACTTTTGTCTGTGTGCAGGAAAGCAAAGACTCCCTGTGCCCCTGCCCTGCTCCTGCTCCAGCTCCAGAAGAACAAACACCCAGCACTGCCCAACCGCCCGTGCCCAGCGTGAGCTCCCCAAGCCAGACTGAGCCTGTGGTGCTGAGGTATGCAGAGAACATCTCCCACCAGTGTCTAGCAGTAATGTTGGGTGGTATCTTCTCCAGAGGCCACCAGATGGAAAGAACAGATCATGCTGGGGATGGCTGTGCTGTTCTCTTCTGCACTTGTGACTTGAAAGCAAGGAAATAATCTCTGAAACCTGAGTGTCGGTAGGTTTTAATTTGAATTGTTGTTGGTTTATCAGCACGGTTCAGCCAGAGAGCAAACCAGAAGAAGTGTCTGCTCCAAAGGACGTGGCCAGCCCGGCTTCTCCGCCGGCATCCGTCTGTCCCATCAGTGCTGCAAAGCCACCGAGGACAAACACCTCCTCACCTTCTGCTCAAGCAAGTGCAGCTCCTGCTCTGTCAACACAGGTAAGGCCCAGAGCAGGAAATGGGAATGACACAGGGGGCGTGCTGCAGGCTGTGCAGCTGATGGTGCTCCAGGCTGTGCACCTGGTGGTGCTCCAGGATGAGCTGATGGTGCTCCAGGTTGTGCAGCTGGTGGTGCTCCAGGTTGTGCAGCTGGTGGTGCTCCAGGTTGTGCAGCTGGTGGTGCTCCAGGATGAGCCGATGGTGCACCTGGGAGCTCCTCTCTGCTCACTGTGCATGTTGCTGCTCTTGTGCCGTGGCTTTGTGCCTGGTCTAGGCTGGGAGGCGGCTGTGGTGCATGAACCTCACTCTTCTCCTTGCTCCCAAAGGAGCCTCGCAAGCTCAGCTACGCCGAAGTTTGCCAGAAGCCCCCAAAGGAGCCACCTGCAGTCCCCGTGCAGCCTCTGAGGGAGCACCGCACCAACATCGTTGCCCCAGCCAAAAATGAAGAGAACGGTCCGTCGGAGAAGGCTCCGGAGAAGGCTCCTCACGAGAGGCCCGAAGGGAGAATGAAGGATTACTGCGGGTTCCGCGGCAGCGGAGCTCCCCGGGGAGCTGCTGGGAAAATCAGGGAACAGAGGCGCCAGTTTGGACGCAGATCTTCGCCTCAGGGAGCGCCGCGCCGCGCGGGCAAGGAGCAGTTCGTGCCACCCCGGTCACCAAAGTAACGCTGGGCCAGCCAATGATTCTCTGTTTCACTTGAGCTGTGGACTAAAGAGCAGCAGAGAGACTGAGGAGGGAAGGATTCGGGAAGGGGAGTATTGAACTGGAGCGTGGCTTGTGTGGAGAAGTTGTGGAGGGTCCCAAAATTCATCTCTAAAAGTGATTTCACAAATGCTGGAGGATTCCAATCACTATAAATATAGAGATTATAATTTTTGTATTTTTTGTTTTTAATTTGCAGAGGGTTTCCTGCTTGAAATCAGCTTTGGGATTGTGAGAGTAGCGTTTTGACAAAGTGAAAGGATATGAGTTGACAATTAACCTGTCCCTCGGTGTAGGAGGAAAAGGATAAGAGAATATTATTTTTGGAAAAAGCATTTCTGTAAAATTAGAACTTTTTTTAACCTATTTAACGTTTGGCTTGCGGGCTGGTGTGTCTGCCATGGCCTGGCATTGCAGAGGCCTCTGCAGCAGCATGAGCGGAGCGAGTGCAGCCAGACCTGTTGTCATCACGTAGTCACTGATGATGAAAACTGAATGTACTACTGTAGTGTAACCCATGTGTTTCCAGCTTGAAGTAGAGTCTCTTGACCTTACTAATATTTCATTCAGCAAGCTTTTTAAGGTGTAAGTTTTGCAGGATACTGGATTGTAGATGAGAGTGTGTGGACAGCAGAAATTGTCTCGTAGACGCAGTGGAAGGAGGCAAAGGGAGCATGTGAGAATCTTTATTATGCCCTTTTTCCTCGCCTCCTTTTGAGGGCAACTCCTTAGGTTTGGGGTTTTGTTTGTTTGCTTTTTCCCTCTCTTGTTACTTTCTCTAATTTCTTTATTACAGACTTTAGTGCATTTTTCTTGGTGTGTTTTCCTGAGGCAGCCCCAGGGTAGGATGGGCAGGTGGCTACACAGCACCTGGTGTTACCTGCACAGGTAAGGAGCCTGGAGTTCCAGCTGCAGGTGCTGAATTCTGCCTTGCAGGTGGGAACTCAGGGCACTCTCTGTCATCTCTGGATGACTGGGCAGCAAACCAGAGCTGTGGCTGGGTTTTCTCTGTGCTGACTCTGGAATAGGCTGTTGGCTGCTGTATTGCCAGAAATCAGGGTTTAGACTCCTGGGAACTTGTTGTTTACAGCTGATGTCATAGCAACTGACTCTTTTTAACTGTTTCAAGTGGGGCTAAAGATGCAGAGTTAAGGAAATCCCCTCTGGAGCAGTGGCTCCTTGCCAGCTGTGTGCTGACTGAATTTCAACACTATTGTGCAGTAAGTGGTTAAGTTTCAGGGTGATTAATGACCGAAATAGGAACATTCAGCGCATTAATCTGCCAAAATCAGCATACCAGGGTTCAAAGTTCTGTATAAAGCGTTAGGGAAAAGTAGCTTCCAGCAGTAAGAATCACATCTTTATTTTTTCCTCTTTTTTTTTTTTAGTGAATAGCAAGTGTACAAATTTAAAGTTGTAAGTTGTGAACACTGGAAAACTCAATTGTGATATATTCCGTAACCATCTTAGTAATATATGCTCGTGTTGCCATAGAATGAATGTAAGTGGCAGTTAAAATAACTGTGAAATTTTTCATCTTCTGATTTCTTAGCCAGATAACCCTTGGCGACTTGGGCCTCAGTAGGATTCTCTATCAACTGCTTGGAGAACACTCATATCTATTTTTATAAATATATATATAAAGCCAGAGTTGTCATTTCTCTAACTTATTATTCAGCTTGGCAATTGCTTTGAGTTGATTCATAACACAATATAATGTATTTATGCAGTTAACTGTTCATTTCTAGGCATGTTACAAAGAGAGAGTCAGAGAATCATCGAATGGGCTGAGTTGGAAGGGACCCATCAGGATCATGGAGTCCAACTCCTGGCCCTGCACAGACACCCCCAAAATCCCACCCTGTGCCTGGGAGCATTGTCTAAATGCTTCTTGAGATCAGACAGGCTTGGAGCTGTGACCCCTTCCCTGGGGAGCCTCTTCAGTGCCCCACCGCCCTCTGGGAAAGGATTTTTTCCTCATCTCCCACCTCAACCTTCCCCAGCTCAGCTTCCTGCCATTTCCTCGGGTCCTGAAGTATGTATACATATATATATTTATATATATAGATATATATATATATATGTATATATAAACCCCAAAATCACTATTCACTTTGAAACTACCTGTACTGGGTTTGGGAGGTTTTTTTTTTAATTTAGTGAAAAAAAATCGTTGATCACATCCACAGTTAGGGATTCTTACAGACCCTTCTCCATTTATTTTGATGATGCTACTCTTCTTGGAGCGATAGGGAAGTATAAATATTTAGTGTCAGAGTCCTGAAATGCAGTGAATGCAAAGTTGAATTCGTTTTAAAGGCTCTAAACAATTCCTGCAGCCAAACTGGAACAAAACAAGCCTGTGTAGGGTGGTTCATGGCTGCTTAGGGGAGGCGTGTTCTGGGACGTGGAGGGAGCGTTGGGATGCTGACAGCTTTGCCTGTTTGGAGCAGGAATCGAGAGGGAAAAGGGGCTGGTGCAGATGTGGCTCAGAATTCCTTGATCCAGTGTCAGTGACTTGCTTGTGCTGAGAGGACCTGAGTGGTGAAGTGGAGCTTTGCCATGGATCACATGAGGGGAAACCCAACCAGCCGTGGCTCCATCTTCCTCCTTGTGGGCTGTGGGAAGGGGGTGCTCTGTGGGTCCTGGGTGTTTCCAGCAGCAGCAGCAGCTCGTGCCTCTTGTGCAGGGGATGTAGGTCAGGCTGTAACTGTTGGCTTTTCCCAGCATATCCAAACCTCTCTCAGCTTAGTGCACTTGGAATATTCATTTCACACCTGCGTGCAAGGATTTCACCTGAGCATTTCCCTTCCACCATTTCCAGCTGTGGTTTGGGGTTTGGTTTGGTTTTTGGTTTTTTTTTCCTTTCTATTCTTTTCTGTGCAGGGGGAAATTCCCAGTTGGATACAGAGGCTGTGGAGCTGTGTTGGGGTGGGAGTTCTCCTCGGCACTGGGACCTGGCAGGGGCTGTCTTTGCCTTTTCCTCTCGTGCTGGGCTGGGAAGGATTTTGTGTCTGTCCCCAGCAGTTTGCCAGCTGGGCAGACTGGGGAGGCTGGGCCAGAGGGGTGGTTTGGAACCAGACCCACAGCTCCTGGGTCCACGGGAGCTGCTCCCTGTACCTGGCTCCAGGTGCTCTCCAAGTGCCCAGAGCTCTCCGTGTTCCCTCTGGGTGTACGGACACAAACTGTCCTGCTCTGCTGATGTTAAAGACCAGGAGGTGCAAATCACACCTAACTTTCAGTTTTAGGAACTGTGACTTGTTTTCAGAGTTGTTGACTTCTGTTAGGGACAGAAATACGCTCCCCAGTTCAGGTCTTTTCCAAATTACTGCGTGTGGAAAAGATTGGGCACCCTCTCGTGCTTCTGCTGGGGAGCGAAAAGAAGAAATTCTTTGCATGTGATAGTAAAATTAAAAGTGCAAAAAGTTTTGTTTCTTTTGATTTCTAACATTAAGTTAGTTTTATAGTATCTTACATTCCTGCTCTTGTTGTTTTGTTGGTTTTTTTGTTTTTCTTTAATTAGCCTGGCACAGTATGATGGTGCAGTTTTAGCTGTAGGAAAAAAAAAAAAAAAAGTAACCCACTATTAACCAGAAGAGAAAGATGATACTGTGGCAGATCAGTAGCAAATAAGTGACTTAATCAATGCTTTACTGTAGTTAAATAGCTATGGCCTTACTACTTTGTCAATATCAGCTTAATTGTCTTGAAACTGTCTGCGATTTTTACTGTTCCCAGGTGAGTGTACCTGGGCTGAGATATCTGGTATGTACAGATGATATTTTAAATTTGTAAAATGCACCATTGTATTACAGATGATGCAACAGAAATGCACTTCGGGGGGAAATGGCTTCTGATGAGTTTTTTTGTAAATCCTTGATTACTACAGATATGCAATAGAGTTTTTGTTTCTAATTTTGATATTTCCTTCTGAAACGTAAGATTGTTGCCATTAATCTGAATGATTTATCATGCTCTTCTTTGCGTGTATATATTCCATATAGTCTGAGCTTCCTTTAGGATGGTACATAATTTTGGGTTGTTGTAGTATTTTAGTTGGCTCTTCTCTTCAGTGCCTTTAGTGTAGGCACTTCAAGAGGTTCATTGAGTCTGTTTTTAATGTACAGTTGGGAGGACTTGAAATGGAGTTAAAGCAACTTATTTCTGAAAAAAAAAATCCATCTGCAAACTAACCTGTAACAACTTTAAAATTTTATATTTAAGAACCAGATGTTTATTTTTATGGAACTTCAGTTATGGATACAGTTTCCAAAAAAAAAATGCAACTTCAAATGTAAACAGACTGTGCATAAATGGGTTTTGTTCTAATTTTTATAGAATACAAAATATTCAGATAATATATTGAGCTCGAGTTACTACAGACATCTTGTTCCTCCCGGATGAATCCAGCTTCCCCTTGGCATTGACGATCTCTCTTCAAAGTGTTAGGAAAGGAGAAAAAAGCGACTTATCTGGCTTTTAGACTGTCTGTTCTGGTTTATTCCTGTTGTCAAAATGTCCAAAACAAAATTTGTGTAAAGTAGGTTCATGCTTTAAGTGTTCAAATGATAATACATGTATTTGTATTTGTTTTTGACATTGCCAAGGTGCTATGGGAAATTGAAATAACAGTTAGAAAAATAAAGCTGATTTAAAAGAGAAAAAAAAAACCCACCAAAAAAAAAAAAAAAAAAGAAAACAAACCAAAAAAAAAAAGAAAAAAAACCCTTAAACCACAAATCCATGAGCTCTTACTTGTGTCTGTGGAGGGTGAAATGGTTTTTAGTGCAGGTTGGTGGTGGGGGCCTGAGAATGGGGGTGAAGGGGGCCCAGGGGCAGGAACGGGAGCAGAACCAAGGCCGGGCCCTGGAGCAGAACCGGGACCGGGGTCAGGGCCTGGGGGCCGCACCGGTACCAGGGATGGGTGGCAGGAGCAGAACCAGGGTCTGGGCTGGCTGTGGAACGGGTCCCGGCACCGGGGATCGGAATCGGCACCGGGAACAGAACCAAGACTGGCGGCAGGGCCTGGCAGCAGAACCAGGACAGCGTGGACTGGTGGCGGAACGGGGACTGAGGAGCGGGAGCAGAACCAGGACTGGGGATGGGGATCGGTCCCAGGACCGGGAGCAGGAGCGGCACCGGGATGGGTCCTGAGGCCGGGAGTCGAACCGGGACCGGTCCCAGAACCGGGACCCGAAACTGGACCGGGCTCGGTGCGCGGACCGGGAGCCGAACCGGGACCGGGCTCGGGGCGGCTGCAGCGCGGGGCGGGGCCGCGCGGGGGCGCAGCGGGGCTCGGGGCGCGCGCGCCGCGCGGTCACGTGCCGGCGGCGCCGGGCTCAGCCATGGCGGAGGCTGCGGCCGCTCCCGCTCCCCCCGCGCCCCGCGGCCGCTGAGCCCCGCCGGACCCGCGCCCGGACCCCGCCCGCCGCCATGGCCGAGCCCGCGGCCGTGTCCTCGCTGCCCCGCGAGGTCCGCGAGCAGCTGGCCGAGCTGGAGCTGGAGCTCTCGGAAGGTGAGTGGGGAGCGCCCGGAGCCCGGCCGGCCGGCCCGGCCCTGCCCGCGGGGCGCCGCGGAGCCTCCGTTTGAGGGGCCGGGGCTGCCGGGGTGCGAGAGGGGGTCGGGAGTGGCGGGGGTGCGGCGAGAGGCTCCGGCGTCTGTGTGAGAGGACCGGGGGAGGAGGGAAGGGCCCGGCCGGGGCTGGGGCTGTGTCTGAGGGGAAGGAGCGCTGGGAGCATCCTCTGTGCGGGGCACCCCCAGGAACCGCGGGGACAGCCCCGGACGGGCCCTCACCTGCCGGGGCTGCTGACCTGACCCCCCCTCCCTCTCTCCCTCCCTCCCTCGGGAGTGTTTTTTTCCTCGTGGCCTCTTTTCCGTAGCTCCCGAGCCGAGGATGCGGAGTGGGAGTGAGAGACCCCGGGACAGGCAGTTCTGGGGCGGGGGAGTCGCAGGAACTTCGGGCACAATAATGACGGCAAACCCTGTGTTATTCCCACTTTCTGAATAAGTTCTTTTGCCATAATCCGTTCAGAGCATGCGCTTTTTGCTGGGGTGGGTTTTTTTTTTTTTGTTGTTGTTTCCTTTTTTGCATGGGTTTGTCTTTGTTCCCCAGCGTTTAAAATGCTGCTCTCGGTACAGCTTTGTTGTGAATCTCCCTTGTGAAGCCGGAGGGCGAGGGATGAAGCTGAGGCGGAGGGGGAAGGTTGCAGAGCAGGTAGCTCAGATTTGCATAATTTAAATTTTCCTCCCCTCATCAGGGTACGGAACTTGATGCCAAAATCAGTGGCTTCTCAGGAGGGTTCACTGCATGGCTGGAATAACCAGAGAATCAGAATATCCTGAGTCCCAAGGGACCCTACAAGGATCATCCACGTCTCTCTTAGCATTAAAAATTAAGAAAAATCAAGTTGCAGGCACATCTTTCCTTGCTGTGTTTATCCCAGAGCCTACAGTACATAAAAGAGGCTTATTGACTCTTTGGAGATCAGGAATTCACTGCCAGGGTGAGCTGGGGACTGTCAGCCCCCGCTGCCCACACTGGCACTCGAGGCTTTGCCAGCAGAAAAGGCCATGGCACTGCTTTCCCAACACAGCTAAACCCCTGATGTTGGCTGCCTGGGGCTTTTGTTAACTCTTTTCCAGATAAACTTTCTGCAGACATTTAACTAAAGTGATAAAACTTTTATCTAGTGTTTGCTTTTGGGGACTCCGTGATAACAAAGAATGAGGAATGGTGGTGTTGCTCAAAACGTAACATTAAATAGGTTTTTTAAAAGAATTCATTAAATGTTTTAAGCGTTGGCTTGGATTTTCTGAGGTTTGTTTCCTGTGGCACTGAAAGCCCATTATGATTTGACCCTGTGATAGATTGTACTGCAATTTTAAAAATAAATGAACTCTGTTGCTGGACTGGCTGCTGTGACATCCCACTAATCTTTAACGAGCTGCTCCAACAGCTTCAACTTTGGTGCTACAGAGTGAAGTTTTGTGGGTTACGTAAGTAATTCTCTGAATATTAAATCCACTGTCCCTTTGTGGGTTTAATACTTGGGTTTCTTAATATGCATATCAGGGATTTGTTTGTGCAAATCACTTTTTCCTGTCAAAAAAACCCACGAGTGCAGAGAATTCTGGGTGACTGTGTCCCCAAACTCTTGGGAACATATTTCAGGGGATGTTGTTGCTGAGATAACTGAGCTGTGGGAAGGGGGAGTGAGGTAATGTCATTGTGGAGTTCTTGAAAAACACGCCCTAGTTTGAGGCTTAAGCTGAGGGATTTTGAGGCCTGTGTGTGCATTGTTCAGCTGAATATAACCATGGGCTGTTGACAGTAAACAATATTGAATAGAAGCATTTTATTAAAAATGGCAGCAGGGCTCCATGTGCCACTGCTCAGTTGTTGCTCAGATAAGAACACTTGATCCTTTTTTTTGCCACCCCCTTGTTGCAGCTTCGATTGTCACTGACTGTTGACTGTGTGGATATTTCTGTCAGGTTTTTTGCATAGGAACATCTCATTTTTGGGAGAGGAGAGGAACTGCAGCTGCTGGGAGCAGCCCCGGGTCCCTGACAGCAGGAGCTGGAGATGGCTCTGTCCTTGCTGGACGCTGTGAAAGTGGGGAGTACCTGACTCCAGGGCCTGGCAGCACAAACACTGTGTGTGTGCTGAGCCTTGCAGTGAATTTCACCCAGGCATTTGCTACTACTAACCACCACAGAGTAGAGAATTTATAACAAAACAGGGGGAAATGTAGCATTCAGACCTTATCTGGCGTTGTGGTTGTGAAAGGTGCTGTGTCAGCAAGCAGGATGCAAAGTGGAGCAGGATTACTTTAATGTGTGCTGGAAATAGAAATCAGAGTTTGCAATGGTGAGCCATGGAGTTCCTTGAGGAGCAATCTGTGCAGACGGAGCAACAGGGCCAATTATAGCCCTGGATTGTTCCTTCCTGAGCCTTGTGGTCAGTGCAGCAGGAACAGTCATCCCATCCCTGGGTGCAGTGCAAACGTCTGGGCAAAGGGGTGGGACGTGTTTCAGAAAACATTAATTGTTCAGAAATCAACAGAAATTGCATCTTACTCTATGTCTTGGGCCTTGGCAATGGATTTGAGCCCAACTCATTCATTTCTCAGTGTGCATAAGAATTCATTGTCTTCTGTCAATGTGAAGGGCGTTTAAACCTGAGTCTAAACCTAGGGAGAGCTTCCATTCCCTCACGGAAGGGATCAGTGTTGATACCTCTGAGGAAGAACCTTCAAGCAACAATATATCAGCTGAGAATTGGATCATGGAGCTGTGGGAGACCTGGAACCTGCTCATTACTCATGTTTTCCTTCTTTTTTTCACTTTTGGGATATTTTTCTTTCTGGAGCTTTTCTTCATCTGTCAGTAACACCCACATTATGCATCACTAATGATGGGAAGGGCTGTCTTTGTATTTACATCTGTTTCTGTTTGATGAGTGAAAGTGCTGGGGATATTAACTTTATTTAACTTTAACTTTCCCCCCGTTTTCACACTTCTGTGAGTGTGGCAGCTCAGTCTCACCTTTGGCTTGAGCTGCAGCCCTGGGTGAAGGTGACTTCAGATCCACCACGCGATGCTGTCCCTTAGAACGCTCTCAGTGTGTGCTGAAGGGTGCCCAGCACGAGGTAAATGTCTGAATTCATCTCATATTTGGTGAAAAATGTCAATATTGAAGCACTTCACCGCTGGGCTTGGGTGTTTCTACACCTTGGGTGAAGCATTGCAGCAGCTCCTCTCACATCAAGCCCATCCCAGCTGTTAATGGAGCTGGGAGGCTCTGGAGTACCCAGCCTCAAAGGCTCTGATGAGGCCCGTTCAGAGGATCTGCTCCTCGCAGGGCAGGTGGTGAGTGCTGTACTCCAGTGTGGGGAATGGGCTCTCCTGGAGGTGAAGCTCTGCCTGTGGCAGCAGGGCAGCCCCACTGCAGGGCCCAGCCTGGTCTGCAGGGTTGAACCCCTCATAAGGAGCTGATTTGGCTGCTGGGCTTCGTGTCGCTGCAGTTTCTGCCCTGCCTGGTGCTTCTCACTAGTAAAGGGGTGCCAGTGGAGAGAGCCCCAGCTGGAGATGCCCAACCCTCCAGGGAAGGGCAGGGAGTTCCACCTGGTAGTAACCAGGAGCTCCTGTGAGCAGCTCAGACCTTGGAGGTCATTTCAGCCACTTCTGGGCTCTGTGACAGGGTTCCTCCCTCCTGCCTAGTGGGCAGGAGCTGCTTTCTGTTTGCTTTCCTAGCCAAACACACGTTTGCTGTCTGCTTTGTGATCTGGGTGGGTGTTTCTGTGAATGGCTCCCTGCACCTGGGTCTGTTCCCTTTAAAGCTGATTGTGTCTCACTGGAGGGTTGAGGCTCTGTCTGCAGAGCAAAGCTTTGTGTGAGCATTTTCAGAGGAAACAGAAGGATGGTGGCATGTATGGAAAAAGGAGTATCAGCAAAATGGTTTTAACTCAGGACTAAGGCCAGCCAAATAGGATAGAACCTTACTGGAAGAAAACATGTTGACTCAAGCAAGTGGGTAGAGCCTTTATTTTGTTTGGCTTGAAAATTTCTTAGGGAATCAGAGTATTTCTCTGATCTTTTAAAAATTGTGTGTTTCAGGTTGCAATCTTTGATTGCCAGGCGCCTGTCAAAGTAGGTGAGGGCCTTTTTTATAGATTAAGCAGCTGAAGCACAGAATTTAAATTACAGAGTCAAAGGAAGTAATTGTCTGAGTAGGGACTGGCTGTATGGATTGTGCTGAGTGAGCAGAAATGTTTCACTTCAGTTTCTTCCCCCACTCAGGGAGGAACTGTGGGCAAAGCACAGAAAAGGTTGAAGAAGAGCTTTATAAACACAAGCAAGTTGGATCTGATCAGCCTGTAGCTAACAGGACTTACAGGTGGTTTTTGTGCATTTATGCAGCATCTCACCCACAAGTCTTGCATTAGGCAAAACCAGCACTGGGAAAGCTTTAATGTTGCTTCCTTAATTTACCTGCAGGACTGGCAGCAGATGGGTCCCAAATCTGCTGAGAAATCTGTGCAGGGCTTTGAGGCAGTCTCTGTGTGCAGGTACAGTCTGAGAGCTTTGAAATGCCTAAAACCCTCCTGGAGCTGTCACAGGGAGCTGGCTGTGCTCACCCAGGCAGGGATCATCAGGTTGGCTCTACAGAGATCCCAAGAAAGATCCCTCATCTGCTTTCACCGTGGATGAAATTGTATTTTCTTTAGCCTCACAGCCCAGGAAAAAGTGATGTAAGCACGGAGCACATGGGTTCTGTGCAGTGTCTGTGGCACAGGAAAAGGAAACCCAGCTCCAGTCGTGAGCAAGAGGAGCAAAGTACCAGATCTGTCACCAGTGCAGCAAACAGAAGGTCCACAAGATGATCACAGACTTCTGCTTTGCAGATGGTCAGAGCAGAATGATTTAAGTGATTAATGGTTTGGAGAGAGGGAGTTAAACACAAATACTGGATGAAATATTTTGGCTACTGTGAGTGGGAGTTGGGTTTACTGTTGGTGCATGATTGAGGCATGTAAACATGGGGAAGGGGAGGAAGGGTTTTGGAGCATCCAGACTGGAATAATAAAAAAAATACCCAGGAAGGGTAAAGAATGTGCATATTTTTGTGTTGTCCCTTTTATACTTAGGAAATGAAGAGCGAGTTTGGGGCTCTTTTGAAAGGCTGCAGCTCTGACCCTTTGCCTTGGGGAGAGGAGGAAATTAGAGGCTTTAAAGGGAGTCCTGCACCTCCTCCCTGGTTGCTCCTGTGAAGCTTTGCTGGAGTCTGAACCAGTTTCCTCAGCTGGGTGGAGGGGACACCTGCTAGCAGAGGTTCCCAGTGTGGATTTTAGGAGTGCTGGTGTTCCAGGATGGGTGATATTTGCCATTCCAGCTGGCAGTGCTCACCAGGCCTCGCTAAAGCCGCGTCTGGAGTTTGCTGTGGTGTCCTAGATAACTGATCTCCAGTTTGCTATTTTAAATGCTGTGGCATGAAATATTGAGTAGGAAATGTGATGGGTGGCAGAGGAGCTGCACAGAGCTGCTGCTCTTCCCAACGTGCAGCAACCCTTGGAGCTCCACAGGGAAGGGCACGTGGAGCACCCCCTGTGCTTCTGGCTCACTGGGGATGTTGTGGAAAGGGTGATGGTTCCTTCCTGATTCCCCCTCTCTGATTAGTGTTTGTCATGGAGTTCTCTGTTGGCTGGATTTATCATGTTTATTCAGTGGCAAGTTCAGGAGCCAAAGAGTGAACTCATGGTGAGCATTCCCGAGGGATGGGCAGAAGCTGGAGAGTTCCTGTTTGCATTTCTTTCAAATACAATGTGCAGATAATTTCTTAGGATGGTTTTCTTTAAACCATGTGTCTCAGTTATAAAAAGCATTTCCTGAATCTCTCAGTGAGTTGCTCAGTTGCTTTTTTGGACATGGATTCATAGAGAGAGGAACTGAAGCATTTCTCTCTGTGGAGGCTGATTCAATCCATTATTTTTTTTTGAGAGCTTGTGAAATCAGGGACGAGTCATCAGACCAGGATGTCTCGTTCTATTAATTAGAATGGAAGACTCTTACATTTGCACCATGTGTGAGGAAACAGTGATTTATAGCTAACGGATGCTCTGCAGGCAGCAGCATTCCATCTGCTGCATGAATTTTCCCATTGCATTTCATGAAAAGCCTTGGAGAAGCCTCACACCTGTATTTCTCATCTTGAATCACGTACTGGGTTGTTACTCTTGCCTGATATTTGGAGTAAAGTGCCTGTTTCCATCAGTTTGTGTTCTTTTCAAACTTCAAAGCCCAGAGTTTGTGAAACACCACTCGGAGTAAACATAGGCAGGACGTATGTTTAAGTTACACTGAGTTTATACCAAAGATAGTAATGTAAGAGTAACATAACTTTCCTTGCTGTGAGCAATCACCTTGTTTTATTTAGTGTAACTTAAGCTGATAAAAAGAAAAAGGAAATAAAAAAACGCTTAAAAGTTTTAGCACTTCTCTGCCAACATAAACTCTTCCTAATTCTTGTTGACTTGAGAATTGCTGATGCAAACTAGGTCTTCCTGGCCTCTGAATTCCACAGGGATGGGAGCCCACAGAGCCTACAGGGCATCCATGAATGCATTCTATGGACCCAGGATTCCAGTTCGTGCCCGAGCGATCGGCGACGCAGCCTCTCGGAATTGTTCCCCGGCAGTCGGGCAACCTTGCTTTCACCATGTCCCCAGGGAGCAAAAACAACCAGGAGAATTGTGTCCCTGCCTGATAAAATTAGGTCTTCTGTAATCTCCCTCGGAACAGCCGGATGGCTGGCTGCCTTGAAAAACATATGGTTTAATGCAGGAATAATGCATTCCATTTAGGATGGCTGTGGGAGCTGGGTGACTGAGTGCACGGAGAGCTCCCATTTTGCCTCTGGGATCAGGACTAATGTCAAACATCAGGTCTAAAGTGCACCAGTGGAAAAGAATTGTTTGGGATGTTTTTCCTGTCTTTTGCTCTTAGGAGGGATGTTGTTCCTGTGGCTTGGTCCTAAAGGAGTTGGGCAAGTGAGCCTTTTACTGGACATAAAGCATAAACTGCAAAGATGAGTCAGTGTTTGTATTCCTGGATTTCAGCTCACTGCATTAAGAAATTTACTTGGGAATAGCAACACTGGTGTTCCTCTAATACAGGTTTATAATTAATTCATTTCTCTGAGAGCAGCACAGGTAACTTTTGGAGGAAATTCTGCTTTATCCCCTTCCCAGAGGGGAACACCTGACACACACCTGAGGCTGGGTGTGTAGGACAAGCCAGGGGAGATTTTGAAAGTGCTAGGTTTGGAATGTAAGGTAAGGTCTGATGGGCCATAAATTGGAAGGATGTGATCAAAGAGGGAGTGATACAGAAGAAAAGGTTGAGAGCTGGAAGATTTGGTTTCAGGCCCTGTCCCTGTGTGTGATTCCAGAAAGGGCTGTCAGGTGAGGAGGTGCTTGAAGGAGGTTTGTGTTTCCTTTAGTGCATCAGCTGTTCATTTTGGCTCCTACAAGGAGCCATTCCAGTTTGAAGCACCTTTTCTGGAAATGCTGTGATTTGCTCCCAAAGAGCAGCAGCAGCAGCAGGGTACATCAGGGGTGGCCTGATACACCTGCCTGCTTTGCCTGGTGCTTGCATCTCTAGCATCAACTTTCCCTGTCCTTTTGAGTGTGCACTTCTCTGTGATCCCAGAGAGGAGCTGACCAGCCAAAAGAAGCCCCCAGGAGAGGAAGGAGGCTTTGAAGTTTTGTGCTCCTTTTCTAGCAGAGGTAAGAGCAGAGTTAACAGTTGTCCAAGGTCACTCTGGGCCATCCTGCTGTGACATTCCTGCTCACAATGTGCATTGTCACTGGGGTGAGGACAAGGAGAGTTGCTCCGAGGAGCTGGGAAGTGACATGGCAGATTCCAGGCTGTGATTATTCACCCTGGGATGGAGAGTGGGGTCAGGGAGTCAGGTGATCGGAGCTGGAGATAAAAGTCCCTGATCCTCTGTAGAGAATAAACAGATCTGCAGTTATTAAACTGTGCAGCCTTTTTTTCCCCCCTTAATTGAATACAAGTGGAAAATGCCTATTAAAGGTGCTCCATTTCTGGCATTCAGGAGATTGCTGTGTGTCCCATGGGTGTTGGAGCAAGGTCCTGATGGCATCTGCAGGGCTGCTCGTGGTGTGTGATGAGGAAAGGAGAAGTTTGCTTCAGATGTGCTGCATCTGCAGGCTGGAGAGAAGCACCTCTGCTCTGTTGTGTGTCCTCAGGAGCTGCACCCCAGGTTTCATAACAGAGCCCTTGGCAGCAGCGCTGGCTCAGGCTGCTCTCACCTCTTGGCACCTCACTCTTTCCATCTCGGGGAGCTCGGGTGCTGCGGCTCCACCAAAAGCCGTGAACTCTGGCAAACTGGAGAGGGCACGGGATGAAACCTTTAGGAATCCAAGCTGTATTTCTTGAGAGAATACCAAACTTTTCACTGCATTTCACTAGCGGTGAAAGAACCAAATTATAAATTATTTTGACAGGTTTTTTTGGGCTTTTGTGTCAATCCTGGCAGAATACTGAACATGAGACTCAAGCCCCTTGTGTTACAAAAAGGAGATCTCTGAATGGCCAAGTGCTGAAGTGTAAATGTTTTTTTGAGACTGAGACCTGTGTTTATTCTTAGGGCAGAAACTTTAAGTGATCCCTTGTGGATTAAAAAAAGAACAATTCTTATTGTAATTGGAATGAAAACCTCCATTCTTACGCAATTTGGGGTTGGAAGTATTGTTATTTTGAGTTGCCAAGCAGGAAGGGGGGGAGATGCACAGGGTGAGGTGAGCAGCTGGGACACAGAGCAGGGGACATCGGGCCCTTGGTGGCTGAGGGGATGTTGTCACTCACACTGTGACATGGGCACTCTGATTAGCAGGGAGTGGATGTCTCACCTGCCTGTTCAGGAAGCTTTTCCATGATGGTGATGGTCAGGTTTGGTTGAGGATGATATAAACCCACTGCATTTGTGGGATTTCTCCTCTCTGCTTTAAATCTTCCAAGTCCTCCTTGAAGATGTCCTGATTTTAAAAAATCGTGTGGTGCAGAAAGAAGTCAATTAGTGAGTCCCAAATAGGGAGAATTGTGGATGAAGGCGAAGCAAATGAGTCAGATATAAATAATCCTATTATGTCTTGGCTGCAGCCACACCTAGAAACCTTGAGCAAACATTTCTGTGTAGTTATTCCTGTGTTTGATACACTTTACTTGTTAAGTCCTGTTTTAAAATTGCAGCATGTAAAAATTGTGTAGGGCCAGTTGCCATTAATGTTAAAGGATTTTGGGAGCATTGTTTTAATCATTTTGACCAGAAGCACAGAGACCTGAGTTAATTTGCTCTCATATTTCCCCAAAATGAGAAAAATCTATAACCTTGGAGCTGGTGTTGCCTTGCAAGGCTTTCAAGGCAGTTCTTCTTGCAGCAGGCCTTCAAAAAAATCTCTGGCAAGAGCAAACAGGAAGCTGTAATTACCCTTTGCCTTTTGTGTATCAAATCCTTGTTCATTGGACAGAGCTTTGGTAAAACACTTTTAGAAGTAGCTGCTTGTAGCATGGAAGCTGTAAGGAAAAGCATTTGGATCCAGCTAAGTCATACCTGATGTTCCTGTGATTCCTGTCCTGTGTCTTTGGGGGTAATTACTCACCTCATGGTGTGGGTCTCCTGTCTTTCATGGTGGATAAGCTGATTTTTAATAAATCTGAACAAAGCTGTTTTTCCAGGTGTGACTTTAGGAAAAAAACCCCACATTTGGACCTTTCTCCTCCGTGCCTCCTCTGATTCCAATTCCTCTGTTGTAGCTCCTGTACAGGGAGGCCTGAAATGTCCCTGTTGCCTGTGGCTGCTGCTGACTCTGAGGGGTTTGTACCAGAGTCGGGGTTTGGATTTTGGTTCTTGTCAAACCCGTTCTGTTTGCTTTGCACTGTTCTCCTGTCCTGCCTGCTCTGCTTTGGGCTCTCTCCTGGGAAATGGGATCCTCTGGCCCAAGGGGGTTACAGGGATTTGTCCTACACACCACAATCCTTCCCTGCAGGATTCCTGTTCCTGCAGGGGTCCTGCTCAGCTCTCGGCGTGCGGTGGCACAGCTGGTGGTGTTCAACCCAGTCACTTCCCTGTGATGATTCCTGGGGTTGAACCCGACGGGAAAAGACAAATGGAAATCAAGGTTCATGTCCTGGAAGCTCTCAGGGATGTATTTATGGAGGCTCACACTCACCAACGTTGAGTCTGCAGTAAAGGTGACGTTTTCTCTTTCTCACCTTCCAGATATTTAATTGGATTCAGCAAAGCACAAGGGAGGGAGATACAAAATAGGGGATGATGGTCATAAAAAAGTTCTCCAGGATGCCAGAACTTGGCCTCTTCTCCTAGAAAAGTAATTACTTGTTTATGTTCTCTTGTTTAAAATGACAGAAGACCTTCCTGGGAATGTTTAAAATGACAGACCAAGTGAAATGGTGTGAGCACAGAGGTGAACACAGAGCGCTGCAGGCTCCTCTTCCAGCAGATGATTTGGGCAGAAGGATAAAAGGAGAGAGCTGGCTGGAGAACTGGAGAAGGGGAAAATGGTCTTCTCTGAGAGTTGAGTTTGGCTTCAGGTTGTGGAGGATCTGACCCCAGCTGCTCCTGGGTTTGGATGCAGGTGCAAAGGAATTCACAGTATTGCAGTGGAATCCTGGATACCATGAGAGCAGTCTGTAAAATAGTCCAAGAAAGGGAGAAGGAAGGGAAGTAGCGGAGTAGAGAGACCTGGGAAATGTCAGAGCTGGTTTTTCTATAGTTCTGCTGTCAGGAAGAGCTATTTCAGAATAGTTTTCTGTGGGTGAAGTGTGACAAGAAGTCCCCAAGAGGTACTGTCACACTGGGGTAAGCTGCAGTCCTTGGATTCTTTCCACCATTCAGAGAGAAGGTTTGAAGCTGTTTCGTGGATTCTTAGTTGAAAGGTGCATTTCTGCTCCTTCAGCACATTCTGCCCCGAGCAGCTGAAGACAGATCTGTGTCTCAACTCACTAAACCAGTTAATGGTGGAGCTCTGAGCACATTGTCTGCTGTCTCCTGTGACATTGTGGCGGGCATGCCAACCAGGAGGACTGTGCTGGCAGTTCCAGGGAGTTCCCTCGCCGAGGGGAAAAGCTGACTCGGGTTTCCTGTGCTGTCCTTTGCCTCTGATTGTGCAGGGTGTGAATTCAAAGCCACCCCTCCTTATCTGTGGATGGAAGCACATCTGAAGAGGAAGAAGGCAGCGAGGCTGGGCAATGTGCCAATTGCTCCGAGCCTTTGTTAGAGACTAAAGAAACCCGAGTCCGTTCAGGCACTGCTGCATCCCCAGGGCCTTCCTGGCCTCTCTGGGAGGGAGGTGAGGGCTCGGAAGTGATCACACACCTCTGCACGTCAGTGTCCATTAGCTCTCGGGGCCCTGGTGGTGTTTGAATTGGAGCATCTTGTGCTGAATTCTCCTCCTGAGGGTCTGACAGGAGGGCTCTGACCCTGTCCATTGAAACCAGACCATGGGCAAGCATCTTCTGCATGGAACTGGGTCCCTCTGGAACATCTGGGCCCACCTGTGACTTCCCTCAGGGCAGGACTGGCCTCAGCTCTGGCTTAGCTGCCTCTGGGATGTACTGGTTTCTCCATGTGATAAATTCCTCATTCTCAGCTTGCTGCATGCAGGAATAAAAAGGAGAGACGAGCTCAAGTATCAAAATAAACATCAATTTTAAACAAGTGCAACCAAGCAAATTAAAACTGGGCAAGATTTCATGTTCCAATCTTTACCGTTCCTTTTCCTCTGCATGAAAAGAAGATTTTGGAGTGATTTATGGCTGTCATGCCAGGCTTCTCAGCACTGTCTGTCAGTTGAGCGGTTGATTTTGACAGGCTGCACTTCTGGGCCAGGTTTTTTTTTGGTGGTTTTTTTTTTTTTTTTTTTGTTCCTCCTTTTAGAGCTTTGAACATGAAATATTCAATCCCTCCCTGTGCACAGCACAACTGATTCAGGTAGCACACTTCAGAGAGCTGTGACCACAGTGTTGGGTCGTGAGCACATCCTGCATTTGTGGCTTCTGTGTGGTTTTGTATTTTCGTGGAATTGGGGGCCACCTGTCTGTGACCTGGCAGTCCTAGGAGGGATTTTGTTGTGTCTTCCTCCAGCAGAATTAGGGCTGGAGGAAATAGCTCTCCAGAGTTTCCTGGGTCCATCTGAGCTACTGCAGCCTGCAGGTGTTTTTATGGGTGCTCAGACTGGCTGTCACTGCAGGTCAGTGCTGTGTTCAGTGGGAAGATCTCAGATTCTCCAAGGAATTAATTTTGTTTCTGCGTTTTTTATACAGTTCTGTGTTGTGCTTGTAGAATCCCAGTGCTAAGAAAGAAATAATCCTGTGCAAGCAATGTTGGAGAGAAGTGGTTGTTTTATTTCCCAAACATCATTTCTCTTGAGAGACTGTTACGTGTGGCATGAATTTTACTTCTGTGAAACACAGAGAGTCAGCAGAGAAGTCTTGGAGAACAAATTGGAGGGCAAGGATCCAACCCGGAGCTGTGTCCACAGTCCTTCTCTTTCAGAGGTTTTTGCTTAATTGCAGATTTTCTATTTGGTTGTTAATCCTTTAGGTTCTCTTTCTTGGCAGAATATCTCATTTTAAATTATTACTGTCAACACGTCCTTAGCCCTTCCTGCCCCTCCACCCCCTAATTGTGAGTGCTGTCTGTGGTGCTTTGCTTTGCTGTAAAAGGCTGTGGTGTTTGCAGCTGAAAGCAAAGCCTGCTGTGAATTTCATATTTTATCCAAAAGACACAAGCAGCTCCCCATTAATATTATTACATTGACACCCTGGTTTTATAAACAGTGGAATGTTCTGTGGAATGGTTGTTATCCTGTGATTATGGCTCCATTAGGCACAGGAACAGATGGTTCCTGTCCAAGTACTTTTTATGTTGTCATTTCTAGCAGGAATAAAAGGGAATGTTGAATTTTCATCTCTTCAGTGGTGAGGCTGAAAAGGTCACATAGGCTGTGGTGGAGGAACTCGTATTAAAGTGAGGTTGAGAGACCAAGCAGGAAGTGAACTGGAATCATGGGCTGGTTTTGGAAGGGGCCTTGAAGCTCATCTCATTCCACCCTGCTGCCATGGACGCCTTCTGTTCTCCCTGCTTGCTCCAAGGCCTGTCCAGACCGGCCTTGAGCATTCCAGGGGTGGGGAATGGCGTGGAATAGACTGAGCAGGACAGACCCCGTGGATGGAGCCAGACTGCAATTAGGGCATCCTCAGATGGGCAAACCACCAGGCTGTGTGGGATCTCCAGCTTTGGCAGGGCCTGGAAAGTCCCTGCCTTCCAGAGCAGCCTGACCAGAGGTGGAATTAGGGCACAGATGTCCAGGAGCTCTGCCAGGGTCCCATGTGGAGCTGAAGCAGCAGCTTTGCCCTGGGCACCTGTGTCCGTCCATGGCCTCCCTCCTGCCTTTTCATCGGGGGGATGTGGAACTGAGCACCTCAGGGTCCCCACAGGTGACTGACAGGTCGAATTCCATACCCTCTGCAAGTCTTACCTTGCATTTGTTTTGTGTCTTTTTTTGTAGGTTTGGGGTTTTTCTTGGATATTTTAGAGTTGTGTATTAAATCCTGCTCTGTCCATGCCTAGAGAGAATTTAGCTGGCAGGATTTTTTCCTGTTGTGAGAACCAGAGAGTTCAAAGCTGGGCTTCTGTTTTCAATGAGTAAGTTGGAGGATTTACCTGTCTTTTTGAATAGTAATAAACCCAAGCTAATTCTGTAGAATTAAGTGCTAATGAGAAATAAGGCAATAAAGTTTAGTTTGTTATTGAAAGTAATTCTGCTTCCACCTTGGAGGAACAATGGCTATTGCTGAGAGAAACTGCACAGTCACCTTTGCTTAGAATTTAATGCATAATGGAAAATTAAAATATGATCTCACTCTCATTAAAATTAAGTAATTGATGTCATCATTCAATTCCAAGATTTTTTAGGAGCTTTCGACAAATCTTTTCAGGTTGTTATTAAAACCTGACCAACCAGGGATCCTTAAATTGGAGGAAATGGGGGTAGTTCTCTGTTAGGTAACAGAGAGGAAAGGGAGCATCTCAGGAAAATGCCCATGTGGCAAACTCAGCCCTGAACTCCCCAAGGCAGGGTCCTTCTCCTTCATGGAGATTCCAGCCCAGCATCACCCAGTGCAGGAAATCTTTCATCTCTTGCTCTGGGCTGTAGAGCTGCAGTGGTGAAGGAGACTCGGGGTTTCGTGCTGGCTTCATCATTTTCAGAGTATGAATATTTAATTTAGGCTTCTTAAGGCTTTTAGCAGATTTATCAGGCTGCTTCCTGTGGTGGTGTATGTGAGGACAACTGGAGAAAACATTTGGATTCGCTTACAGTATGGTTTATTTGTTTTGATTTATTACTGAAATACTTTTAAGAAGCTCATCTTGTTCTGTGAGTAACTTCCCCATAATCTTAAGCAGAAAACAGAACCAGCAGTTCTTACTTTTCCAGTGCCAAGCAGTGTTTTGGTGACAGTGTCCAGCTTTTACTTGGTTAGGGCTGAAATCTGTTCATGCTGCTGTTGTGTGGTTAGAAGTTTATATAAATATTTCATCATTTTGGACCCATTTTTACAATAAGTTTGATCTTGGAGGGTTTGCACCTTGTTAGTGCAAATACACCATGGAATTTTTGCCTGTTATAGGACATAAAGTTCTTTCTTTGCCAAATTCATGATGTTCAAGTGAACAGTGCAAGACATGAGGGCAGGTCTGGTGGCCTTTCAGCACGTGAGAGCCCCTTTTGTTTGTGTTCTTTTCGTTCTTGTCAAGTTGCTGACTGTGTGCTCTTAAATAATCCTGCTGATTTCTCCATACTTCCTTCCCTCTACAAGCGAGACATTGGAGAAATCAGTTTATTTAAATTGGAAGAGGGGATATTGCCCCCTGAGAGAGGCAAAGGGAGGAAAATTCTCTGTCAGAAGTGGCTGTGGATTTGGATATGGCTGGTGAATAAGATCTTTTTTACTTTCAGGCCTGTTTATTTTGGTTCAAGGTCCACTGGTGTCAGTGTGGAAGGGATATATGTCCTCCTAGTTTTGTGAAAATATGGTTTGGCAGTGAGGTACTGATAGGAGGCAAGAAATTTCCACGTGTGAGGATGTTAGTGATTAGAACAACAGAAATATTGGGCTGATATCACAATATCCTGTGTAACAAGGGCAGTAAATTGACTGCTCCTTCTCTTTATGGTAAAAAGGTATTTTTTTCTACATAAAAAGGCCACTTAGCAGCAAAAACTGAATGTCATTTGTTTTAAAGAACTATTAATGTACTTTATTAATTAGGGTACGCTGGGAGAAAAGCCTCTTCTCCCCCGCAGCAGCCGAGTTCAGTGACTTTGGGGTGGGTTTGGCTTCTCTTTTCTCTCGAGTTCGCCTCGTTATTTTGATCTTCCACGCAGTTAAAGGCTCTCCCATGAGCCAGGACCTTGCCACATCCTGCTCTGCAGCAGGAACAAAGCTCTGCCGGAGCAGACCCTGACTCTGCCCAGAGAGCCCCGAACAGAAGTCGCCTCTCGCGTGATCCCTCTTGTAAAGAGCGTTGCAGCTGACAGGATAATGGGGTTTTTTAGGCCTGCTGGTGACGTGCCAACAGGGTTTCCTTAGCAGTGCCATTCTTTAGGAGCCGTGCATGCTGATGTAAACACAACTGAAGGCTTCACACAGCCCGGGCTGAGCGCAGGGCCTGGGATCTGCTGCTCATGCCATGCTGTGCAGGACATTTTTCTTCTGCTCTGTCTATTTAAATCTGGTTTCCCAGGCTTGTAGCCAGCTTGAATGGGTTGTTGTGCTGTTGAGTGCAGGAAAGCTGGCGTGGTGGCTGCGTGGAGGAGCTGTCCTGCTCCGTGGGCAGCCTCCCATTCCCAGGACACACAATCCTGTTTGGGATGGGGCTGTGCAGAGCAGGTTTAAGGCTATTGAACAAGGTGTTTCAGTTCCCACTAGTCAGGCTTGAAGGGAATGAGTAGGAAACCTCTGTGTGCTCCTGGAGCTGCTGCTGCTGCCTCTGTCAGGAGCGCGTTGGGAATTTGGTGGGAGTCTCCGCCAGTCAAATTACAGGTGTCGCACGCTAATTGGAGGCTGGTAAAAGTTTAATAATTGTATTGCTTTGCCTTTAAGTAGTGGGATCCTGCTCTGGTGACTAATCCTGTTTAATAGTGACTGTCCTCGAGTGAGCATTTGGGAGTGCAGTGACTCGGGGCTCTGTTCCAGATTTCAGTGCTTTGGGAGAAAAAAATGTATTTTACTCTCTTGAGCAGCCACCACTTTGTCTGCTGCTTTTTCTACAGAATGGGAGCAACATCCTTATGAAAACACCCTTGGTACTGGCTCCTAGGGAAAACCAGGGCAGGGAGGGTATGGGATACGTGTCTCACCTCTTGATTTTTGAAAGATTCGTTCTTGAGATTGATCGTTCACTGTGCTTGGTGTTGGTTCTGTTGTTCAGTTGAGTTTTGTTTGAGGAGGGATCTTATAAGTGGAAGTGCCTCCATCAAGTTCTCTTTCTTTGTTTCATCATGCATAATCATCGACCTCATTGCTGTGACTTGGAATAGCTCTATCCCATCTGGAAATACATAATTACTGTGCAGGGTGAGGTGCCAACTGGGTTAGGTTCTGTGCTGTGTTTAAGGGCAGGTCGGAGTTGCTGAATGCTTGGTGTGAGCAGCTGTGTTTGATCACTAGATAGGGCAGTAATTGCTCTTAATTTCTTTCTTTTCCCCTTCTTGCATCTTATTCAAGAATCTAGGATTTATTTAGGAAAAGTAATTTCAGGTCCAGCTGGAGTGAAGTGGGCTCTGTATCCAAGCTGGTATGGTTGGACACGGTGTTGCTGTGGAGTCAGGATGGGAGGAGAGTTACCAGCAAGGAGTCCCTGTGGCACTTGGCTTATGTTAAAAATTGAAGCCAAGAGAATTATTAAATATTGAGACCTGAATGCCAAGAAAAAGTGTCTGACAGGAGTCACGCAGAGGATTAAAACCCACAGTGACTTCTCTTTTAATCTCTTTGGGTGCCAGCATGCTTTTGTCTTTGTTTTAATTCCTGGGCTAAAACCAGGCTTGATTTGGAAAATCATTTGTCCACACTTGTCTGTCCTTTGTAAAAGTGCAGACTGCCAGAACAGGCAGAGTTTGTGTGTAATCCCTTGTTGGGCTGGACAGGCAACTCCTGGGACAGTGTTATCAGCACTCCCAGCTCCAACAATTCCGTGTGTACCTGGAGGGTGACAGTGCTCTACCTGCCTGAATCAAGTGCTGAATCACAGGGCTGTCACAGTTTGGTCATTTCCTGGGAAACTTTGCTTTTCAGGCTGGTGGGAGAGAGCGAGGTCTGCGCTTGCACCGGGGGTTGAATACTTGGGAATTTCTGTGAGCAGGAGGTTAGTCAGCAAAAAGAATTATTCAGGGCAGAATCACTTGAGCTGGGTTATTCAATGCTCTGGGAGTTGTCTTGCTTTACTCAGCTCAGCAGGTTCTTGGGTACGTGTGTGACACTGTCTGTGTCCCCTCCTGCAGCTTGTTCTGGTGCAGGGCTGCTGCTAAAACTCTGCAGTGCTCCTGCCTCTCCACTCACATGGTTCTCACTGACTGCATATTAAAAATAGATGAAAACATTTATCCTGAACAGATTTTGTAAAATCCTGCTTGTGACAAAGCCTTGGGTTTGTTGCCTTCAGAAGGGAAAATGCATTTTCCCTCAATGGTGAGTTGTAGCTATTTCAAGGATTTTTACTTTTTATCCCTAGGATGGGGTTGCATGTAAGATTTTTTATTTGTATTTGGGATTCAACTGTTTATGTGCATGTGCTGCACATAAATTTTGTGAGTAACATAACATTTATATGGCTGCACTTCACAATAGAATATCTCACATAAAGTTGACTTTGGTGATTTAATTTTGTAGGTGTTGGTTGGAGGCAGTTGAGCAGAGCTTGTGTTTCGAGTTATCAGGGCTAACACAATTAACTGAGGGAGCTGAAGATTTTAAGAGTTTATCTTCAAGAGTCTTTGGAGCCTTTTTTAAAACATTTTACCTTTTGGAAAGGTAGAGTTAGCTGTGAACTGGCAGCATGGTTTGTGTGGCTGATCACAGAGTCCCAGAATCACCGGGGCTGGAAAAGCCCTCTGAGGTCATCAGATCCACCCTGTGACTGATCCCCACCTTGTCCCCAGCACTCAGTGCCATGTCCAGTCATTTTTTGGGTACCTCCAGGGATGGGGACTCCACCTTTCAGTGTTTAACTGCCCTTTCCATGGAGAAATTCCTCCTGATGCACAAGGACATTGTGCATCCCCTTGTCCCAGCTGAGGATCTGAAAGGCAACGTCTTTCTGGCTTTTAGTTCTTCTGTAGAGGTGAAGAAGAAGAGCTTTGACCAATGTACCTGAGGAAGTCCTTTAAATAAACTTTTCTAGAGATACCAGGACATGGTGATGCTGCGTGAGCCACACACAGTCTTGGTGAGCACGTTCTCATGTCTGCTGTGAGAGAAGAATCAGCCAGAGCACACTTAAACCCATGAGAGGCTCTTTTATTTCCAGTCCTAGCTCCCAAAGCCCCTGAGACCTCATTTTGCTGACCCTGGGTAGTGCTATTTTCAGCAGAAATGCCCGGGATGAGTTACCAGATGTGTCCTTGTGTGGGGGACGGAGGGTTTGTGGCTGAGGCTGAGCTGGTGACACCTCCTTGTCACTGATGCCCCCAGCCCAGGTGTGCAGAGGGGACTGAGCCCTGTCCTGAGCTCACCCACTTGGGGATGCATCACATATGGCCTGGAAGATTACAGCTGGAAATGCACGGCCCAGACGGGTGAACCGAGGACGCCGCATCTGCTGCAACTCGGAAATGCTGCTGGAAGATAAAGAGATTCTTCAGAATAGTTTCAGGAGTTGGATTTACTGCTTAAAGTTAAAACAACAACAACAACAAAAAAAAAACCCTTAAGGTTTATGGCACCCGGTGAATGACCTGGGGAGAAGAGCACCTTGTGACCTGGAATGACCCAGACCTTGAACACAGGGCAGCCATGCCACAGAAACCTCATCTCGAACGGAATTCTTTTGAAATAATAAATGTTGAGATTAAAATAGTTTTAATTTGGTAAAACAACCCTCCTAAGCCTTTAGAAAAGGGTTTTGGAAGTGTAGAACAGAGCCCCCACAGTGCTGCAGCCAAGTCAGCTTGTTCTGTGTGTGTAAATTAATCTGGAGCTGATCTGTCTGTGAAACTTCTAACACCGAAGCTGGAGCAGTTTAATGCTTGTGCCCAACAAACACAGCTTTGTGAGCCCTGCTGGGTTTTCAGTGCCCTATTCATGCTCCTGGTGGGAATACAATGGTGCTGTTAAAGGAAACCACAGAGCCCAAACCTCTGCTGGTTGTTCGGTGACAAGAACAGTGAGTAAGGTGTTGTTTCTCTCAAGAAATCAGAGTTTTACTGGAAGACTGTTAGTTCATAGACCTTGCTAAGAAGGAAACCTGATATACAGCTTCACCCAAAGGAAGGAGGAGGGAATCTTTGAAGCTGCATCATCATTTGGCCTCAAACAGAACGAGGCAGTTGTCTAAACTTGTTTCAAATGTAGTTTTTGTGCTGCAGTTGTAGCTAAGAGTGGTAGGAGGAGTTTAAGGGCATTGCACAGTCTATTTGAGCACACAGCCTTAGAAAAAAAGGTTTAAATGTTGTTTTTAGGCTTGCTGAAGCCTGAAATTGAGGATGTCTCAGTTTTAACCCTTGGTAAAACCATTGGGGAGGGTGTGGGATGTCTAGAAGTTGCCAGTTCTCCAGGAAAATCACAGAAACCCAGAGTGGCTTGAGTTGGAAGGGAACTTGAAGCCCATCCAGTGTCACTCCCTGCTATGGGCACCTTTCCACTGTCCCAGGTGGCTTCAAGGCCTGTGCAGCCCTCCAGGGATGGAGCTGCCACAGCTCCCCTGGGCAAGCTCTGCCAGGCCCTCCCCACCCTCCCAGGGAGGAATTTCTTCTTCAAGAAAGGTGGGGAGCAGCTCTCAGTGCATGAGTGAGTGATGACAGCATTCCTGACTAGGTGCTGGCCCCATGTTGTGCCCATGTTGTGCCCAGGCCACAAGTGCACTTAGCCCTCACTTTGGATTTCAGTCACACTTGAAAGGCCTTATCTGGAGGTGACGTGCAGCAAAAGAACGTTCTGGACTTTCAGCAGCACTTCTGGTCTTCGTTGTGTCGATGCTGGTACTCCAGACCCAGACTCTGTGTTCTGCTCTTTCAGAGCAGGTTTGAGATGATAAAACCACAGGGAGATGTTGCCTGTCCTGTGCCTGGACACCAGCAGGGGAGTAGGCAAGAAAGGCCAAGTCACCAAGGTCATTCACTGGGGTGAGACCCGAAATCCAGATGAATCAGTGATAATAGAATAATTTAATTATTTTGTTACAGTCTTGTTGTCGTGTTTGCTTTCAGTAGAACAGCTGTCTGTGTTTTGGGGCTAATAGAAGTACCAGAAGCACCACCAGGATTCCCTGGTAGCACAAACTGCTGGAAACATCAACAGATTATTTTTTAAAGCATACAAACATTTTTTTAAATGTACACAAACTGCTTTCCAATTGGAATCTTTTCCTTGCTGCAGCCCAGTGTTTGGAGGCTTTGTTGGGGAGATGCTGTGCCCTACGTGATCATTTTCCTTAATTTCTCCACTGTAGTAATTATGGTTTTGTTAGACAGTAAATGATTCAGTGTTCTCATTCCATGGGGGAAGGGGAGCAGGGATGTTGAAAGAGGAGCATTGTCTGAGCTAGCAGGATTAGCGGGTGTTACCACCTTGCACTGACTGAGCACCACTGGTTAGAGCAGATCATCAGCGCTAATTGCTGAAAAGCAGCCTGGCGTCAGCGGCCGGGTGGGGAGTGAGGCTCCCGGGGCTTCTCCAGGGCAGGGTTTGAGTGCAGGTGTGACATCCAGGCTGCTCAGGTGTCCTTCCCTGGCGTCCCTGGGCGCTGCTGCCATTGCACGCTCATCCTTTCCCTTGCACTAACAACCATCAGAACATTCCAGCTGGATTTGTGCAGTGAGCATCGATTCTGTACTTCCTCCCAATAAATGAGGAGAATCAGATGATGATTGTGGCGCTGGGGGGTTGTTTTTTACACCTGCTCTGGTTACCTGGGCAAGCTGCAGACGCTGCTGCACCAGAGCTGTCACTGCGGCAGGGGTGGCAGGAAGGAAGAAGAGCCTCTTCCTCCAGCACAGCAACAGCTCAGCTCCCTCTCATCTCTCTCTAAAACCCCTAGAGCTGCTTCCCTTTGAGCAGAACCCCATTTCCTGGGCAGGGCCTCAGCCTGGGGAGGCTCAGCCTCAGCTCGCTGCGGATATGGATAAACGCAGAGTGAACGGAACAGAAATGGGCGGTGGCTGGGAGGGAGCCAGGACAGTCTCAACACTGTTGGTGTTTTAATTTCTTCCTTGGGAATGAACAAACACCATTTTATAGCCAAATTATCAGCTCTCATTTGCTTTGCTGGTGTTTCTCTGTGGTGCCCTGTCTTGCATCTGCCTGGAGAGGGGCTGTGGTTCTCAGGGTGGGTTTTGAGCTCTCTGGGAGCATTTAGCACCCCAAATGTCACAGAGTGTTTTATTTATGGAAGGGGTTAATGATTGACCAGGTTTATGTCAGAGGAGTGAATGGTTCCAGGGTTTGCAGCCCTTTTGTTCTTCCTGTGGCTGTAATTTATGATATTCCATAAGGAAGTCCATGTTTGTTTCCAGATCTCACCATTTCCATTTCCTGTAGATCAGCAGAAAAGGAATAGGCTGAAAGAAAACTTCTCCCTTAGAGATTCTTTTGTGTCTGTGTCAGTGGATTGGTACCAAATTTGGACTCTGCATGACCAGAAAAGAGGTTTTATTCAATAATTTTATTCAATAATTTCATTCCACCTGTGCCATGTGTCAAAGGCACGCTCGTTCCCAAGGCTGGCCGTGCCAATTTGGTTGTGACAGTTGTGGTTGCAATATTCAAATCATCACGTCCATGAGGTGACTACACCTGCCACCTATGCCTGCACATGAGGTTTTTCCCAGGAGGACAATCCCTGTGTCTTGCTGGAGCTTTATTTCAGGTAATTATGGTTTGGTTTATGCATGGATGGTGCTCAGAAAGAACTCAGATTTTTCTCCTTCCCCAAACCTTTCAGTCCCTGCTGCCCAGTTCCAATTCAGTAGGACTGGTCTCCAAATTGAGACTTTACATTTTCAAATCCTGTGCAGGTGTTTGGCAGTGTCAATCTGTTGGTCAAAATAATAGTTGATCTATTTTTTTTATGTTATAACAACATAAAAATTCAGATGGAATTGGAAATTCAGCACTAGGAAGACAGGGAGGGAGTGCCAGGGAGTCTGAGGAACCTATCAGCTTTATTATATTTATTGCTTGAATTTTTCTTCTTGAAACTTCCCTGCTTTTGCCAGATAGCATTAGGCTTTATTTTTTTATTGGCTTATGTGCAGGTAATCCTTTTTACAACAATAATATCAAT
Organism: Agelaius tricolor; assembly: GCF_023055355.1. Taxonomy (NCBI): domain Eukaryota; kingdom Metazoa; phylum Chordata; class Aves; order Passeriformes; family Icteridae; genus Agelaius; species Agelaius tricolor. Next base: position 213,520 of record NW_027269356.1, on the reverse strand, counting down.
CACGTGCACCACGTGGCAGTTGAGGTTGCAGGTGGTGTTGGCCTGAGTTAGCTCCTTGTTTCTCACTAGGATCTCACCTTGGCTTCAGATTTCCAAGTCAAGCCTGGGAACCATACTGCTTCCATTCCAGTGTGGGTGGGTTTGTTTTATTGGTGGGATATTAGTGTGGAACAAGTCATTAGAGAGAATTCTCTGTTTCCCAGCATGTGAAACAGAACGGGGTGCTAGTACTACTTATAGTTCTGGTATTTGTTCATAATGTACTTACATTATTTGTATATGTTGTATTCCTTATTAATTCCACCAATTTTCTGTGGCAAATTTTTCATTATATGTAGCGTGTAACCACCAATGTGAAGAGTACAATTAAACCTTGTGGAGAAATTAATCACAGAATAACCAGCTCTGAACAAACCTGTGGCTTGGCTTGTAAGGAGAAATCCCTCCCCTTCCTGTGTACCTGTGCTTTCCTGCAGTGTCCATGCCCTGGGTGCCTCCCAAGTGCTCTGGCAGCCCAGAGGGTCACCTTGTCCTGGGGGCTGCCAGGGCCAGTGTCACTGGCCAGGTGGGGAGGGGATGGTCACACTCTGCTCCAGGGTGGGCTGGCCTCACCTCCAGTGTTTCAAAACCATCTGAAGCTGTAGGAGAGGGGCCAAAGCAGGGCCAGGAGGCTCTGGAGGAGTGGCTGAGGGCTCTGGGTGTGTTCAGCTGGAGAAGAGACTGAGGGGAGACTCATTGGGGGCTGCAGCTTCATCCCCAGGGGCAGCTCCCATCTCTGCCCCCTGTGACCAGGGACAGGACACCAGGGCACCACTGCAGCTCTGCCAGGGGAGGGAAATCAGGGAAAGATTCTCCTGCCAGAGGGTGCTGGGCACTGCCCAGGCTCCCCAGGCAATGGGCACAGCCCCGAGGCTGCCAGAGCTCCAGGAGCTGCTGCCAGGGATGCCCAGGGTGGGATTGCTGGGGTGTCTGTGCAGGGCCAGGAGCTGCCCTGGATGATCCTTGGGGTCCCTTCCAGCTCAGGACATTCCACAATTCTCTGCAAACTGCCTCTGGAAGTGGAGGCAAGGCTGGTGGCTTTTGAAGCCCCTGCAGTCGCTCAGCACATGGCCCTTGGGCCCACAGGAGCTCAGCTGGACACGTCCCTGTCCTGTGAGCAGGGTCAGTGTCACCTGAGCTCTGCACTGCAACCAGGCTCTGAAATTACTGCTTTGCTTGGCATTTCAGTGCATCATGGACATTCTCCCTTTCAGCTGCTGGATCTGTTTGGACTTGCTGGGCCCTGACTCAAACATAATGTTGGAGGAGTGAGATAAAATTCTGTGTGCAGATGCACACCCTACCCTGAGCAGCACGAGTCAGAGAAGGATGGAATCATGGAGTGCTTTGGGTTGGAAAAACTCATCCTGTTCCACCCCCTGCCATGGCAGGGACAGCTTCCACTATCCCAGGTTGCTCCAAGCCCTGCCAGCCTGGCCTTGGGCACTTGCAGAGGTTGGGCAGCCCCAGCTTCTCTGGGCACCCTGTGCCAGGGCCTCAGCACCCTCACAGGGAGGAGTTTCTCCCCAGTATCTTATCTAAGCCTCTGTCAGTCTGAAGCCACTGAGTCCCACTCCAGCTCTGAAGTCCTGGTCTCAGTGTCTGAAGTGCCACTGGCATTTGAGGAGTGGAGTCCATTCCCTTTGCAGGCATTCCACAAATCCCCTTTGGAACCAAACTGGGCACTTTGCTGGAATGTTTTGGCAGCCTCTGGTGGTGTTGGGGGGCTTAGAGCCTGAAGCCTGGAATCCCCTTTTGTGCTGTGGAGGAGGCTGGCAGGAGGATCCTGTTCAGGGCAAACCCCACGGCCAGAGCTGCTCTGGGGCTGAGGCTGCTCCCTCTCCGTTCAGGCAAAGAAAACATCCTGTTTGTGCTCACTCACTTCTTGTCCTCGTGTAACTGTGGCTTGATTTTAGCTTGATAGCAAATGATTCTGTTTTCTTAGTGATGTGTGTTTGATGGCTCCCCATTTCTGGGAGATGGGAGGTTGTGAGTGCCGGGCAGGCTCTATGAGGAGCCTTGAAACGCTGCAGGGCTGTTTGTTTTAATCCCTCCAAGGTTCCAGTCTTTCTTGTGGTTCTGATGTAATGTGAGAAATTAAAACAAAAGACAGCAGCCAGATGGTGCATCTCCAGGATCAGACAGATTAGTTTTTTAAAAGAGGGAAAAGTTTACAAATGCTTATTCTGGTCTCTAGAGTAATCACTCTAATAATAATCACTCCAGAGGGGATTCTCCCCCTCTGCTCAGCCCACCTGGAGTCTCCTGTCCACTTCTGGGGCCCCCACCACAACAAGGATGTGGAGCTGTTGGAGAAGGTCCAGAGGAGGCCACGAGGTTGATAAAAAAGGGACTGGAGCACCTCCCTTATGGAGACAGGCTGGGAGAGTTGGGAACGTTCAGCATGGACAAGAGAAGGTGGTGTGGAGACCTCACAGCTCCTGCCAGTGTCTGAAAGGGCTACAGGGAAGCTGGAAAAGGAGAATTCACCAGCGACTGCAGTGACAGGACAGGGGGAATGGGCCCAAACTGAAAGAGGGGAAGTTTAATTTATAGATATGGAAGAAATTCCTCCCTGTGAGGGTGGTGATTCCCTAGCACCTGGACCATGTCCACCCTTGTCTCAGTTTTTGGAGATCCCCATAGCAGCTGCTGCAGTGGACTCACTTTGTTTGCTGTTTGATTAGTTGAAGATGAGGCTCTGAGTTTGCACTTCCCCTTCACCCTTTGGGTTGGGAATTATCCCACTTTGTTCACATAAGTTGTTTTTTGTGGTTACGGAATATTTTCATGTACTCCCAGTTTCCCTTTTTAGTTTTTCACTGCTTTGATATTCCATTTAGATAGCTGCTGTGATCCAAGTTATTGCATTTAAATAGTGGATAGTGAGGTCTCTGATCCCAAGGGAAACTGCAGAAGTTCTGTCATATGGAGCTTTGAAATCTTAATGTGCTCGTATTTATTGAGTTTCAGGTTTTCTTCAGCTGTGTTCAGGTCAAACCTTAATAGTACTGAAAAAAAAGCAAGCAGACCTCAAGTTGCAAAATTCCAATGTGATTAAATGAGGTTTCTTTGCTTGTTTTTAGGGGACATCACACAGAAGGGGTATGAGAAGAAGAGAGCGAAGCTGCTGGCTCCGTATGTTCCACAAACCCAAGGTAGGTCCTGGTTCTGGCTGGAATCACCTCCCACTCCCTTGGCTCCTCAAGGGCTCTGGATCAATCATGAAGGTCCTCAAGAACCATTCTGGAAACATTCTCCAGAATATCTGTGCTGTGTCCTTCTTAATGCCTTGTTGGAGAAACATTGGGATTTTTATAATTTGTCGCTTTATTTGGTCAGAGTAGCTGAAGTCACCTCCTTTGGGTACAATTGTTTCCTTTGGTTCAGAGATCCAGAGCAGCTCAGCTGGTTGTGTGTGGGATAATTACATTTAATTGTAAACTGAAGGACATGGCTGAATGTGTGTCTAATCATTATTTTAGGGCTTACCCAGAATAATTGTCACTGATATGCTGAGATGTTCAGCCATTAAAAACTGATGTGTCTGCTTCTGATTTCAGGCAGTGACTGGCTGTGACAGGGAGTCCTGAATGGGCCTACTGGAATTTACTGAGCCTGGTCTACTGCCAAAAAAAAATTGATAAAGAGTAAAAGCTCAAAGTGCATTTATTGCCCATCAACACCACGGGACTGGGGGAAATGACAGCAGCTCCCTTCAGGTGCTTGATGGGGGAAAATAAAGTTGTCATGTGGCAACTTCCTGACTCTGCCACCCCAAACCACTGCCCAGTTCCTGCTCTCTAGCTGGTTCTCAGGTTGGATTTGGTTGTTTATTCATCTCAAGGTGGGGCTCTTTGAGATTGGGTTTTATACAGTGTATTCTGTCCGAGCTGAAGGAAGCAAGGCAAGCAAAAATGTAATTTAGCCTTCAAAATGGAGATTTTGTTCCAAACAGCTCTCCAAGTGCTGAGGGCTCCCTGGAGCAGGATGTGATGGGAATCTCAGAGACTTGGTTGCTGCCTATTTATCAAATCTATTTCTGTTACTTAAAGAAACCAAAAACTAATATACACATGACTAATCCCTCTTGATAAGTAGGTATTTGTTGAGCAGGTTTTACAGTCCTCAGGCTAGCATTTGTGCCAGTGGAGATCTCGAGCCTGAGGAGGAAATGGGGAATCCTTGGGTAGTTCAGGAACTCTTGGCAGCCCTGCTTTTGTCCCGAGTATTCTGGAGTCTAAAGATGATACAATCCTGGCCCCAGCCCTGGCACTGTGCATGTTCGATTTGTCTCAGAAAATGTTTAATTAGGAGGGGGGAAAAGTGTTTGGCAAGAGTGGGCTCTGCTGTGTTAATTGTGGGGCTCTGAGAGCTGCCAGTGGAGCTGAGGTGCAGGCAGAAGCCTGGGATGATGGAGGTCACCAATTAACCCAGAGGTTTGATTGCCCTTCCGGCCCAGCTCTGCAGCTTTTTATCCATCTCACACCCAGCTGCCCCAGTGTCTGGGAACCTCCTGTTGTAAAAACCCCATGGAAGTCATGCGTGAGGGATTCAGAATCAGGTCACCTTGGTGATGAGAAGAAAATTCATTTAGTCCACAACAACAACAACAACAACAACAACAACAACAACAAAATACTTAGTGCTGGCATTTTGTGCCATTTCTGGGAGCACTGGACTGGTGTTGGCTGATGGAGTGTCTCCATTCCATGGATGTGAAATGGGAGGAAGGGAGGGAGGGTGACGTGTCAGGGCATGTCAGCAGGATCGTTTGGGACGTTCTCACTGCTTGATCTGCTCTCCATTCACATGGCCTCAGGAGTTCAGGCAGCACTGGTAATTACCTAAAGATGCATTTTTTCCTGGTGCAGTATCCATTAAGGTCCATCTGGCTGCTAACTCCTAAAGTCTCTGCAATCTGCAGATCCCAAAATCTGAAGTCCCTAATTCCAGGGACTTCTCCACGATGGGGGTCAAGCACAGCAAATGAAGCCCATGGAGTTGGGCCAGGTGTCCCTAGGTTCTGGGAGTGTGTTCAGGCTGCCCTGGAAACCCTGGAGGCTCAGGTTGGTTATTTCCATGTTTTTATGGGTATGCAGCTTGAAAAATAACATCTTCAAGGAATAGCCAGTCCAGCCCCAGCACTGCTGCTCCATTCTGTGTGCAGACAGTGGAGTTACAGGTTTGCAGCTGCTTCCTTGTGCATGTGGCACTTGTTCTCCTTGTTATTCATGCAAACATTTATCCTTGTTGATCTTCTAATGGTGCAGTCTCTGAATCTCTAAATCGTTGGCCCTTCACCAAAACACAGGGATCACAAAGCAGTCAATTCTCATTAGAAACTAAAGACAGTCAACAAATCCATGGCATCCTTCAAAGCCAATCTAAAATAATTCATTTTTCATCTCTCTGTCATATTTGTCATGTTTCTGCCAGCAGAAAGTGCAGCTGTAGCAGGATTATTCTGAAGGGAGCTCTAAATAAATCACCTGTCACCTGCCAGGCTGGGCTTACTTGTGCTGCTTTGTTGTGTAACATCAGTGATTTACACTCTTTTCTCCTCCGTGTCTGAACGCTTTGTGAGGCCACTGGAACATGTTATTATGTCAGAGCAAAATATTGAAACAAAGAGCTTGTTCTCTGTGTGTCATGTCACTTAGAGCCACCTCTGATCCCTTCCTAACTGCAATGTCATGTTTGCCTGTGATGCCCCATGGAGAGATGAGAGGCTTTTACAAGACTTACGAAAGAGAACTGAATATGAATTTAATAATTCATTTAAAATACTGTTAAATCTGCTGCTGACATCTAGTGGGTGCCTGAATTTGTAAATACTCAAGTGATCAGAAAACATGAAGCTTTTCTGTTTGGTCTGTGAAGTCGTGCTGGTTTTGGATCAAAATAAAACTGGGCTGGGTTTGGTGAAGGCAGATAAATGCTACAGAGATGTTAAACTGGTTATCAAGATGGGGAATTTAAAAAATATCTTTCTACAAGAGAGACACTGAGGGGCTGGGGTATGTGCAGAGATGGGCACAGAGCTGGGGAAGGGGCTGGGGAGCTCCTGAGGGAGCTGGGGGGCTCAGCCTGGAGAAAAGGAGGCTCAGGGGGGAATTTTCACTGCCCAACTCCCTGACAAGAGGGGGGAGCCAGGTGGGGGTCAGGGGCTTTGGGTTGGACATCAGGAGGAATTTCCCCATGGAAAGGGGGGTCAGGAATTGGAGCTGCCCAGGGAGTGCCCGTCCCTGGAGGTGGCCAAGGAGGGGCTGCAGGTGGCACTCGGTGCTCTGGGCTGGTGACAAGGTGGGCATGGAGCACAGCTTGGACTCGATGAGGCTTTTCCAGCCTGAAGAATTGTGTGATCCTGTGGAGATTCCTGCAGATCCAGGGTGATTTGCTGTTATTGGGAGTCCCTGAGCTCCAAGCATTCACCTGAAGTTCTTTACCTAAAACCACATGCCTCAAAAGCGGTGTGACTGGATTGGAAGCTCAGGATTTGTGGTTTCCTCTCCATTTCTCTGGTCCTTTGGTAGTTTGTGAGAATTCCAAAGCAGCACATACAGATGACACAGTTGCTCTTGGTTTTGCATGACTCCAGGTGACAGCCTGGAGGAAATTACAGCTGGGTGACCTCTGGGTTTTAGTTTTCAAAACTTCCCTCTGACACACAGATTCATTTTAGAATTGAATCTCCAGTAGCCACAATTCTGAGTTGCTCTTGCTGAATTATGTAAAATTATACTGTCTATCAGATTATCTATTTTCCTTCCTGTTTTAACGGGATAAACAAACTTTTCCTGGACGATAAAGCCACACACTGGACATGCTGTAAGCCAGAGCCAGACAACTGGAGGTCTCATTGGGTTTGTGGTTAATGGGAACAGCAAAGGCTCTTGCTGCTGGTTTATTATTGGGTTTTTATACAGTAAATGACAAGCTGCTCACTGGGACACTGAGTGAAAAAGCAGCTTTGTGACATCCACAGCCCTGTCATGGGAGAAGGGAAGAGTGTGCTCCAAAAAAGCTCCTTTTATTTCCCCCTCCCTGTTTTCCAGGGGTTGATCCAGCAGTACAGAAGGAATCCAAACCTCAGATGCCCGTTCCATCTGCAGCTCCAGCCTCAGCATCATCCTCCTCATCCTCATCCAAATTCCACCGAGCTCGCTCAGGGGGAGCCAGAGATGAACGTTACCGATCTGGTAAGGGCAGGGACAGGAGTTCCCTGGGTGGAAATTCACTTTTGTTCGTATCTTCTGGGGCCTGAAGGTGTCCTTGGATCACAGGCCCAGAGGGGCTGTTTTCCCTAACTAAAACGTGAAGCCAGTTAACTCCACTGTACATGGAGCTCAGAGCTGTGCACTGACCCAGCCCAGGGTTTGGAAATGAGAGAAGCTGCAGTGCTGAGGCATCCCCTTGGTGCTGTGCTGCTGCTGAGGCACTTCCCTCTCGCAGACATCCACACGGAAGCGGTCCAGGCGGCGCTGGCCAAGCACAAGGAGCAGAAGATGGCCCTGCCCATGCCCACCAAGCGCCGCTCCACCTTCGTCCAGTCCCCAGCAGACGCCTGCACTCCCCCAGGTGAGGCTCTGTGGTATAGAGCTAAAAACCTTATTAAAAAAAAATTAAAATATTTATTTATTCGTATTTATTTTAAAATATTTCTTTATTTTTATTTATTTGTAAGGTTTATATTTTTATTTTAAATATATATTTTTATTTTTATAATTTAAATATATATTATAATATGTATTTATAATATATAATATATATATAATTTTTATAATTTAAATATATAAAATTATTTTATTTATTTATTTATTTATTTTTACTTAAAATATATATTTTTATTTTTATAATTTAAATATATATTATAATATATATTTATAATATATAATATATAATTTTTATAATTTAAAGATATAAATTTATATTCATTATTTATTTTTATATTTATATTTATTTATTTTTACTTAAAATATATATTTTTATTTTTATAATTTAAATATATAAATTTATATCTTTATTTAAAATATATATTTTATTTCAAATATATATTTTATTTCAAATATATATTTGAAATAAAATTTGCATTTTAAATAAAATTTACATTTTATTTTTATTTAAAATATCTATTTATTATTTGTATCTTGTTATTTATTTCTTCTTATTTTATTATAAATAAAATATTTATAAAATAATTATAATTCTAATTATATTTATAAAATACAGTTATAATATATTTATAAAAAATCGTAACTTAAGCCTACTACTTCACCTAAGTAAAACTAACAGCCAGATTGTTATGTTCCCATGTAAAAAAAATTATAAAAATCAATGTACATAACAATCTATTCTTGTTTAAAAAAAACAGTTTGCACCTATAAAGAAGGAACTCTACCCCTAAGAATCCTTAAAGAAAATATGTAAACATCTGTGGAAAGAAAAAGCCTTAACACATACACACACACACACACACCCTCTAACCAATAAATTGAGTAGCAAAAAAGTTACTAGCCAATTAAACCAAATAACTTTTAAAACTATATAAAAATAGACTGTAGCATTAAAAATTCGGCTTTTCTGCATAAAAAAAGCCCTCGAATCCTGTCTGTTTCTGTTACAACGAGGCTGTGCTGGGCTGTCCAGGGGCTGCAGTGCTCCCTCCCAGTGTTGCAGCTCTTCAGGGAGTCTGTCAGTCCTTTCTCAGGGCTGGGAAGTGACCTCTCTTCCAGGAGTTCTTGAAGAACCATGTGGTGGGATCCTTGGGATGTCCTGGATGTCCTTGGTGGGATCCTTGGGATGTCCTGGATGTCCTTGGTGGGATCCTTGGGATGTCCTGGATGTCCTTGGATGGTCCTCGTGGGTCCAGCTCAGGGTGTTCCATGGTTCTGTGGTTCAGACTGGCCGGAGCTGAGCAGGTCTGGACTGAGGCCACTTCTCCCTGTTTCTGATGGATAACTCACACCTTGATTTCATGACTGGTTAATGCTCAGCACACAAGAGGAGGGTTTGCAGTGATGTTTGTTTCAGAGGGCTCTGGTGGGATTGCACAACTTGCAGGACTTCTCTCACCCCTGCCACGTGCTGGCTGCAGCAGAGTCCCTGGTGACCCAGTGTCTGTCACCATGCATGTGCAGCAGAAATCAATAACCCTCTGTTTTCCAGCAGCTGGATGCACTGATGACAAACCAGTCCGTGTGGTTTTTGGCAGTGATTTCTATGTTGTGTCTCATTGTGCAGAAGCATCGCAGCCATTTGGATTGACAAAGTCATCCAAAATGTTATGAATCCACATCTCCTGGTGAATTCATAGCTCTGAAACTGCTCTGCTAGGCCACGTCACTCCTCCTCCTCCTCCTCCTCCTCCTGATTTCCTGTTTTATCACACTTCCTTTTTCCCTTCCTTTCTCTGGGGGGCTGATGCATGTTCCTGGTGTCTGCTTGGGTCTCAGCTCTGTGCTCACTTGTCCAGGACTGCAGCACCTCCTGTGCTGGGGGAGTCACACCAGTCGAGGTCAGCACTCAAGCATGGCTGGAGTCAGCCTTTGCCTCAGCTCCTCACTCCGTTCCACTCTGGCAAGGGGGTAGAACATGATTTAGTACTTTGGTTTACCACTCCAGTGTAGGCAGAAAATCACTTTGAAGAACACCTAAATTTTAGGCCGAAGCCATCTGTGTGTTTGTATTTAGCACTGTACAACTCAACATCTCAAGAACTGAGTGCTTGCTTCATGGTAATTAAATAATTAGTTCACAATTTTGGGACAGCCGAGGTGTCTGTGCTCTGGGACACACAGGAAGCAGTTCCTTGCTGTAGATTTCTGTTTTGTTTTGGGGTTGGGCTTTTTGTTTGTTTTCTGCAATTGAAAGGGCCCCATTTAGAGCCCAGACAAAAGCATTTTCTGCTGTGGCCTTGGCACAGTTGTTTCCTGCATTTTCTTTGTTCCTGGGACTTTGCAGTTTGACAACGACCCTGACCCTTCACTTTCCAGTTCAGAATGACCAGAGTTAGGCAAAACAGCATCTGATACTGTGGAATGTGAACGGAAAAGTAATGAGAGTTAAGTTCTAGGCTTGGAGACCCCAGGGGAAGGATGTTGTCTGAGGAGGTGAATCAAAACAGGGGTGAGTGTGTTCCCACCAACAATTCTGCTGCTTTAACCTCTGGTTTGGCCAATGTGGAAAACAGATCTTCCTGTGAAAGCCTGTGCTGTTGATATGTGATTGGAAAGAGCATGTTCAGTGCCATGTGCTTTTCCCTAAGCAGCTAGATTTTCTTTCTGCTTCCACACAGACACGTCTTCCGCCTCCGAGGACGAGGGCTCGCTCAGGCGCCAAGCTGCTCTCTCTGCTGCATTGCACCAGAGCTTACAGAATGCTGAGTCTTGGATCAACCGATCTGTTCAGGGGTCATCCACATCCTCATCAGCATCCTCTACACTTTCCCATGGAGAAGGCAAAGGGACCAGTGGGTCACTAGCTGATGTATTTGCCAATACTCGAATAGGTAGGAGCTGGGTACCAACAGAACAATCGCTTCGAGCGCAGACTGTGTTGATAAAGGCGGAGCTGTCCCTTGCGGAAGGGAAATTCAGAGCAAGAGTTTAGCTGCTGTTGATGGCACTTGCTAGGATTGGTTGGAGTTGCACCCTCACGTTGTTGTTTTCCTGAAGAATTCCAGAAGGTTGAGGTGGTTGTACAAGGGAGAGTGGGGAGCAGAAGCTTCTGGAAGCAGGGAAGACTCCAGGGACAGTGTGGACAGAGCAGGAGGCACAACTCTGTGTCGTGTGTTGCTTTATGTCTCCAGCTCTTGGGAGCTCCCGTGGGTACAAAGCTGCCCAGTGCAAGTGGCTTTTTCATCTGTGTCCTGACCAGCCCCTTAGGGGTGTCTGTGCCTGTGGAGTGGGGAAATGCTGTGTTCAACATCCTCATTTTGCTCTGAGCCCCCATGGTTTATTGTTTGCGTTAGATCAGGGAAGAAAAGGAACCAACTCCAGCTCTGTGTGTGAACAAATGAGCCTGTCATTAAAAAACAAGGTTAGAGGAGTAAAGCTTTAGCCCAGCTCTTCGTGGCTGTCTGAGGAATAACCAGAGCATCCAGGTACTGAGGAGATGGAGCAAAATCTACAGATCTGGATACCCCGGGCTCAGTTTTCTGAGGCTCTGAGGTGCTCCTTGCTGCTGATGCTTCTGTATGAAATGGCCAAGTTTGTTTTTGCTCTGTGTATGTTTGTCCTTTTTAGCTGCTGGTGAGGAAATTCCTGCACCGTAGGACATTGTCTGTATTTCATGTGCTCTCTGCTTCTGCTTAACTGGGTTGGGGCAAGCAGTGCTTAGAAGTGCTGGTGATTTTATCTTTCACTTATTTATCTTTTTATCGCTGTTATTTTTGTTTGTTTATTTGCTGGGATGCAAATTGTTTCCTGAAATGGAAAACTGAGGAGATTGCCCATAAAATGTAGTCAATATAATTAATGTCTTTGAAGCAGAGAGGCTGTTTTTAATTGGAGCATGCAGAAGGCCACATTACCTTTTACAATGAATTAAGGTAACACAGCTTTTTACCTCCAGAATATCCACTGTCTAATCTAATTAGTGTCTTATGCAAAATAGAAGCTTTGGATCTTTGTCAGGATTCTATTTGCCACATTCTTACCTTGTTAACACCTGGTTTAAATGAAAAGAACTCTCACATACACAATTCTGTACATCTCTCTCTTGAGAGCAATAAAAAGTCCTGCAGATGTTTGGATTGTACAAATCCATGTCCTTTCCAGTGATTTTAGAAGTTCAGTGCATGAGAAATATTCCTTGCCACTGTGTCTCCAAAGGAATGCAGAAATGAGGGTTTTTTCTCCTTAGAAAAAGGGAAATCAGCACAGAATCAACCACAAAACCCTGTCAGTGGGAATTCTTTGGGATTTGACTTCACACTATCTGTAAAACCCAAGCCATGGTTTCAGATTGTTGGGTTTTTCCTTTGTAAGCAACAGTTGCTGGTGCTGTTAAGCCAGAATAGAATATTCTTGCCCTATCATGACTGAACCTGCTGGGTTGTGTAGAGAAACCCCACATTAGCAAAATCCCTCGTTCAAGAGGCAGTTCATGGGAGAACTCCTGCAGGATGCAGTTGCAGCCTTGGCTGAAAGGCAGGACAGTGCCTTGCAGCTTGAAGCAGAAGTAAGACCCAGCTCATGCTATTCACTGGATTTGTTCTGTGGCTGCTGGACCAGCTCTGTAACCACCCAGCTGGAAGGGATTGAAACCCAACACAAATTTTGCTGATCTGCTTTGGTCAAATTCCCACATGTTTTGTTTTCGAAAGCCCTCACTCACAAAAAAGCTAAATAGTAGAATTCTAGCAAGAGAGATCAGTGCATAGGTGAGGGAGGGATTTGTTCTGGACTTTGGATGTTTCAGAGCTCATGTGAATCACAAACTTTAAAAGAATTATTTATTTTTTTACAGTACTGAATGTCAAGAGATTGAGCTTCAAGGTTAGAAACCAAGAACAGGAATTCTGTTTTGCTGAAGCACTTTCCTGACATGGACACAACCTTGTGCCTTTGGTTTTTGGTTTCCAGAGCAGATGCTGTGCCTCTCCTAGAGCTGCTGAACCTTTAGGAATCAGTGTGTTTAGCATTAATGAGGGTTCCCATACATCCAACCATTCAATCCTTAGGATTATTGGGAACAGGTGACTGACACTGAAATAATAAAAGGTGTATTTAGCAGCTTTCTTCTTTTTCTAGAAAGTTTCTCAGTCCCTCCAGATGTCACAGCAACTACCTCCACCCCCTCACCACGGCCAGCAGCCATCGACCTCCCTCCCTCTGGGATTGTCAAGGGGATGCACAAGGGATCCAACCGCTCCAGTCTCATGGACACTGCCGATGGTACGGAGCCCTCGGGCAGCCAGCGCTGCCAGCAGGGCCCAGAGAGGCCTTAAATCACATCAGTTGTTCTCCCAGCTCTGGGTGAGCTCAGAATTCACAGAATCGCTGTGAATCACAGAAGAGCCCTCCCAGTCATGGAGTCCAGCCCAGCCCCAGCACCTCAGCTCAACCCTGGCCCCCAGTGCCACATGCAGGCTTTGGGAAACACCCCAGGGATGGTGACTGCACCACCTCCCCGGGCAGCCATTCCAGAGCTTTATCTCCATTTCTGTAAAAACTTTTCCCTGCTATCCAACCTGTATTGCCCTTGGTGCAGCTTGAGGCTGTGTGCTCTGGTTGTGTCAGAGCTGCCTGGAGAAAGAGCCCAGCCCCACCTGACTCCAAGCACCTTTCAGGGAGTTGTACAGAGTGATGAGGGCACCTCTGAGTCTCCTTTTCTCCAGGCTAAACACCCCCAGCTCCCTCAGCTGTTACCTCATTTACCTCTTCACAAAATCAGAATGGTTTTGGTTTTGCATTAAGGTGTTACTGTGCTGCACTTGTGGTGTTGGCATTCTGGAGGAATTCCTTCATGGATGGGGTGGTCAGGCTTTGGAGGTGCCCAGGGAGGTGGTGGAGCCCCAAACTCCTGCAGGTGAGTGGGAAGGACTGGACATGGGCACTCATTGCTCTTTCCCTCCAGGTGTTCCTGTGAGCAGCAGAGTCTCCACAAAAATTCAGCAGTTGCTGAACACCTTGAAAAGACCTAAAAGACCACCCCTGAAAGAATTCTTTGTGGATGATTTTGAAGAAATTGTGGAAGGTAATAGCACAAATAGTGATTTTATGCACATCTGTTACAACTGGACACTCTGGGAGTTGAGTTCTTTTTGCTGTTGCTCTCAAGGTTGGCTCAGATTCACTGTTTGCAGCAGCCTCCATGAGCAGTCTGACACAAAACCAGTGTTTGAAGTAATTCACTGTTCTGCTGAGTGAATTACTTAAAAAAAATTAAATAGATTTTAAAACCCCTTTCATTTACTACTTTTTTTTAATTTCCCAAAGGGGATTGTCCTCACTGGTAATTTTATTCCAGCATTATTTTTAAGTAAAGTTTTCTTTTCTGCAGTTCTGTGTTCTTTTCCTTACTGATGTGTTGAACACCTTTGAACAACATCCTGTGAGAAGCCTCTGTTCATGATCTCTTGTTCTGTGCAAGACTTCCCAGGAAAAGGGATGGAATGGCTTTTTAAATGCTTTTCCTCATTCCTTTAGGTTTATTTTCAGTTTATTCAAGCTGAACTGTCAGGCGATACACGGGCAAGGACGGGGAATATTATTTTACTTGGATTATATTAGAAATACCAACAGATTCTGGAAATAACATGGAATTTTCTCAGTTCCCCAGCCTGACCCCAACCAGCCCAAGCCCGAGGGCCGGCAGATGACCCCGGTGAAGGGGGAGCCCCTGGGAGTGGTCTGTAACTGGCCTCCTGCCCTGGAAGCAGCTCTGCAGCGCTGGGGAACCACTCAGGCCAAGTGTCCCTGCCTGACAGCCCTGGATGTGACAGGAAAACCAGTTTATACCCTCACATACGGTGAGTCGAGCCTCCCCTGCCCTCCCCTGCCCAGCTGCTGCCAGAGAGCAGCACAGGGCTCCCGGGTTCACCGGGGTTGTGAAAACCTTCCTGGGCTTTGCCGGGGTTGTGCACAGAGCAGTGAAAGTGTGGGTGGTAAAAAAAGCCAAGGTGGGAGCTGTTCCTGCTTGATCCAGAGCTCTGCAAGTCTCTGTTCTCTGCCTTCCAGGCAAGCTGTGGAGCAGGAGTCTCAAGCTGGCCTACACCCTGCTTAATAAACTGGGGACCAAAAACGAACCTGTGTTAAAACCTGGAGACAGGGTAAGGACTTTGGGACTCTCTGGAGTAAAACCAGGGCTTTGGGGGCTGGAACTTTCCACTGACTCCACAGTGAGGCTCTGACCCCAGGGACAAGGCTGCCTGGGACAGAAATTGCTGTGATTTTTCAGGGGTCCTGGCTCCCCTGTGAGCAGCTCCTTGTGTCCTGGCTGTGTGTGAGCCTTCACATGCCTGGGGACTGTGTGAGGGGCTCAGACACATTCCACGCATTCTGTGTGAGGAAGAGTGAGAAATAACACCAAGTTTTCCTAGCTTCGGTCACTCTAGATGTGGATTTTGAAATGTTCACTTGTGGGTTGCAGGTAGCCCTTGTGTATCCCAACAACGACCCCGTGATGTTCATGGTGGCATTTTATGGCTGTCTCCTGGCTGAGGTGATCCCAGTGCCTATAGAGGTACCTCTTACCAGAAAGGTAACGTTGATGGAACTTGGAGGAGTGATGTGGGATGGAAACCGAGTCAGGCCATAGCCTCTGACAGCATTTCACAGCCTCCAGCTGCTGCCTGGGCAGCTCTGTACCAACGAGGACTTTCGGGAGCTTGGCATTTAAAAATGGAAAAACATATTGATCAGAGCTGTGCTGAGCAGCTGGAGATGGTCAATTCTCCTAAATGATGCAGCCTCCACTTCCTTACTGCAAATAATTTATACAGAACAGAACAGAGTGTGGATCTACCCCCTGGTTGATGGGAGAGGACTCAGTCCAGCCTTGCTGAGCTCTGCCAGGCTCTGATTTTGCTGGACATGGAGCTGCTCAGTGTTCCTGAAGACACTGAGGTCCTTTTTGTAAATTATTTGCCCAGCAAAGTGTTTTCTTTACCCTTACCAGAATTTTTGCACTGTTGCCATGTTACTGCTGTGTCAAGAGCTGTGTGAAACAATGGGATTTCATAAGAGTAACAAAAACAATGGGGTCATGGCAAACACTATGGCAGGAGAGGTGGCAGTGAGCTGGGAGCTGGTCTGACAGGTGGCAGTGAGCTCAGGAATACTCAGGGACTCACAGAGCTTTGATTTCATTCTCTGCACTGTGACAGACTGCTATAGCAACCAAATGCAAAATTAAAACTTCTCCAGTCTTTGCCCAATCAGTTTCTGAGTGAGCCTCCTCATTTTATCATTGTGCAACAGAAATTGGCTCCAGGGGATGGAGAGGTCTCGTTATCCCAGTGTAATTACATGTTTGGCTTTTTTTGCCTCTCAATTCCTCTTTGCAGCATCTGGGCTTCCTTTGATGCCAGGAGATGGGGTGAGCTCCATGCCTGGGTGCTGGGCAGGAGCTCTGTTTTCCCCTGCATTTCACATCCAGTGCATTCTGATCTTGCCAGTGCCATGTTTCATGGGGTCACAGCATGGTTTGAGTTGGAAGGGACCTTAGGGACCATCCAGTTCCATCCTTTGCCATGGGCAGGGACACCTTCCAGTGGCCCAAGTCCTTCCAGTTGTGATTCTGTGATCCTGTGTGGAAATGGGTTGTTTTCTTCTTTTCCTTGCCATTCCTGCCCCCAGTCCCCAAAGCATTGTCAAGCCTTGGGTTTCAGTAAGGGAAAGCTGCCTTTTGCCATCTTTGAGCAGGAGTGACTTCTCCCCTCTTCCCTCAGGATGCTGGTGGGCAGCAGATTGGTTTCCTGCTGGGGAGCTGTGGCATTGCTCTGGCCCTCACCACTGAGGTGTGTCTGAAAGGGCTCCCAAAAACCCAGAATGGAGAAATTGTGCAGTTTAAAGGTGAGCTGGTTACAGATTGGCTTTTGATTGTACTTCTGCTGCAGCTGAACCACCTGAAAGGAGCTGTCAGGGCTCTGAAGGCACTTGGAGGGTAAAGGGGCAACTCCTGATCCCATCAGCAAAACGTGTAGGATTTGTTTGTGGTGTCTGACACAGCTGCTCTGCTCTTGTGGGGCTCACAAGGAGCCACCCCCCAACCAGGCTTGTGCTCAGGTCCCTTCAGTGGCATTTGGCAGGTTCCAAGGCAGTTTTATTCACAAGCTTTATTTAGGAATGCTGCAGGGATCTTCCCTGAGGAGAGGAAGTACCTGGTTGCCCACTGAACTCCCTGATGAGAAATGAGAGGAACCTTCTGGCTGGTGGCTGGGCTTGGCTTGGAATTTAGCTTGTGTAACTGAACTTGGACAAATGATGGGGTTTAGTGTATTCTTGCAGAATATAAATCCCTCAATAAATAAACTGATATTAATGTACCGTTTAATTTTGTTTCCAGGTTGGCCCAGACTCAAATGGGTTGTGACAGATTCAAAATATCTCTCCAAATCTCCCAAGGACTGGCAGCCCAACATCTCAGCAGCAGGAACTGAGCCAGCATATATTGAGGTAAGTGCTGAATGGGGAATAGAAAGTACCTTCTGTGAGCTGAATTTAATGTTCTAATCACCAGAGGGAGAATAGTTTCACCTCACTCCCTTCAAATTCCCATTTCCCTGCCCCTGAAACAAGCCTTTCACTGGGGACATCCTGCTGTGAAGCTCATTTTGGGTTTGAATCCCTCTGTGGCCTTGAGCACTGCTTGGAATAAGTTGGAGAATTGTTTTTGTTCCAAGAAAGTGAGGGATGGAGACAGCTGAGCTCTGAGGTGGTGCTTGATAACCCCATTTCTGCCAGTGCTTGAGCCAGCAGCACTGGAATTCTCTGTTCTTGCAGTAATGCTGATTTTTGTTCCTATGCCAGAAGGTAACTTGTAGGGATTGTGTTGGTTTCCTCAGCTTTTATTGAGACAGGGCAATTGAGAGGTGTTTTAAAAGATTTTATTCTATTATCAGTCTTGATGAGTAGCAAGACACAAGGAATGTAAACCTCAGTGCCATTCTGTCAGAAGCCAACTTGTTTTCTGGTTACAATACCTTATAAATTACAGTAACCTTTTTCAGCTTAAATGCTGCTGTTACTTCTAACACCAATCACCTCTGTTTTTTCCTACCTGGTCCTGCTACAATGCATCTTTCTCAGTTTGAATTCTCGAAAATTATGTAAGCTTTCTATCAAATTTTAAAAATTCCTTACAAATCCATTTCCCACGGGATTGCAGCAGTTTCAGTGGTGGTTTAGCCAGTCTGAAACACAGATTGGTTTTTCAGTTTGTTACAGGGGCAGGAAGAGATGTTGTGAGCAGCAGTGACACTGAAATAAACCCAACATTCATTTTTTCTCCCATCTCCATGGAGATTTTCCATGTGTGCCACCACAACCACCATCTCCTCAGGTCTAAGCTTTCACACAGGGAGAAAACTTTTTATTTCCACGTGGATTCTGTGATTTAACCTCCTTAATTTCTCTCCTCCTGAACTCCCTTTGACCTCTGTCCTCGCAGTACAAGACCAGCAAGGAGGGCAGTGTCATGGGTGTCACCGTGTCCCGTGTGGCCATGCTGGCTCACTGCCAGGCCTTGTCCCAGGCCTGCAACTACTCTGAAGGTGGGTGAGGGCACAGAGCATCAAAGGTTGACAGCGTTGAGTGGTTGCCTCTCACATCTTCAGCAGCTGCCTCTGAGTAACCAATATTTACTTCCAAAAATAAAAATAAAATTTGGAAGTGTAGATTAATTCTGCCCCCCCCCCCCAAAAAGTAAAAATTAGCTGTGGTGTTTTTCCATCCAAAATGGCATCGTTTTCACTGCCATGATGAAGAGGAATAAAAAGGGGGATTTATATAATTTCTGTGAATTTACTGAGTGTGTTTTGATGCACCAAAAGAGGAACAAATGAATGAAAAATGGAGCATCTTCCACCAAGCTGGAGTCCCCTCTCACTGCACTGATGGCCCATAGAAATATCTTTCATTGCTGATATTGTGTAAATACCAAAGTTTCTGGGGCAGGGGCTGTTCTGGTCCTGTGAGGGTTTTTGGGAAAGCCAGAAATGGAGGTTGGAAGGTGCTGGTGGTAATCCAGAGGGTTTTGCTGTGGGTTGTGGTTTATTCTGGTCTGCCTTGTAAATCTAAGCTAATCCCTACATCCATGAGTGAAACTATTTATAGAGCTGTAGCTCACACAGGTTTAAAATGCAAAGTTTGCCTTTAGAATCCATCACTTGAGCTCCCATCACTGCTGAGCTCCCCTTCCCTGCCCTGCTCCAGACCCTTCCTGTCCTGCTGATGCACATCCCAGGCTGGAATGTGATTTCCAGCTGGCAGCTGGATTTCCAAGTGTGATTTCCTTGCAGCTCTCTGGATGTGTTCCTGCTCAGGCATGGACGTGCAGTTGTTACTGTGCAATCACACAGGGCCCTGGGCTGCCCCTGGAGCAGGGCAGGGATCCTTGTGCAGATTCCAGAATTAGTGATGGGCACAGCTGTGCTGGCACGTTGCACTGACAGCCTCACCTTTCTTTTCCCAGGTGAAACCATAGTGAATGTGTTGGATTTTAAGAAGGATGCAGGGCTGTGGCACGGCATTCTAACGGTGAGTCGCTTCCAGAGCTCTCTGCAATGACAGATTCATGATTACATGGGATAGTCGGAAAAATTTCTTCCCTGTGAGGGTGAGCAGGCCCTGGCAAAGGGTGCCCAGAGAAGCTGGGATCCCTGCAAGTGCCCAAGGCCAGGTTGGATGGGGCTTGGAGCACCCTGGGACAGTGGAAGGTGTCCCTGCCATGGCAGGGTGGCACTGGATGAGCTTTAAGGTCCCTCCCAACCCAAACCATTCCAGAATTTCTTGATTCTGTGGTAACAGTAGCATTTGAGTCCATGGCTGGGAACATTACCTGTTAAAACAACCATTTCTCTTCCTGCCAAATCTCCAGTTCTCTGGGGGAGCAACAGAATCGTCCTGACTAAACCTCTGTGAACTCCTGAAGTTGATGAGCTCTGGGGGTGACTCTTATTTCTAATAACTCAATGAAAGCTTTGGGATCCCTTTCCTAACAATCTTTCTCCTGATTTTCAGAATGTAATGAACAAGCTGCACACTATCAGCGTGCCCTATTCTGTGATGAAAACCTGTCCTCTCTCATGGGTG
Organism: Agelaius tricolor; assembly: GCF_023055355.1. Lineage (NCBI taxonomy): Eukaryota > Metazoa > Chordata > Aves > Passeriformes > Icteridae > Agelaius > Agelaius tricolor. The sequence continues at coordinate 193,721 of NW_027269356.1, read as the reverse complement.
CAGAGGGTTCACGCCCACAAAGGTAACTTGGGGGGATCCACAACTTCAGCTTGGAGTTCTCAGGATCCAGGAGTGAGGGGCATTAAAATCTCAAATGCCTTAAGCCCTTCTTGCTCCTCCATGACAAATCTCAGGGGCCAAGAGTTTCACTAATACCCAAAGGTAGTTGATTTTTATTTTGCAGTGTTAGATATGATTTTCTAGATGCAGTGATTTTCTAGATCCTCAGGCAGGGCTGGAGCTCATGTCTGTAGCACTCAGAGGGAGATTTTAAGCCCCCAGTCGTGTGCATACTTGTAAAACTCCTTGCATTGGTGACCTGCCAGAGGTTGGAAGAGGAATGTGACAGCTTGGGAGGACAGGGGACTTTGCCATTTATTTCTGTGCACAAAGTCCTGATGCCATGTCAGTGGTGGGGAGCACAATGGGGATCTCGTGACTTGGAGCCAGTTTCTTTTATGAAACCAAGGAAATGGCAGAGTGCAGCAGGAGCCCTTGGTCCCTGGCCTCCCTGAGGGCTTCCAGAGAGTGATAATGATTTATGGCCTTTGGAGGAGGAGCTGTGATGGTGACAGACCCTGGCTCAGGTGGTGGCAGTGCCACAGCAGATGCCATTCTGTGCTGGCTTTGCTGTTACTGCAGCCTCAGTTATTTAAGGCTTCCTTGCTTAGCTGAGAATTCCCTCATTTGGGGGTCTCACACCGTGTGAGTTCTACAAAAATAACTCTTGGAAAGCTTTGATTTTTGCCCTGAGGTGGTGTTTTTGTGTTGTTTGCAGCAAAAGTCGCTCTGGTGAAGTGTCGGGACTTGCACTGGGCCATGATGGCGCACCGGGACCAAAGAGACGTGAGCCTGAGCTCGCTGCGCATGCTGATCGTCACCGACGGCGCCAACCCCTGTGAGTGGCCCAGCCTCCCTGCAGGCCCTGGCAGCAGGAGCAGCTCCCTTGGAGCTCTCCTCTGGGGCACAGCTCTGCCTGCTGCTGCCTGGGCACAGGACAAGGGCGTTCCGAGGTTTTTGTGTTGCCATCCTTTGGGCTGTGAGGGATCCTGCAAAGCAGGAAAAGGGACAGTTGAAGGGGGAGCAGTGTTTATAAAATCAGGGAATTGTTCAGGCTGGAGAAGACCTTTAAGACCATCAAGTGTAGCTCTTCACCAGCACCATGTTCACCACTAAACCCTGTCCCTAAGTCCCCCACATCCACATGTCCTTTAAATCCCTGCAGGGATTGTGATTCCACCTGGGCAGAATCCACTGTCTGAATGTCCAGTCTGGGCTTGTTCCAATGCCTGACCATCCTTGGAGTGAGGAGATTTTCCTTCCTGTCCAACCTAAACCTCCCTAGCCCAACTTCTTGTGCTTCCTCCTGCAGTTTCCCAAATCCTCCTCCTGACCCTTCCTGTAGATGGGCATGAAATCAATATCTGTGAAGTCCTAATGGCATCTTTTCTTTCTTCCTAGGGTCTGTTTCCTCCTGTGATGCCTTCCTGAGCTTGTTTCAGAGCCATGGGCTCAAACCAGAGGCCATTTGTCCCTGTGCCACCTCCCCCGAAGCGATGACCGTTGCAATCCGGAGGTAACAGATTGAGTCAGCCAGCCTGGGCTTTCTTCACACTTGGGGTTGGTCAGAGTTGATTTAAGCATGTAATAAACTCCTCTGACATTTACTCTGTGTGCTCAGGTACTCAAGTTGCTGAGCTTTAAACCTCCCTCCTGAGATCCGAGTGATTTCTGAGGTGTGTGACAGCTCAGCAGTGCCTGAGCTCTGCTCTTCCTCCTCCTGATTTCCACAGCTGGGGAGGTGTTCTGAATCTGAGATGAGATTTGAGATCATTTGGATACTCTCATACTCTGTTTCTGTCCATTGCTGCCTTCTGTAAGAGACAGGGGTGGGAGCTGGGGTTTGCCATGGGGTGAGATAAGGAGCTGGCAGAGGAGCTGCAGTGCCCAGGAACACAATTCCTTAGAGACTGAAAATTTGGGTGGGGATCCTTACTGCCAGCACAGTTTGAAATGATTCTGCAAAGCAGAGACACTGAACACACCTCTTTCTGTTGCTGTGCCATCTCCATCTGAGTCTAACACCAGGCTGGGGGCCTGATTGAGTGCATTTGTTCATTTTGTGTCCTTCCCAGGCCTGGAGTCCCCGGGGCCCCTCTGCCAGGCAGAGCCATCCTGTCCATGAACGGGCTGAGCTTCGGTGTCATTCGGGTCAACACCGAGGATAAAAACTCTGCTCTCACTGTCCAGGACGTCGGGCACGTGATGCCAGGAGGTAAAAGCAGGCAGGAGATTGATGGGAGATGTTTTTGGGGATGTTCTAGGAGCAGAATGGGTCAATGTTCTCTCCCACATCAGCCTCAGTGTGGGAGAGGTGGGGCAGTGCCAGACTCAGTCATTCCTGTCACGATTTTTAAACGTGTCAGTTCTCACACAGGGCAACATTTGGGAGCTGTTTTTAACAAAGCCTGATTTGTCCTAGGCATGATGTGTATAGTGAAACCAGATGGGCCACCCCAGCTCTGTAAAACAGATGAGATTGGTGAAATCTGTGTGAGCTCCAGAGCAGGAGGAATGATGTACTATGGGCTGGCAGGGGTGACAAAGAATACTTTCGAGGTATGTCTAGCAGAATGCATCTTTCCTGCCCCATTTTCTGTGTCAAACTGGTGCTCTTGTACAACCCCTTGGGTTTGTAACTGAAGTGTTAATGCTGTATTTTATAAACATGCACTAGAAATCTCCTTGCAGTTAGAGATACTCACAGTCCCCTCCATAAACATCTCCCACCCTGGCTGTAGTGAGGGTTCCCTGCCCTTCTCCTCTTCCCTTCACTCACGTTAAGTGAAATTCTTGGGGTGGTTTTCCTCCACGATTTTGGGGTGGTTTGGGAAGGTTTTTCTCTCCTCAGGCCTCCAATGTCCTCCCTTGTGTTGCAGGTGATCCCTGTGAACTCCTCTGGCTCTCCAGTGGGGGAAGTGCCCTTCGTGCGCTCCGGCTTGCTGGGATTTGTCGGACCCGTACGTGAGGCAGCTCAGAGCCTGCACTGCTCTGGCCCTTCAGCGTTTCAAAGAAAAGCTTTTGGGGAGGGGGGATGTGTGAGAAGAGCTCGCTGTGAGCTCCTCACAGTTGCCCCCTTGTCTTGCAGGGCAGTTTGGTGTTTGTGGTTGGGAAAATGGACGGGTTGCTGACCGTGAGTGGGAGAAGGCACAACGCCGACGACATCGTGGCCACGGGACTGGCCGTGGAGTCAATAAAAACAGTTTACAGAGGAAGGTCAGCACAAGAAACCCCATCACCTGCTGCATGTAACACAGCAAAGCACAAGCTTTAGTACTTTCTTGGATTTCTCTTTGGTAGCTCAGTTAAAGTAAATGTATTTTTGATTTATGTAGTAACTGCCCTGATCCTGCCCAACACAGATCTTTTTCCCACTGTCCAGCCTGGCTTTTCATCAAGTCTGTGCTTCAGGGAAAGCAATCAAGTAACAAGATAAGTCAGGCACATGGAGAAATTAATTCTCTTGTCTCTGCTGACTGGTGCAGCAAAGAAGAGTTTCATTAATGTCCAAAGATATTTGATTTTTATTTAGCAGTTGTGCATACAATTTTCTAGATCTTCAAGCAGGGCTGGAGCTCATATCTCCGAGACTTAGTGAGAGATTTTAAACCATCCTGTAGGTGCCTTTAAATCTCCTTTCATTTGGGCTTTGCCAGAAGTTGGAACAAGAATGTGACAGCAGGTTGGGAGAACGGGGGACTGTGCCATATGGAAATTCCATCAGAAAGTGGAATTAACCCCTTAAATACTCCCCAGCCTTTCCTTTTGAGTCAATGTTAATTGTCTGATGCTTTTTCTCTTGTTTTTGCCCCATGGTTATTTTAACAAGTGTGAATTCTGTGAACAAGCCCTGTCTTTAATCTCTCCTTGGCCTCCTGTTTCTGAGGAGTGAAGCTGGAGTGTGGCTCTGCCCTTTTCCTTAGGATTGCTGTGTTCTCCGTGTCTGTGTTCTATGACGAGAGGATCGTGGTGGTGGCAGAGCAGAGGCCAGATGCATCTGAGGAGGACAGTTTCCAGTGGATGAGTCGGGTGCTGCAGGTACAGCCAGGAGAAATCCTGCAGCTTTTGGGGTGTGGGCAGAGCAGAGGCCACCAAGGGCCCCAGTGGAGTTGCCACAAGCTTGGCCATCCCTCTTGGCACAAGGTGTTTGTGCAGGGTCACAAGCTGTGTCCAGGCTGTTCTGTTGTGTCCTGAGGGAGCTGGAGTGACAGGACAAGAGGAATGGCTTCAAAATGAAATAAGAGGAATTTAGGTTAAATTTTGGGAAGGAATTCCTTGACCAGTCTGGGATTCCATGAGTCCCAGAGAGCAGAGGGGCTCTGGCAGTCTCCTCTCAGAACCGCAGAGCAGATCTCTGCTCAAGCTTTGGAGTTCTGCTTTTAGTCTGGATCATGTGGAGCTCAGAGTTTGGCTTCAAAGCCACCCTTTTCTTTGGAGATGCATTTTCAGCAGGGACCAAGTGGGCAGGGAAAGGCCAGAACAGCTGAATGAGTGTGGTCCTAAAAGAATGAGTAGCAAGTAGTTCCTTTGAGGGCTGCCTGCACTGCATGTGTGCCATTCCAGGAATGACATTCAGGGAGTGAAGTGTGCAAGCTGGGGTGGAAAACCAGGGAAGTACCTGGTGCTCTGAATAATGGCTCAGATGCCTGAATGCTGAGGCGGGCAGGAGGGAACAGAGTGTGATGGTTCAGAGGAGACAGATGGATGCAATCCCGAGATCAGAACCGTGTGATTCATCAGGCAGCCGTGGGTATTTTGGGATTTTGGTCATGAAGGATTTAAAAATGGATTTGGTGTCTATGAAATGGGCTGTAAAGACAGGGGTGTAGCCAACACTTCAGGCTCACTGCAGGACTCGCTGGTGGCACAGAGGTCAAGTGGGATGTCAGTGACTGACTCACAAGCCCAGGGATTTGTCTTGCAGTGTGTCAGTGCCTCAGCAGCAGCAGGCTGTGCCCAGCAGTGCCAGGAATGCCAGTGACCATCTCTCCTTTCTCTAGGCCATTGACAGCATTCACCAAGTGGGTGTTTACTGCCTTGCTCTCGTGCCAGCCAACACATTGCCAAAAACTCCGCTGGGGGGGATCCACATCTCCCAAACCAAACAGCACTTTCTGGAGGGCTCTCTGCACCCCTGCAACATCCTCATGTGCCCACACACTTGTGTGACAAACTTGCCAAAGCCCAGGCAGAAACAGCCAGGTAACCTGAACCTCTTTTGTTTGGTGGTGTTGAACTGGGGCTCAGTGCTCAGCCCCAGGGACCTGGGTGATGTCTCCTCCCTGTCCCACGTGCTGGGGACCAGGGCCTGTCTTGTGCTCCACGGCTGGGGCTTGTTCCAGGCCTCTCTTTGCGTGTGTTAGTCAGGAATTTTAATTCCCACCTTTGAACTCACTGGGATTCTCCCTCCTGGTGAATAGGCACCAGCAATGCCTGCTGAACTCCATCAGTGAGGCTCATTCCCAGGAGCACTGGGATCCTGCAGGGACTCTGTGCCTTTGCTCTGCTCCTTCCCAAAGTGCTGCTGTCTCTCCACAGGTGTGGGCCCTGCCTCTGTGATGGTGGGGAACCTGGTTGCTGGGAAGAGAATCGCTCAAGCCTCTGGGAGAGATCTGGGTCAAATAGAAGACAATGATTTAGTTAAAAAGGTAAATCAGTGTTTGTGACAACTGGAGAATGGGAAGGAGCTTTCCCTCCTGTGTGCAGAGCAGCAGTGGGGAGCACTGAAGGAGAAGCTGGTGTTGAATTCCTTCCTGTCTCTTCCAGCACCAGTTCCTGACAGAAGTGTTGCAGTGGAGAGCTCAAGCGACTCCTGACCACCCACTCTTCCTTTTATTGAATGCCAAGGTACAGTCAGTGCTGGGTTGTTGGGTTTTAAGGTCCATGTGCTATCCAGTGCTGGTTAGAGAGTCTTTAAAATGTTTGGCCCTCTGCAGTGCCTCTCTTTAACCTCTGTATCAGATTTTGCCCATAGATTTGTAACTTAAAACTTGACCCTTTGACCCTCTAGGTCCCTTCAGCAAATGGCTCTCATGGTTTGACACTTCATTTTAAAACTGAGCGTGTTTGTAGGTCCCACTGGTTCCTGTATCAGTTAATGGTGTATCCCTTGGTGCCACCATCCCTATCAATGGTGTTGAGTATATTCTGGCAAGGTTCTGGTGCAAGAAGACCTGAACTGACTCCCTGGAAGGTAGAATTTTCTAGAGCAGATCTAACTCCATCTCTGCCCTTCGGTACTGTAGTGGATGAGTGGCTCACTGGGCGCCAGCAGCCTTTAGGTAGAGATAACTCTTAGCTGTAGCCTCCTGCTAGCCAGCAAGCTTGGGTTTATCTCAGAGCAGCCAGTTTGTGTTGTGCCAGCCCCTGTTCAGAGCATTTTTGTCTCCTTTCAAGGGAACCACTGTGTGCACGGCCACCTGCCTGCAGCTGCACAAAAAGGCTGAGAGAATCGCATCAGTGCTGTGTGACAAAGGCCATCTCAATGCAGGAGACAATGTGGTGCTTCTTTATCCTCCTGGTGAGTGAGTCCCACTGGGGAAACACAGCCTGGCCTTGCTTTGGGATCTGGAAATACAGGAAGGGCACTCAGTGCTAGTGAGAGGAGCTCACTGGTGTGTCCTGACTGCCTTTGGAGTCATTTGATGTTCTTTTCCTCTATGATGGAGATGCTTTCCTATGTGGTTCCTTCATTGTCCCCATTCCCTATCCCAAGCTTTCTCAGTTTCCTTGTGCTGCCCTTGCTGCTGGGCTGCTGATGTTGCCCACGTGTGCTGTGGGAGGAGCAGCAGTGCCCTGCTGTGCCCAGGGGTGTAGTAAACCCCATAGATTTAGGAAAAGCACCATGGAGAATATGAACAATAGGAATGCTGAAACAGCAAAAGAAAATTCCTGTTTCCCTGTCCTCCGCCCTTAACCTATCTCTGTAACCCTATAAGGCAATGTCATGTTAACCCCTTACCATTGGTCAAGCTTGGATCCTTTCCAACCCTATAAAAGAAGCATACTGTACCCCATTAGGGGAGAAAGAAGAAGAGCAGAGACCCTTCACGGACCTCCCCAAATAAAGCCATCTTCGTGGAACAGCCTGCGCCTTCTCCTTCTCCTCTCTCTCCGTCTGCTGCAGCCTCCAGCCCAGGGCACCACTACCTAGCAAGCAGAGCTGAAATCCTGAGAGCTTGCAATCACTGTAGAGCTGATAATCACCATGCTTGCTAGATGGTAGCCCTGTGGCCTTGGCATGAGCGAGCCCCGGGCACCCGGTCCCTACCCAGGGACTGAGCCCCTGAGCCCCATTGCTCTGCTTTATGATAACCCCAAAGAGAGGTTATTGCAGGGGCCCCTCCCCAGTGTCCCCTGTGCTGTCCCTGCAGGCATCGAGCTCATCACGGCCTTCTACGGCTGCCTGTACTCGGGCTGTGTCCCCGTCACCGTGCGCCCACCGCACGCCCAGAGCCTGGTGGCAACGCTGCCCACAGTGAGGATGATCGTGGAGGTGAGTGCAGCCTGGGCTCCAGGGGTGACACAGTCAACAGAGCTTGTGGTGGCTGTGTGAGAGGGATTGAGGCACGTCTTGGAGCTGAGGGACAGTGTTCTCCTTCATAAAATGTCAGAGAGAGAACCCCCTCCTCACACACAGAGTGCAGGTGCTTTCTGAGAACACCAACGTGGTGTTGCCACCCAGAATTTCACCTTGACACTCCTTAATGCTGGGGAAGTCCACATCCTGCAGTTAAGTCACTTCCCAAGCCCAGTGACCAGGGGACAGCATGGGGAAGAAAGCTGGATCTTGCTGTGACACCTTCTCCCCTGCTCTAGAGGTTCTGCCAGGGTCTGTGCAGGCTGGGCTGCACTGGGGGTTTGGTGAAGGAGAAGCAGAGCAGAGTGTGCAAAAGGCAGAGAAAAGAATTCAGGTCTGCTGAAAGAAGCTGGCTGTAGATGATAAAATAGTCCCTACACATCAGCTCTTGCAGAGGCAGTGCTGCTGGGACGTGCTCCTGCCTCCTTGTTTCAGTGAGTGTTCCCCTTTGCAGGTCAGCAAAGCCGCCTGCATCCTCACAACCCAGACCTTGATGAGGCTGCTCAAGTCCAGAGAGGCAGCTGGTGCTGTGGATGTGAAAACCTGGCCAACCATCATTGACACGGGTGAGCTCCCTGGCCAAGAGGCTCCTTGAAGTCCTGTGGAGGGGTGGCTGGTGACTTCCAAAGGGACTGTCCCACATTTCATTGAATGGCTCTTGAAAATTTGTTTGAATATGCATAAAAGCCATCCAAAATGTGCCCTTGTTCACTGAGAACTCCTCTGTATTGAGCTGTGCATGGGAAATGATTACAGTGATTTCTGGAGACAGCTTTAGTCTGCTTAAGACAAGGACAAATTGGTATTTTCTCCCTTTTCCTGAGAATAAATAATTTTCTATGTGGGAGCTTTGGCAAGAGTTTTGCCATACACTAGCCTGTCTTTTCTGGAAAGAGATTTAATGGAAGGCTTTATCTTCCATCTCTGGTGTTTTGAATTGGTGTCCTCCTTTCAAATACCAGTCAAGTAACCCAAATTAACCCATTTCTTTCTCTCTTGCACAGATGACTTGCCCAGGAAGAGGCTGGCCCAGATCTATAAGCCACCTACACCTGAAATGTTGGCATATCTAGATTTTAGTGTTTCCACAACAGGCATGCTCACAGGAGTAAAGGTATAGTAACGGGTTAGGAGATGGGCATTTGTGTCTTGTATTGCCTGCCCCTCTGAGCCACCTCCCTTTGACCTCCACCTCCAAGCTGTAGCTTAAACAAAGACCCTGATTTTCTTCTAACAAAGCTGTGGGCTTCAGTTCACTGAGCTCTGCTGAGGAGGGCAACAGGTCTGCACAGTGGAGCCAGGAATTCTGCTGCTGCTTCCCCCTGGGGAGAGCAGCAGAGCTCTGAGCTCCACCAAGAGCAGCAGAGGGATGCAGTCAGAAAAAAAGAGGATAAGATACTGAAAAGGAAAGTCTTAGACTGTTGTTAGGGCTCATGTGGGTTTGGAGTTGGAATCACAGGACAGTCAGGGTTGGGAGGGACCTCTGGAGGTTCCCTCATCCAGGGCAGGGTCAGACAGAGCAGGTGGCACAGGAACACGCCCAGGTGGGTTTGGAATGTCTGCAGAGAGGAAGATTCCAAACCCACCCTGGGCAGCTGTTCCTGTGCTGCCACCTCCATGGAAAGTTCTGGCTCATGTTGAGGTGGAACTCAAACAACTGCAGCTTCAAGTTTAGCTGTTGGTGTCACTGTTGGTGTCACTGTTGGTGTCACTGTTGGTGTCACTGTTGGTGCCAGGGCTCTGCAGTCTCTGCTGTGGGAGCTCAGGAACCAAACCATGGCCTTGCCTGGCCACCAGCTCTCCATGAGCTGCCTTTGCTGTCTCTGGGGGACCCTGGCTGCTGTCCTGGCCCCAGCAGTGTCCCCCTGTGTTGCAGATGTCCCACGCTGCAGTCAGTGGCCTGTGCAGGGCCATCAAGCTCCAGTGTGAGCTCTACTCCTCGCGGCAGATTGCCATTTGTCTGGACCCCTACTGCGGGCTGGGATTTGTGCTCTGGTGCCTTTGCAGGTAGGACTTCCTGGGGACAGGGGCAAATTAACTCTTGGATGGTTGGAAGTGGGAAATGGGTGAAATTACAGACGTGTTGACATTACAGAATGGCTTAATTTACAGTAAGGGGGGAATTTGTCTTGGAGCTGACAACAACATGTTCCCTTTTGCTGCAGATTAGCAAGATGTTATCCCATCTTGATTATGTGTGTTTGTGCTGCCAAATATTCCTGGCTTCAGAATGTTTCTCTTCCCTTTCTTCCTTGATTACATGTTGCAATAAGGGAGGTTTTGTTCTCTGTGGGGTTGAGCCAGTTCTCTTCCTTCACTGTCAGTGTGTGTTTGTGTGTGGATAAATTGTTATTCTTGTACAGTAAGTTGCATTTTTAAAATGTTGCTGCTCCAGTTTGCCTCAGCTGCAGTCCCACAACCTGCCTTTGGACTAGCAGGAATGTAAAATGTGCAGATACAGTAAATATTAATTTAAAGACAGCTACAAGCTTCACTAAAATGTTTTCTCCCTTAATGTTCTTCACAGTGTGTATTCTGGACATCAGTCAATTTTAATTCCTCCTATGGAGCTGGAATCCAATCTTTTTCTCTGGTTATCTACTGTCAGCCAGTATAAAATAAGGGACACTTTCTGTTCCTATTCAGTCATGGAACTGTGTACAAAGGGACTTGGAAACCAAGTTGAAATGTTAAAGGTAAGAAACATTTCCTGAGTGTTATGTCACGTAAATTAAGGAAACTGGGAGTAAAGCAAAGTGATATAATTGTTAAACACAGATTTTCCTGTTGCACAAATCTCCCTGGGAGAGGAGAGGACTGGGGAGGAGCAGGGGCTGTGGCAGTGCAGGGAGCACCTGTCAGGGAATGCCAGGGCAGCCCTGAGCAGGGAGGATCCATCCCAGCGCTGCTCTGCAGCAGATTCCTTATGTAACAGTCTGCAGTGGAGGCTCACACCAGCACATGATGGAAAGCACATGTCAGGAGAGCTGCTCAATGGAGGTGTGTTCTCCTTGGAGATGAGAGAAGGGAAAAAATAGCTCCATGCCATGCCTGAGGTGGTTTTTTCCCTGGGATTTCCTGGATTGTGGCTCTGTGAGATCAAGGCTCAGCCTTGTTCTCTGGCTGGCACAGAGCTCTGCAGGTGCCTGGGCTGTGTCACCAGGTGAGCAGCACACAGGAGCTCCTGCCTGCTGCTGGTCAGAGCATTCACCATAGAAGTAATAATGGATTCAGGTGCCAGTGTTGTTGAAGAGTCCATGCAATCCCAGTGGATGACTTTATTCTGCTTGGGTTTGGTTTCCATCTGTATAAGCAGTGACTCAGAGGTGTAATCTCAGCTGAGCAGCTGTGCTGACGGCTGGGGCAGAGGAGGGAGCACTGTCAGTCCATGTCTTGCTCTGGCTGCATTTCCAGGCTCTGGTCAGGCACAATTCATAATTGCAAACAGAATCAGAGAGAGGGAGAGTAGCTCGGAACACAGGGACTGAGTTTGTCCTGCATTTCCTGGGTGATTTCACGGGCTAAGAAGCAAAGATAACCTGTTGAGAGGGGCCAGGTGAGCAGCTGCAGCCTTTGCCTGGTGTTTGTGTGCAGGCCCGAGGCATTAACCTGTCCTGTGTCCGGACCTGCGTGGTGGTGGCGGAGGAGCGGCCGCGCGTGTCCCTCACTCATTCCTTCTCCAAGCTCTTCAAGGACATCGGGCTCTCGTCCCGGGCTGTCAGCACCACCTTTGGCTCACGGGTCAATGTGGCCATCTGTTTACAGGTGAGGCTTCCCAGGGCCCCTGCTTGTCACTGGCACCAGGTTCCAGGTGCCAGGAGTGTGGGTTGTGTTCCACACTCCCCATCTGTGCACATTTCTGAAGCCCAACATCTGCCCTGGAGAGAACAGCTGGCACAAGATTTCAGCAGCTTCTCTCATTTTCAGCTGCCAAATCGTATCACAGATGCTCAAAACAAGTGAAACATGAATCTGAGCTGTTTATTCCCACATAAACAGTGCCTGGTTGCTCCAGGCTGAGAGGGCTGTGGTGTCTCCCCCCTCCCCAAGGCTCCTTCCCCACACAGGTGTTCCAGAAAGTCACCAGCTTACTCAAGGGTGCATCTGCAGAGGTGGGGGAATAGGAGTAGGAATTCTGCTGCAAGAAACCTCTGGAAATGTTTCTGGGCTCAGGCAGAAGTTCCCCTGATTGCTCTAAATACATCAATGTTTTTAAATATTAACTCCTCAGGGAACATCAGGGCCAGACCCCACCACGGTGTATGTAGACCTGAAATCCTTGAGACATGACAGGTACTGTAAGTTCACTTAAACCAATTTATGAACTGTATAAAACCCTGCAGTGGTGCTGAGTTTCCACACCACTCCAGACACTTCAGCTCTGTTTTCTCCCCTGACAATGTTTTTTTTCTTGAACTTCAGAGTCCGTCTGGTGGAACGAGGAGCTCCACAGAGCCTGCTGCTCTCTGAGTCTGGGAAGGTAAATCCGTGTGTCCCCACCTCCCACTGCCTTTGCAGCTGGGAAGGACAGTCCTGTGCCATGGGAGGGGGTGGCACTTGGTTACACTGTCCCCCTGGATTTGATTATAAGGAATTACCCATTGGTTTAGAAGTGTGTTTTGCTGGAGCTGTTGGGAGAATTGGTCTATTTTGCAGTAAATTAACCATATCAGGAGTGTGGGTTCTGGTATTCTTGAAATCAGGCTGTAGTTGGGATTTACTGTAGCTCTTACTCCCTCATAGCTTAACAGAAAGAAGTTTTCCTGTAGTTTTTTAGCTGAATTCTTCAAAATCAAGGTCAGAATATCTTACCTGTGTGACCTTGGAGCCGTGGGATACATCCTTACCCTGATCTTGCCTTGCTGTACCTGTCCTGCCTGTTTTATCCCTGTTTGTGATGTCCACGGGTGCAATCTTACCTTGATTGAACAGCCTGTGTGTTTTATTATGCTGAAGATAATCCAACAAGAATTGCACATTTCCTTCTTGTGCTCTTCAGATTCTGCCTGGGGTCAAAGTGGTCATTGTCAATCCAGAGACCAAAGGGCCTCTGGGAGATTCTCACCTTGGAGAGGTAAGTGCAGGTTTTGCTCCTTGGGGACCTTTTCCTGCTGCTCCTTGGGCTTTTCTCTGCTGGGGGACACTTTAGAGCTGTGATACAGGCCTTTGTAAAAGATGAATTCTTGCTGTAGCGTTCAGAATTTGGGTATTGTTTCACTGTCAGGTTTAAAGAAAACCCACTTGAAAAGAAGCTTGTTTCACTCTAAATCTTGCAAATGGGCTTCCAAATAGTATAATTTACATTTGGCTTTCCTTTCTTTGGTTACACACCGGTATATTGATCTGTGTTGATGGATTATTACCCAGTTTTGGACTTGACGTGTTAAAAATCCACAATTTATTTACTCAGTGAACCCTCAGTTACAGTTACTGCCAGACTACATCTCAAGGTGCATTTTTAAGGTTCTGCAGGTTATTTGGAAGTTCAAGCTGAATTTTTCTGATCTGAAAAACCGCAGATAAAACCAGAACCTTCTTGTTGCGGTTCCTTTACCCCCTCCACTGGGCAGGTGCTCCGTGTGGGCATTCCTGGGGGGATCTGACCCTTTCCCCCCTCCCTGCCCTGCACAGATCTGGGTGAACAGCCCCCACACGGCCAGCGGCTACTACACCATCTACGACAATGAGACCCTGCAGGCCGACCACTTCAACACCCGCCTGAGCTTCGGCGACGCCGCGCAGACGCTCTGGGCGCGCACGGGGTACCTGGGCTTCGTGCGGCGCACCGAGCTCACGGCGGCCAGTGGAGGTGGGGCTGGGGCTGGGACAGCCTGGGGATTTCTATGGGAGGGCACAGCTGGCAGGGGTACAGGGACAGCCTGGGCATCCCATGGGAGGGCACAGCTGGCAGGGACACGGGGTACCTGGGCTTCGTGCGGCGCACCGAGCTCACGGCGGCCAGTGGAGGTGGGGCTGGGGCTGGGACAGCCTGGGGATTTCTATAGGAGGGCACAGCTGGCAGGGACACAGGGTACCTGGGCATTCTATGGGAGGGCACAGCTGGCAGGGACACAGGGTACCTGGGCTTTGTGCCGCGCACCGAGCTCACAGCAGCCAGTGGAGGTGGGGCTGGGGCAGGGGCAGCCTGGGCATTTCTATAGGAGGGCACAGCTGGCAGGGACATGGGGTACCTGGGCATTCTATGGGAGGGCACAGCTGGCAGGGACATGGGGTACCTGGGCTTCGTGCGGCGCACCGAGCTCACGGCGGCCAGTGGAGGTGGGGCTGGGGCTGGGGCATGGCCAGGGACAGCCTGGGCATTTCTATAGGAGGGCACAGCTGGCAGGGACATGGGGTACCTGGGCTTCGTGCGGCGCACCGAGCTCACGGCGGCCAGCGGAGGTGGGGCTGGGGCTGGGACAGCCTGGGCATTTCTATGGGAGGGCACAGCTGGCAGGGACCCAGGGTACCTGGGCATTTCTATAGGAGGGCACAGCTGGCAGGGACACAGGCAGCCTGGGCATTTCTGATGGAAAGCAGAAATTGGAGCAGCCTGGGACAGTGGAAGTGTGGGACTGGATGGGCTTTAAGGTCCCTTCCAATGCAAACCATTCTGGGATTCTTAGGTTATACAAGAGATAATTTTTCTGTACAAAATCCCATTTATTCCCCTCCTGTCCCGTGTCCCCAGAGCGCCACGATGCCCTGTACGTTGTGGGAGCCCTGGATGAGACCCTGGAGCTGCGGGGGCTGCGCTACCACCCCATCGACATCGAGACCTCGGTGTCCCGAACCCACAGGAGCATTGCTGAATGGTAAAACACCCCTGAGCAGGGGAGCCATCCCAGCCCAGCTGAAATGCAGCAGTTTAGGCAAAGATGCAGGGTTTTAGCTGAAAAAAAAAAAGTAGGGAAATTCAGGGGTTTTTGTGCTGCCACCAGCAGGTCATACACCTGATTTCCCATCTGCAGATGGGAACAGACTCAGTGTTTTCTTAGTTCAACACAGAAATGGTGATTTCCTTCTCTGGGGTGTAAAGAGCCATTTCTGAGTCAGTGGCAGCAGCGTTGGGTTCCTGTCTCATACAGTTAGTGCTGAGATAGGTCTGATTTTTGTCACATCAGGACCAAGTCATGTTGCAGTTAGGTTGGAAATGTAGCCCAAAGCAGGTGATATCCACCTAAGGATAAAGAACTGAAAACTTTGGATCTTTGTGGCAACAACTTGGTTTTGTGTTGTTTTTCCTCTGTCATTTCAGTGCTGTGTTCACCTGGACCAACCTGCTGGTGGTGGTGGTGGAGCTGTGTGGCTGTGAGCAGGAGGCTCTGGATTTGGTGCCTCTGGTTACCAACGTGGTGCTGGAGGAGCATTACCTGATTGTGGGGGTGGTGGTGGTGGTGGATCCTGGAGTCATCCCCATCAATTCCCGAGGCGAGAAGCAACGGATGCACCTCCGGGACAGTTTCCTGGCAGATCAGCTGGACCCCATTTACGTGGCCTACAACATGTGATGGGAGCACACAGTGGTCAGGGCGCTTATGGAAGTGAAGCTGGTGAAAATTACTAATACTTGAGCTAAAGTTTGAGGTTGCTGCCACATTCCTTCCCTCCCGTCCTGGGGGTTTCAGTCCTGCTGGGGTGAAGGAAGTGGGAGAAGCAACAGCAAACGTTTGTAACAGTTTACTGAACCATGAGCTTTAGAGAACTGCAAAGGGGGAAAGTGGGTGAGCTACGAAATCCCCAAGGCCTTTACAGTAGTGTTACTTTTTCACCCGTTGTACATATTTGTATTTTTATCTAATCCCGGGTTAGGATTCTATAAGGGGTGGGTTTATTTAGTTAAGATAATAAACTATTAAGAAAAGGGTCATCAGAGTTCTGCAGTTCCCTACTCCATGATCTCCTTTGCATCTGGAGCTGTTCTTCCCACGGGATCACACAACTTATTGACAATTGTGCCATGACCAAATCAATAACTTACAGAATCAGAGTTACTTATTCATATAGAGATTTCTGGAATTTAAAAAGAATTTTGCCTATATTTTAAATATGTAAATATTATTATACATAATTCACTTAGATAGAAAATTAACTTGGCTAGTGAGGGCAGCTGAAGGTTGATGTTTTTAAGGACAGGTGACTTTTGTGGTCCTCAGCATCATGGCATTGGCTTAGGCACAATGTGAGATGCTCCCACCTTCCCCAGGTTTCTGATTTCATTTGCATCTTTATTCTGGCCAGAAGTGTGCAGAACCCTTTGGTTTTAAGGCACATCTTTCTCCAGGAGGCTGAATTCAGCATGGAACTGGGGAGAAATGGCAGTGCAGGGAAGGAGCTGAGGGGCAGCCTCTGCCTCATCCTGGGGCACCGGGTGTGGAAATGGAAACCATTCCTCAGGCTGACACACAGGTGAATCCCTGCTTGTGCCATTCCCCTGGGATTCCTTCAGCTCCCTGCAGGCAGAGCAGAGCTGCTGTGAGCAGGCTGTAGTGGAAACTGGGAGCAAACAAAAAACGCTTTCCTCAAAGCATTCCCCGAAAGAATGGGAGAATTCCAGGTTTAAGTCAGACACAATTTTACTGGAGGATCCAGCAATTCTGGCAAACACATTGTTAAATAACATTGTGAAAATTGCTGTCCCAGCCTTCCACATCTCCTGTGTCAGCTCCAGCATTAGGGAATGGAAGAAAGAGAAACCTGAAAGCAGCAGGTACAAGCTCTTCCTGCTGGGAGAAAGCTGGTGGTTGAGCTTTGACTCAAAATTATCTCTTTTTTTTTTTTAAAGTTCTTCATCTTTTAACAGCAATTACACTTCTCTGGGTGCTAATATATGATTTTGGAAGCTTCGGGAGCTGCTACCAGATCCTGCAACAGGGTTTTTTGAGTCAGATGTGGTATACAGTGTAAATAAACTTTTCAGATGTTCCAGATTACCTCACAAAAAAAGTTTTTAGGCAGTTTTTAAAAGGTTTGTGGTGTGGACTTGGAAGATCCTGTGGCAGTTACTGGAACAGAGTCCAGTGGATCCACAAGCAAACCCCAGCTGTGTCCTTGAAAAGCTCCTGCTGCATCCTGGTGGCTCCTCACTGAAAACAGGAGCTTTAAAACTCAGAAGCTTCAAATGGTATTTTTGAAAAATATTTGGTGGGGAAATAGGAACTGGAAGTTCTGTGGCAGGTCTGGACTTAAGGTTCTTTGCAAACACTTTGGTTTCAGGGGCACATTTTGGAACCTTGTCTGTGTTTTCCACCTGCAGAATATGCACAAAATCTACAATATATTTAGTTTTAACAAATTGAACACAAAGTGGGGACAGTGGCAGGTCAAAGACTAAAACACTTGGTCCTGCAGCTTATTTTGGGTGTAAAGTGCATAAAGGGTGTTCTCCCCTTTCAGCCAGAAAATTCCTGTTATTCCATGTTCTTTGTCACCATTTTTGTGTTTCCTGCACAGCCCAGGCCTGGCCAAGCAGCTTCACTCCAGTGTGACCTTTCCAGGAAAAACTGGTGGTCTTGAACCTTTTTCTTTACTCAAGGCTTTAGATAAATTGTTTCAACAAACATTTTTTGTCCGCTGAAGTAGATTTTAAGTCCAATCCCAGGATTGTCTTTTATTTTTATTCGTGATTTTTCACAAATAAAACAACGTGTGTATTAATTCCATCAAACGTGGCAGGTGAAATTCCTGAAATGGCATTTTTGATTTGTGACTGGATTGATCTTTTTTTATTTTTATTTTTTCCCTTATTTTTTGGTTTGGATAGGTCCTGATAGCTTCCTGTGGTTTGAGGTTTTATCTTGCAAGTTCCCCGTGCGCTCCAGATCTTCCAGCACGCTCCATTTCTGTGTGCTGGGGAACTGCAGGACAGTGCCCATGGGATGAGAGGACATTCCAGGGACAAGGAGAAGCTGCTCAGTTTGGCTTCCCTGAATTCCCTGAGCACTTTTGAGAGTTTTCTGTAAATCCATTTCCCACAGCGCCGGAGAGGAGGAGGGATGGAGCTGGGGCTCTGGAACCCCCAAAATTCCACCGCCAGCTCTGCTCAGGACTGAGCCTTCCACAGATCATTCCGCTCCTCTCTCTGTAGCAGGGGATGGTATTTCCGTGTTTTTTGGGGAGCAAAGCAAGATCTTTCACTCCTGACATTGGCAGGTGGGCAGGGCTGGGTGCTTCTCCCAAAAATCAGCCTCTCCCCCTGGTGTGGCTGCAGCTGCTGGGCTTGCACAGGGCTCATTATTCCCTTTTCTTGCCCCTGGGGTTCCAACTTAGCTGCAGTGAAACTGAAAAACTGGGAGTTCTTCCCACTGGACTGAAGTGTATTGTGTGTTGTCTCACTGTTTCTGAATCTTCTCTGAGCAAACGCTGTGGGAACAGGACAGATTTGTCCCGTTTTGTTAGAATTTGCACTTCATTTCTGGTTTAAATCAATTCAGCTGTGTCCTACTAACTGTCCTAAAATAAGGTTATAAAAACCAGATCAATTTTAGCCCTAGATGCTTTTTTTTTTTTTTTTTTTTTGCTTTTATTTCTGTCAACCTCTTTCTCATTGTCCAATCCAGACTCCGGCATTCTGTAATTATGTATAAAGGTTTTATTTATTTAAAACTAGATTAGTTACATTTTTAAATTTAACACCTGGCTGGACAGTGTCCCATTAACGCATTGATTGTGTTTCCTTTGTCTTGTGTTAATAAATATTGATGCCTGGTTGCTTGTTTAGTCCTTCCAGCGCTGTTTCCATGAAGGAATTTTATTTTTAAGGAAGAAAGCGCGGGTTAAAATTGATCCTGGGCAGAGGGAGAACTTGTAAGTACCTTATATTTTGTCAGTTGTATGGAGGAGTGTTGGAGTTCTGGGGGTGTGAAGGAGCTGGGCTGGGCTGTGTCCTGGACCTGTAGCTTTGGGAATCAATTTTTGGGGATCGGAGCAGGGAGTGGAGCTGGAGAAGGGGCTGGGGAATCCTGAGGGAGCTGGAAAGGGGCTCAGCTGGAGAAAAGGGGGATCAAGGGGAATTTCTGCCTCTGCACAGCTCCTGACAGGAGGGGACAGCCGGGGGATTTGGATTCGGGATTCATCGCAGGGAACAGGGACAGAGGAGAGGGAATGGCCTCAGGGGGGACACAGCAGGAATTTCCCCCTTTCCATGGGGTCAGGAATTGGAGGTGCCACTCAGAGCTCTGGGCTGGGGACAAGCTTGGACTCGATGTCTCGGAGGGATTTTTCAACCTCAGGAATTCCGGGATCCTGTGAAAATCAGATTCCTGTGAATTCCTAGAGATGCTTGGCTGCAGTTGGTGCTTTACAGGGAACACTGAATTTCCTGTGCTCCCCAGCGATGGCTGAGGAACTGTCCCGTGATGGGGGCCGACGACCGGATCCCAAATCCTTACTGTGATCCTAAAATCGCTGTGGAATATCCCTGAGAGGGACCAAACCCCGTCACCTGCCGCTTCCTTAAAACCCCTCAGTGCCAGCGGCCCGGCCGTGAGGAATCGCGGCCACAGTCCTGCCACACTCCGAGCGGGACGTGCCGGTGAAACCCGGCCGCACTGCCCTTTGCCCACGGCTGGGCGCGGGATTTTCGGGATTTTCGGGCTTTTCCCGCCGCGGTGGCGATCGCGCTCCCAGACCGCGAGTTCCCGCCCGCACCGCGCCGCTCCCACCGGCAGGGGCGCTGTTCCCGCGCCGTGCCCGTGAGCGGCGCTCTGCCGCCTCCTCTCTGTGGTGCGCCCGGGCGGGGCCGGCTCCAGGCGGCCGCTCTAGCCCGGCGCCCGCGCGCTCCGCGCCGCTGGGGCTCTATGGCGGGGGCCCCTGGGCGCGCACTCTATGGTCGCGGCCCGCCCCCCCCGCCGGCGCCGCTTCCCTGAGGCGGGACCGGGCCGGGACCGGGGCCGGGACCCGGCGGCGGCTCCGGCGCTCCTCACGCGTGGCCCTGCGGGGCTCTGAGGTAAGCGCGGGCTGGGGAGGCCGCCCCGTCCCCCTCGGCCCGCCCGCCGCTTTTCCCCCCCCGTCCGCCCCCGCGGGCCGTGAGGGGACGGGCACAGGCCGCGGCCTCGGCGCGGCGGCCGCTGCGGAAACCGCGGGGAGTTCCCCCCGCAGCCGGGCCTGAGGCGCTGCCCTGCGGCCTGGGGCTGCTGCCGGGCCCGGGCCCGCTCGCCCCTGGGACGGAGAAAAGGCTTCGGAGGGGTGACGAGGAGCCCCGGGTGCCGCTCCCCTCAGGGATGGGGGAAAGGTGCTCTGGGGGTGCCCGCGGCTCCAGCCGGTCCCGGGCAGCGGTGGCTGGGTCCCCGAGCCCTGCCCGGGCACAAATTCGGCTTTATCGCTAACTAAACCGCCGTTAATGGACGTCCCTACTCGGTCTCTATGAATTTTGCCCCAGACCCGTGTCTGAGCCTTGACTTCAGTGCTCAGTGAGGATCGGGTGGAGCCAGGGCGGTATAAATGATAAAAATGATGATCTAAATAATTTCTGGGCTATTTTTCTCTCACAACCATCATATCCCTGATGCGAATAGAATATTGACATCTTTAGGCTGCAGCGTTTATTCCTGAAGCTCTTGTCAGGGGATATTCCTGTATAGGCTGGAATTACGGGAGTGGGAGAAATCCTAGGAGGAAAGTGCTCCTGGAGTTTTAAGGAATAACTTTGTGTGTTTGTGGAATGGAATCTGGAGCAGTGACTGGGCACCTTGACTCAAGACTGCTCTCTTGCTCTCTGGCACATCTGGTGGGATGTGCTGCCCTTTGCTCTGTCTTTTACTGATTTCTGTGAGGAAAAAAAAAGGAGTTTTCCGGGTGAGCAAATTTTCTCCAAGTGTCCTAATGGCAAATTTAGGTAAATAATATTTTCAGTGCTGAAAGCAGCTGATTTTGAGGACCCCAAATTCCCCTAGATTACTTAAGTATCATTTAAGAAAATTGAAATCCCTTTGTACAATTTATAAATGTCAGAATTTGACTTGTGTCACTATTTGAGACTCGAATTCTTTGTCAAATATTCTTGATTTCTGATGTTATAAAAAATACAATCATTTGGCTCTTACAGTATTTCAGTGATGAAACATCATTCAGACCCTTCTTCTACTCAGTTTGCAAAACAGAACTTGGTTTCTTCCCCCGGTGCTCTCTGTAGCACTTAATTAGGGAATTTCCAGAATTGGGGAATCAGTGGAAGTTGTGGGAATGGGTTTCCTTTTTTAATTGATGCTCCTTGAGCATGTCAGGTGTTTCTGGTGGGTTTGTGTGGTGGTTCGTGCACTCTGAGGTATTTGGAGGGTGTCTGTGAACTTTGAGAAATGAAATGTGTCCCGATGGGCTGTGACATTCCTGTTCATGTTTCAGAGGAAGGCGGTTTTGAGGCTCAGGTTTGAGGTAGGATGAGTTTTCTTGGCTGGAGGGAGATGATGCCCAGAATTTTAGGAGTTCCTTAAAGCAAATTTCATGAGCTGCTGTTGCAAAATCCTTTCAGTTAAATGACTTCTGAGGTGGAGCTGCACGGAGACTTTGGGTTTACTGTGAAAATCATCACCCTTACCTGCCTGGGTATACAAATGTGGTGTTTGTACAGACTGGGACAATAATCATTCTCTGGAGGATAAAGCCTTGCTGTCTCTTGTCAGTGCTCTGTGACTGCAAAATTCTTCCTTCACCCCAAAGAGAGCTCCTGCTTTCAGCTAAATAAATTAAATGCAGTTTCAGAGCAGTTTTATCCAGGTATTATCCTTTTTGCTGCTTCTTCTTAGAGCTTGAGACCTGCAGGTTGAGGTTTTCCTCCCATTCCAGGGGGAAATTCCTGGTTTTCCAGCTAAATAAAGTTAAAGGCAGGGGAGTCTTGTGTGGCACTCACGTCCCCAGAGGCTGTGAGGTGCAGGATGAATTTCCATCTTGTTGCAATCCTTGCTAAATCTTTTTATTGACTGCTGTTGAATGGGTAATTAAATATTCCAGAGCAAGCAGAGATGAACTAAACTCAAAACTCATATTTCTAATGAGAAATGCTTTATCTTTTATTCCTGTAAGCAGAACTTCACAGCAGTGAAAGAAAGGTCAGCAAAACCCTCTGTGCTTTCCCCCTGGGGTGTTTCTTTGGGGTGGTTTTATTGGTTTCAGTGTTTCTTGGAGGCTGTTCTGAGTCTTTCATGGGACAGTAAGAGAGAGAAACGAAGAGCAGAGAGCAGGGAGGGCAGGCTGTGGTTTTGCACTACAGAAATGAACAGAGCTTTCTGTAGCACTGGAAATTTATTGTCATTTTTGCTGCTGTCTGGATTTCGGTTTGAGGGGCCTTTGTTACCTGAGACACTTTGCAGGGTGCAGAATTTTCCTTTATAAAATCCAAAACTGTGTTTGAGGACGGACAAAGTTGTGTCCAGTGCAGGTTCATCATTAGTTCTGCTCATGATCTTGCAGTGGTTGATGTTTGCAGCCACAGGGGAGGCTCCATCACGGGCTGGGGAAGGTTTGGGCTGTGCTGTAAAGGACACAAACCATGGGTTGGTTTTGGCTGCAAGAGACCTTAAGGGACAGGGGATCACCTTGCACCATCCCAGCCTGGCCTTGGGCACTGCCAGGGATGCAGGGGCAGCCTCAGCTTCTCTGGCCCCTGTGCCAGGGCTGCCCACCCTGCCAGGCAGGAATTTCTGCCAGGGTCCCATCCAGCCCTGCCCTCTGGCAGTGGGAAGCCGTTCCCCATGTCCTGCACTACCCTGTAAATGCCCTCTCTGCATCCTCCCTGCAGCTCCTTCAGCTGCTGCAGAGGCACAGTTCTGGTCCCCTGAAGCTTCTCTTTTCCAGGCTGAACAATCCCAGTTCTCCCAGCTCTTCCTCACAGCAGAGCTGCCCCATCAATCAATCAATCAATCAATCAATCACCAGTTTCCAGCAGTTTTCTCCCTCCAAAGCCCTGCTTTGGTGACTTTCTGGGGGTCCTGCAGCAGGACCCCTCGGAGCAGGGAGGCAGCAGGAGCAGGACTCTGCTCTGGGTTGACTCTTCCCCCCAGGAGCCTTCACTGGGCTGCGTGCTGTGGTTGGGCTCAGCAGGGAAAAATCAGTGACTCACATTTCCACAGAAAGAAATGTAATTTCCAGTCTCATAGCAACTGTCCTTTCAACACTTTCAAACCTTCTGTGACAAAATGTTTAACACTCACCCATCAGCTTCTAATGCTCCAGGCTGGTCCGCCCACCACCCCAGCTGAAACCTGCATTTGTGCATCCCTGAATCCCCCAGAATCCGAGGGGGGATGCTGGCAAGACGTTGAACAGTTAAATATAAAACCTTAGACATGAGAGAAGTGTTGCTGACTGCATTACATCAAGACAGAGTGACTCTTAAAATTCAAAACTGTGTTCTCTTCACTTTGATTTGAGTCCCTGGTTTGTTTTTATACACCTTCAGATAGTTTAAAATAGGTTTGGCTGGTGGCTTAGCTAAAATATTTTTGGAAATTATCTTACTTAGAGAAAGACATTCTTTAGTATAAAGAATCTTGATTTTCTTCCTGGATCATCCTTCAAACTGAAAGAGAGCAGGGTTAGATGGGATATTGGGAATTAGGTATTAATGGGATTGTAGCAGGATGGTGAGGCCCTGGCACAGGTGGAGCTGTGCCATCCTGGAAGGGCCCAAGGCCGGGTTGGACAAGGCTTGGAGCAACCTGGAGTAGTGCCAGGTGTCCTTGCCCATGGCAGGGGTGGCACTGGATGGGCTTTAAGGTCCCTCCCAGCCCAAACCAGTCCATGACTGATTGTGTGTCCTTCACAGCACAGAGCAAACCTGCTCCACTGCCAGCCTGGGCTCAGGAGGTGACCCCGGGGCGGGGGCTTCACCTGCCCAACCCACAGGGGGAGCAGGGCAGGGTCCCAGCGAGCCCCTCCCCTCGAGGAGGCACAGGAGGGTTCGGGTGGTGATGGGAAGTGACAAAAACCCAGGCTGTGCCTTCATAATGGCAACGGTGGAGGGCAGAGAGCTCATCCAACACCTCCCAGAGAGACCAGAACCATCAGGCAGGCACCGAGGCTGTAAAACACTGGTGCAGCTGGGCACCTGTCTGCTCTGCAAATGCTTTACTAACCTGATTGAACTGCTTTTCTCACAGCTGATGATGGAAGAGGTGCACAAGGGCAGCAGCAGCAGCAGCTCTGTCACGTCCCAGCCCTCAGCTGTACAAGGTACAACCCTCCAGGCAGCTCAGCTCTCTCATATTGCTCAACAGGTAAAGCCTGGGCTGGATCTCAGCAAACATTTCAGGGAGTTCTGAGCCACTTTCATGTGCTACAAACTATAGAGACATTCTTAGAAGTGCTCAGAGAAGAAAAAAACAGAAAGAGGCTAAGAAAAATGAGTTTGTTTGATGGTGGGTGACATAAAATTAATGATCAAGTGTTTAAAAGCTATTTTTTGTGTTTGTACAATGCAGAAGTGCAGCCCAGATCTGGGGTTAGTCCTCCACAGGAGCTGCTCAGGAATAAAATGAGGGCCTGGTTTCATTTTTTTTTCTTAGAAAAAGCATTTCCAGCTCCTTTTGTAGTAGCAGCAATCCTGGGTGCTCAGCACCATGGAAACCCTTGGATTTTAGCCCAACATGAATATATTTAATCTAATAAACCATATGAACTTGAAAATTGAGATTTTTCCTCTAAGGTAACATCCATGGCAGAGCTGTAACCTGAATCCCTTCGAACTGGTGAAGGAGTGAATCCTTCCAGGAGGGTTTTCCTGGGAGAAAGCAATTTTTGCAGCAATTTTTGCACTGTTTATCCTGTGAGGCAATTGGGATTTTGATGCAAAATTTAGATATAGGAAAGGAGAGAATATCAGCTGTCCTGGGGTTTGTTTCCAGGCTGGTTTCCTGATCTGTTTTTATCTAAAGTTCTGGTTGTCCCTTAATATTGTGAGTTATGATACAAAAGTAGCATTCATTGGAAATTCAGCTGTGTGTATTTTAATGATCCCCTCGTCTTATGTATTTCAGATGAATAAAAGTACTGAAGGAATTTAATTACAGAAGTGGTTATTTACCTACAATATTCATGTATAACTTGAATTATTTTTGTTTTGAGAACATATGGAAATGTGAACAATATAAATTGAATTAAAGTGTAAAGACTCATGGGAGTTCAACATCAAAACTACAAACCCTCTAGGAAGCTGAAGCATTTTCATGTTTTTAATATGTTATGTAATATCACATAT
Source organism: Agelaius tricolor (assembly GCF_023055355.1). Taxonomy (NCBI): domain Eukaryota; kingdom Metazoa; phylum Chordata; class Aves; order Passeriformes; family Icteridae; genus Agelaius; species Agelaius tricolor. Next base: position 168,891 of record NW_027269356.1, on the reverse strand, counting down.
TTGATTATGTGACATAATGCCACATTTGATTTTCTCCAACCAAAGGAAATAACGAACTGTTTCAGCCTTTTTCATATGCAAATAATGTCTAAAACCTGTGCATCTTTAAAGGTTCTTTTGTGAGTTAATTAGAATTAAAATAAGCTGCTAATGGTTTTCCTACACGTGTTGCACTTCCTGAGTCCTGTGGCACAAAGGTTTTACTGATGGTTTCTGGTCTGTTGTAGATGTCTCTCAGAGGTTCTGCTCCCCTCACCGTCGTTCAGCTTCCTGGAGAGCAAGTGCAGGTCCAGGGAGTCATTCAGACAGCTCAGTCCTCCTCTGTGATCCACTCCCCTCAGGTGCAAACCGTGCAGGTAACTCCACACTGCCTTCAAATGCCCCAGATCTGCAGTTATGTAGGTGAGAAGATGGGAAAAGATGTGCAGAGGCTTCTCTGGCCCAGCTGCCTCTGTGCCCTGCTGTAAGAGACAGTGAGCAATCCAAGGACAGCCCTGTGGGATCCCTCCCTCATTTAGGCTTGAAATTGTTCCTGGTGGGAGTCACCTGTGGAGTCAAAATAAAACCATTTCAAGTCACCTCCCTTCATACAAAAATCCAATCCACAGCTCTGTAATTGGTGTCTTGGCAGTCAGGTGGGGTCTGACACCCAAAGGAGGGGAGTGGGGAATAACAGAATAATTCAGTAGTGGATTAAGATGAGTGTTTGGGAAGGTGGAGCTGTGTGAAGGGGAATGAGCTGCTGGCTGCTCTCTCGTGCTGGAACTCCCTGTCAGTGGTACCCAGGTCTCTGCTTGTGTCTCTTATCACTTGCCATGTGATTTTTGTAAGAGTCCCTTCCTGAAGGTGCCCAGGGAGCTCCAGGGAACCTGATCCTGCTCCTCTCAGTCCCTGCTGCAGAGCCCCTGGGCACCTGGAGTTCCACTGGGAAGCCACTGCCTGCCCTAAAACGCAGGGATTTGTCCCTGATCCTTGTCCCCCACTCCTCACAGCACACTAAATTGATCAGCCATGAGGAGCAGACCTGGCAGGGACTGTCAGCTGTCCCTGCTGTAGCATCAGAGCAGGGAGAGGAGAGCACTCAGGCACCTGCATTGGCTGCTGCTCGTTGGTGCTCGTGTCTCTGTTCAGTCTCTTTGTTTTTCCCTCCCCCTGGTTGCACAGTCCCCACTGACTGGATTCATTCCTTTTCTGTAATTTATGAACTTTGTGGCCTTGGTGGAGGGAAAAACAAAGTACAACATGAGCAGGTTTTTTTCCCTGCTGATCATAGGCTGCTCTGTCTCTGCAGTTCAGTGAGAGGCTTTTCCCAGAGCTCTGTGCATTCCTCTGCACTCTGTCACTGGCACACGGATAAGAGCAAATAAATATTTTGTTCACTTATAAGGAGCATCAGAGACAAAATTACACTTTGAACTGGATGAGCACGCAGTGGAATAATGAAAATTGTAGATAGTACTTTGCATATTTACTCCCTGATATGGTGCTGCCTTAAATACTCTTTTCACTGGACTTTCACATTCTCACCAACAAACCCCACTGCTCCTTTTCTACACACAAGATTCCAGGTGCTTTCTGTCTTTGTCCTGTACATCAGTGGTGCTCCTGTTCCCTTCCTCACCAGGTATCTTCCCTGTCTGAGAGTGAGGATTCTCAGGACTCCTCAGACAGCATTGGCTCCTCACAGAAGGCTCGAGGCATCTTGGCTCGTCGTCCATCCTACCGGTACGGGTGTGATACACTTGGTGTTTGTGTTTGAAACCAAAACAGCAGCCCCTTGCCATGGTTTTCAGTATTCTGCTGCCCTCCAGGTTGTTTCCTTTCCCTTGAAACACTCAGTGAATTTGTTCATGCCCTGAACTTTCTGAGCCATCATTGCTGTGAGGAAACTTTGACTCCACTAACTGGAGATTGGCCTCAGCAGGATTTTGTAAAGGGCAAAATGTTCACCAGCTGTAATTTTACTCAGTTGTATCATTTTACTGAAGTGAGGAGTGCAGTCAAATGTCAGACTCCTTTTTTCACAGAAAAATTTTGAAAGATCTTTCTTCTGAAGACACACGGGATAGAAAAGGAGATGAGGAAAGTCCTGGGGTCTCCACTGTCGCCTCCATGTCCGTTCCCACGCCCATCTACCAGACAAGCACTGGACAGTACAGTATGTTACCAAAATATCCTCAGTTTTTCTTCTACTTGCCTCAAAATACAGATTTCATTAAGTATTTGAGTAAGATGAAGGACAAGAGTTGGTTATTATCTAGTAGTCAATAAAGTTAGTACATAGCAGTAACTGATAGCTACAGACTTCAGATAAACTCAGTAATTTTAAGTTTTGCATATGAAGACATTTATGGGTATTGGTATGGAGCACACAGCAGTGTTCTTTGCTGGATTTAACCCAATACATCAGTGAAGACACAGAGATATATATATATATTTTTTTATATATATATATATATATATATATATATATATATATGTATTATAGGCCATACTAAAAGGCTCTTGTGGTATCAGAGAGGTATGAAAAAATGAGGGTTTGTTCTTTTGATGTTCCCACTTGGTGTTCGTGGTGCTTCACGCTACTCCTCTCCATCCTGTGATTGGGTGAGGCCCTGGCACAGGTGCCCAGAGCAGCTGTGGTGCCCCTGCATCCCTGGCAGTGCCCAGGGCCAGGCTGGACAGGCCTTGGAGCAGCCTGGGCTCGTGGGAGGTGTCCCTGCCACGGCAGGGGTGGCACTGGATGGGCTGTAAGGTCCCTCCCAACCCAAGCCATTGTAGGACACTGTGATTTACCTGTGTTTTCTGCTGTACAGCTCCAAATCCTCCTGTCCCTGTGCCTTCCCTTGCAGTTGCCATCGCGGCCAACGGGCTGCAGCTGGCGGGGCCGGGGGCGGACGCGGTGCAGGGACTGCAGACACTGACCATGGCCAACGCCGCCGCCTCCCAGCCCGGCACCACCATCCTGCAGTACGCCCAGACCTCGGACGGGCAGCAGATCCTGGTGCCCAGCAACCAGGTGGTGGTGCAGAGTGAGTACCCGGGGACACGGTGACAGCCCCGGCGCTGTGAGTGCCACCTGCTAACGCTGCCCCCTTTGTGTCCCTAGCTGCCTCTGGGGACATGCAGACGTACCAGATCCGCACCACACCCACCACCTCCTCCCTGCCCCAGACCGTGGTGATGACGTCCCCAGTCACCCTGACATCCCAGAGCAGCAAGACAGACGACCCGCAGCTGAAACGGGAGATCAGGCTGATGAAGAACAGGTACGTGAGTGCACCCTGTAGTAAACCCCATAGATTTAGGAAAAGCACCATGGAGGATATGAACAATAGGAATGCTGAAACAGCAAAAGAAAATTCCTGTTTTTCTGTCCTCCACCCCTTAACCTACCTCTGTAACCCTATAAGGCAATGTCATGTTAACCCCTTACCTATTGGTCAAGCTTGGATCCTTTCCAACCCTATAAAAGAAGCATACTGTACCCCATTAGGGGAGAAAGAAGAAGAGCAGAGACCCTTCACAGACCCCCCCAAATAAAGCCATCTTCGTGGAACAGCCTGCGCCTTCTCCTTCTCCTCTCTCTCCGTCTGCTGCAGCCTCCAGCCCGGGGCACCACTACCTAGCAAGCAGAGCTGAAATCCTGAGAGCTTGCAATCACTATAGAGCTGATAATCACCATGCTTGCTAGATGGTAGCCCTGAGGCCGTGGCATGAGCGAGCCCCGGGCACCCGGTCCCTACCCAGGGACTGAGCTCCTGAGCCCCATTGCTCTGCTTTATGATAAGGCCAAATAAGAGGCTTTATTAGCACCCCAGCTGCTTGGCGGGGGAGTTCAATCACGTGCAGTCACTGGGGCTGGAAAAGACTTCCAGGATCATAAAGCCCAACCTGTGACACATCTCCACCATAACAATGAGTGGCACATCCAGGGATGGGGACTCCAAACCTCCCTGCCAATGCCTGACCATCCTTTCCATGAGGAAATTCCTCCTGATGTCCAACCTGAACCTCCCCTGGCACAGCTTGAGGCAGTTTCCTCTTGTCCCGTCCCTGTTCCCTGGGAACAGAGCTTGACCCCCCTGGCCCTGGTTGCCCCTCATGTCAGGGAGTTGTGGAGAGGGAGGAGTTTCCCCCTGAGCCTCCTTCTCTACAGGCTGAGCCCCTTTCCCAGTTCCCTCAGGAGTTCTCCAGAGCCTTCTCCATGTGCTCCAGCCCCTTCCCTAGCTCCATTCCCAGCTCTGGGTGTGCTCCAGCCCATCCATATTTCTCTTGCAGTGAGGGTCCAGAACTGGAGGGGCCCCAGCAGTGTCCAGCACAGGGGGACAATCCCTGCCCTGGTGCTGTGCCACAGCCCAGGTGCCCTTGGCCTCCTTCCCCACCTGGGCACACCTGGCCTTGTGGCAGATGGTGACCCAAACATGGGAATTTGTGACCCAGACGTGCTCCCTTGAGTCTCCCAGTGTGGAGAAGCCAAAACTGGGTTTCCCCTGCAGACTGGCTGCCATTTGTGTTACCAGATCCTGCTGAATTTCCTGCTCTCCTCGGGCAGTTCTGGCTCGGTTTTGTTCCTCGCTGCAGCTCCAGCTCTCCTGTGTTGGTCAGTATTGTGACATTCAGAAAATAGATCTCACAGCTAAAATCAAGAACTCTGCTTCTCTGTTGCAGAGAAGCTGCCCGGGAGTGCCGTAGGAAGAAGAAGGAGTACGTGAAATGTTTGGAAAATCGAGTGGCAGTCCTGGAAAATCAGAACAAAACTCTAATTGAAGAGCTAAAAACTTTGAAAGATCTTTACTGTCATAAAAGTGTGTAAGAAGAGAAGGTAAAAACCTTTGGGGACTGGTGAAATATCAGAGGAGAATTTTTTTTTTATACTGAATTTTTTAAACTAGATGAAAGGTCAAAAATGAAACTTTTCTACCTAGATTTCACTGCTCAAAGACTCTATAGATTTTCTTTACAACATGTTGGTGACAAAGTACAAAGAGGAAACAAGAAAACCTCACCAAAATTCCTGCTGGCACAACTGGAAACTGCTAAATTCAAGATTGCAGCTACAGCAGAAGGACAGTCACGTGTGGCAAGGCAGGTGATGAGAGTTTCTTTGAAAATTCCTATGAATGCCTCTTATAAGGGAGGCAAAATTTGGTTACAAAGAAAAAACATGGGTGAAACAGAATCCTTGCCATAGCTGACATTATTAGTAACGTTTATAACCAGTGTATGTTTTGATTTCTTACTCTTTTTCAAGCCTTTTTCCTTCAGTTATTTGTCTGTAAATATTTTTATTTTAACCTGTAAGTTGGTCTTTACAGGTGCAGATGATAAAAAAGCTGATACTTTGCTCGAGGTATAAATTATGTTTTTACTCTTTCTCAGATGACAATTTAAAAAGTTGGGATGATTTTTTTTTTCCACGTTTGCCGTGTTTATCAGATTGGGGAAGGATCTGCAGAAGGCAGCAAGAGGCCTGGTCCTGGAAATGTCTGAGGCACAGAAAATTGTGTTGGTTTTCTTAGAGAATTCAACACATCAGTGACTTTAAAGCACAGTGAGAGGGGCAAGGACTGGTGACAAAAGTTCTGAAGAATTTCTGAGATGAAACTTCTCAAAGTTGTTCATTTCACAAGAGTTTGTTCTTAGTTCTGGGCATGAGAAACATTGATCATTGAAAATTAAATTGTGTGCTGATCATATCTACAATTAAACACTCAGTGCTTGTCCTGGCTGGGGATTCTCCTGGGCTTTGGAACATGAAACCAAATAGAAGAAAAATGATGTAGTAAAAAATGAAAGATCTATACCAAAGGGTTATGAGGTTCTAATCTCTGGTTTATTGCTGGAAGTAGTGCAAAATTACAATTTCCAGCCTAATTTTGTAAGGTAGGAGCTATTTTGCAAAGTAATGGTATCTTTGTAAGCAAATACTATATTGCAAACAGGGAGATGGTTGGTATATTTTGTAGCTAAATTGTGATCTTTACAAAACCTGAAATTGAGTTTCTATACGTATTTTGACAGTTTATATCTTTCATTTTAGTAACCAAATGAAATATTTTGTGAACCAGATTTTCAAGGATATATTTTTATGGATAGTACAAAGTCAAATGAGATCCTCTTTGGTGTAGGAGATACTTGAATTAATTTTGTATGTCTGTAGGCAACTTGCAGAAAAAACCAGATCCTAAAGAGTATTCGGGGGGGGGGGGAAAGGAGGAAAAATAAAAGAAATTAGGGCTTTTTACTCCCCAGAGCTGACAATATCTGCACATTCGATCTCATTGTGTCAGAGAGTCCAGTTTGTACAATTTAAACTTGTTTCAGGTGAAAATCAACAGTTTGACATGATCAGGACTCCTTTAGCTGGGGAACCTCTGTGCTTGGAGAGCCCCGAGCTGTCTGGCCGTGGGCTCTGGTGGGACACGGTCCTGGGCGAGGCGTGACCCCGCTGGTCAGGCTGTGGGCTGGGCAGGAGCTGAGGTGCCTGCAGTGCCCCTGCATGAGCAATGAACCATTTCCATGGCTGGGATGGAATCCTGCTTCCATTCTGTCAGCGGGGATTACACCTGGACTGTGCTGGTGGAGGCGGGAGAGCTCCGTGTGTGTCGTGCCTGCTCTGGATGGAGTTCCAAGCTGTGCTCCCTCCCTGGATGTGTAGTGCTTATCCCATGGTCAGTCAGTATTTTGGATTTTGCTCCTTTGGCAGTTAATGGACTTGTAGCAAGCAGAGCTCTTTGCCATGAGGAATCTGCATTCTGCAGTCTCCTGGTTAGTGGGCTAGAAAAAGGTTTTGGTTTTTTTTTTTCCCTGAAGTTCCTAAAAATCTCTGATTGTTGTGGGCACGAGCCCCAGTGCATTTCCTTTAGGCCAGGCTGGAGTGGGACTCCTGGTTGCCATCATGTCAGAAAAAAAAGCTTTGTGACCCATCAGAAATAAGGTTGGGAAAGTCCCAAACTGAGGGAGCTGCTCCTGGAGAGGTGTTGGTGTTTCCCATTTCTTTGGTGGAATTTCAGGAGAATTGAACAGCCTGGAATGTGCCTGGAACATGCACCTCAGAGAATTGGACCTTTCCTCAGCTGTGTGTGTAACCTGGCACGTGGGAGAGGGTTTGACCTACAGTTCTGAACTGCTTTGGGAACTCTGTGGTAGCTGATCCTCACTGTGTTCTCTTTTTTTCCTTTTGTAAGATGGAACAATAATAAACAAAAACTATCAAGTGTTAAGACTGTAAAAACCTGGTGGCCAATTCTTCTTGTATCCAGCAAGGGAAGCACCTGTCCTGCCAGACACACCAGGAGTCAATTTTTATACTCTTAAAATGGTGTGTTGGAAAGAACAGATGGTTTTTCATCATGGGAATATTAAACAGTAACACAAGTTCGCTCTTTAAGCACTCATCATGAAGTTCTTAGTTTGGATTTACTTTCAAATCTCAGTTTTAAAGAGTAAAATCTCATTCCTGAGGGTAAGAGATGCAGCAGCTGCTGCTGTTCTGCTGGTTGGTTCCAAACAGTCCGTGCTTTCCATGAATTGTAAATATTTGTTGAAACAATTAATGGTTGCAAATTTTGATCTTGGTAAATAAAGTCGCTAAAATATTATAATTCTGCTGGTCCCTATTTATTTTTAAGCTGCAGTGGTGGTGACCAGGTGGGAATACCTGTGTGGGATCAAGTGATATGACAGCCAGGAATAAATAATAGTCAATTTTAGTGGATTAAATGGTACTTGTACACACCTGCCAGTGCTAAAAATCATGAGTGCAGAACAGCTTTTACCTTCCTGCAGGGTTTTTTACCTTCTTAGTTTTCAGTAATAAAACTGAGCCACAGGTAAGGTTTTGTTAATTAAATGGTTAATTAAAACCTTAGTGTGCTCTGCTGGTTTTTACCCGGCAGAGGGAGCATCTGCCCTCCCCAGACCCCGGTGGCGTCACTGAGTGTATTTAACCCTCCGATGGCTGCAAAAGCACAGAAATAGGGTGGGAGGAAAGCGTTTCCAGTCGATAACATTTCTATATTCAATTTTCCTCATTAGTGCCGAGGCTGTTACTGTTTCCTCTCCTGTCAGTGTGGATATCAGAGGCAGGAAACAAAAAATACAATGGCAGACATGACTCCTAAAAAGTAAGTGCACATCCTTTGGCTCTTGGATTTATTGTCAGTCAGGAGGGAGCCGGTGTCCCCACGCTTTCCCAGGCAGGACAGAGCTCCACGAGGACCGCGCGCTGCGTTCCCCTCACAAAGCCTGCGTGAGCACTGCGTGCAGCAGAGCCAGGAGGATGGTGAGTGTGCTGCTCTGGGGGCTCCAAGCCTCGTTGGTCACCAGGAGTTTGGCTTTTATCCATTTCCTGTACTGAGACAGGCGCACGTAGATGCCGGGGTAGCGCGGGCGGCCGCAGCCCACCCCGAAGCTGGCGATGCCCACCAGGTAGAACTTGTCGGTGTCAGGGTGGTAACACACCAGGGGGCCCCCGCTGTCGCCCTACAAATGAACACCACAAAAAGCAGCAGCAGGTGAGGGTTTCCTTCCAGGAAACACCTCGGGCACTAATCAGTCTGGCTTTTTAGATGTATTTTAAGCACCTCAGTGAACTGGACAGGCACAATGACAGTAGCATGTGGGCAATTCAAGGTCAATTTGGTGTTGCTGGAAGACAGAATCAGCATCCCTGAGGTTGGAAAGGCCCTCAAGACCATCGAGTCTAACCTGATCCCCATCTTGTTACCAGACCAGAGTGCTTGTCACCCACGTCCAGCTGCTCCTTGGACACCTCCAGGGATGGGGACCACCACCTTCCTGACAGTGCCTTCCAATGCCTGACCACCCTTTCCATGGAGAAATTCCTCCTGATTCTGGTCAAGACTGCACTGACCAGAGCCCCAGGCCTGCACTGCTTCTGTTAACTGAGTTAAAGGTAATCTGAGTATCTTTTAACTCAGATTCTATTGTTTTCTCTCTGCACCTTTTCATGCCTAAACCTAATCCTTCACTCCTCACTTGATGGGGGAATTTGCCCACACGGTGTGGGAGCTCCAAGAGACCCAGTAAGGAGCACACATCCGGTGTCTTGGCCGTGTCACCTGCTCAGGGAAAACTGCTGAGAGAGGCAGGAAGTGTGTCAGACAAAGCACTTAGGATACATTATGGGGTTTCATTAGTAATGTCTCTGTGTCCCAGCTGGTGCTGCAGCTTCTGCCAGTGCTTTGGACCTGAGAACTGCCTTTTCCGAGAAGGAGGTGGTGACTGCTCACAATTTAAACAATCATGGCACATCCCTGAGCCACTTCCTAGAGCCCTATCCCTGAACCACATCCCTGAGCCTTATCTGTGTCCAGTGCTGCTCCCCAGCATAAGAACAGTGAGACATCCATGTGCTTCACACACACTGTATGGTACAGTGTCCAGTGTTTTGTCTCATTTATAATTTACTGACACCTTTATGGCATAAATATGTCACCTTCTTTATCTTTCCTCTTTGTTCACCTGTCCCTGTCATCTTTCCAATATCACCAAATTCTTTGTGTACGTTTTGACTTTGTAATCACTGTCCCAACCCTTTTATGATGTTTCCTTTGCATTTGACATGTTTCCCAGTTAGTATTTCTGCTGTTTTAATTAATCATGCTACAAATCATGATGCTGCTGAGCCTCTGGCTTGGGAGTTCCACTGAGGCAGGTGGGGCACCACCTTCCCTCTCACCTGGCAGGTGTGGCACCACTCCCCTCTCACCTGGCAGGGGTGGCACCACTCCCCTCTCACCTGGCAGGGGTGGCACCACTCCCCTCTCACCTGGCACATGTGGCACCACTCCCCTCTCACCTGGCAGGAGGGGCACCACTCCCCTCTCACCTGGCAGGGGTGGCACCACTCCCCTCTCACCTGGCAGGGGTGGCAGCACTCCCCTCTCACCTGGCAGGGGTGGCACCACTCCCCTCTCACCTGGCACGTGTAGCACCACATCCCCTCTCACCTGGCAGGTGTCGGTGCCTCCAGCCCAGGCGCCAGCACAGAGAGCTTTGTCGTTCATGAGCCCTGCGTAGCCTGCAGAGCTGTTGCACAGGCTGGGAGGGAGGATTCCCACGTGGGCTTCTTTTAGCACAGGTGAGATTTTACCTTGAAAGGAGACAGAATTCGGAAAGGTGAAATATGCTGGGGTGTGTAGCAATTTTACTGTGGGGTTTTTTTTTGTTTTGCCAGCCTAGGTGTGTTCCTGGACATGTTTAGACATGGATATGACACAGACCCTGCCTGTTGCCAATGGATTGGAATTTGAGTGGGTTAAAGGTTTGAAGACTTGGGTTGGATGTAGATTTTGCAATTCTTCCTCAGAAGAAGCATCAGTGATAATATACATGCCTTGCTCAAAATGTCAGAGGTGACTTACCAAACAGGCTCATACAATCTCAGCTGACCCCAAAACTCCCACACACCAACTGGCATTGAATTTGTGCCCAGTGGGAGTAAAGAGAGAATTGGAGGGGGTGTAGTCATTCATAAATCCCATGGGAACCCCTCAGTTCACAACGTGTGGCATCAGAATTGTTGCTTTTCAATATAATAGCTGTTTCCAGCAGCCCACGCTGACCTGCACCACGAATGGGGTGAGTTTATTTTCCTTTTTTTTCATGTTATACTTGGAAGAAAGGCTGGGAAATCTATTCCTGTGGTTACAGCTGTGTGAGTCTAACCTGCTTGTGATGGAAAACCCCTGAGAGCAGATCCTCACTGCAGAGTTAAATGACATTGTGTGAGGAGACCATAACCTGTGCAAATCCACTGAGAATCACAGAATGGTTTGGGTTGGGAGGAACTTTAAAAATCATCCAGTTCCACCCCCCTGCCATGGGCAGGGACACCTTCCACTATCCCAGGTTACTCCAAGCCCCATCCAGCCTGACCCTGGACACTTACAGGGATCCAGGGCCAGCCACAGCTGAACTGGGCAATCTGTGGCAGGGCCTCCCCACCCTCACAGGGAGGAATTTCTTCCCAAGATCTCATCTGAACCTGTCCTCTTTCAGTTTGGTGCCATTCCCCCTTGAACGGTCGGGAAAGGCCTCTAAGGTCCGAGTGCAAGGAGAGTTTATAAACCCGGGGATTTAACAGGAGGTTCAGCAGAGGCAGAGCCCCGTACCCTTCTCGGTGGTGCGTCCCCAGCCGCTGATGTAGCAGTCGGAGCTGTTCTCCAGGGGCTGCACCAGGGCAGCCGGGGCCAGGCACACGGGCTGGATGAAGAGGCTGTAGCGCACCGCCGACCTCAGCTCGAACACCGCCACGTCGTTCTCAAAGGTTTCCCTCTTGAACTCGGAGTGCACCATGATCCTCCTGATCCTCCTCCTCGCCGTGTGGCGGCTGTGCTTCTGCAGGTTGTGCACGCCCAGAACGGCCCGCCAGGAACACGGGTCCCTGCCAGAGAATTCACAGCGTTGGACATCGGTTTCACCGTTTGTTTTCACAGAGCCCTGGGATCCAGGAAGGGCTTGGGTTGGGTTGGAGGCACCTTAAAGCTCATCTTTAGGATGAGAATGCAGGTGGGTTTGACATCAGTTTCACCGTTTGTTTTCATAGAGCCCTGGGATCCAGGTATGGGTTGGACTGGAGGCACCTTAAAGCTCATCTTTAGGATGAGAATTCAGGTGGGTTTGACATCAGTTTCACCGTTTGTTTTCATAGAGCCCCGGGATCCAGGAAGGGCTTAGGTTGGACTGGAGGCACCTTAAAGCTCATCTTTAAGATGAGAGTTCAGGTGGGTTTGACATCGGTTTCACAGTTTGTTTTCATAGAGCCCCGGGATCCAGGAATTGGTTGGGTTGGAGGCACCTTAAAGCTCATCTTTAGGATGAGAATTCAGGTGGGTTTGACATCAGTTTCACCGTTTGTTTTCACAGAGCCCTGGGATCCAGGAAGGGCTTGGGTTGGACTGGAGGCAGCTTAAAGCTCATCTCATCCCACCCCTGCCATGGCAGGGACACCTTCCACTGTCCCAGGCTGCTCCAAGCCCTGTCCAGCCTTGCCTTGGACACTTCCAGGGATCCCAGCTTCTCTGAGCAACCTATACCAGGGCCTTCCTCACAGGGGGAAATTTTTTCCATTATCCCCTCTATCCCTGTCTTCTTTTGCTTATGCACCTTTAGAAATACACATTGAAAATTCCTTAGTAAATATTTCCTGGAACAAATTTGCCTTGTTACCACTCTGCCCATGTGAACGCTCCCTTTGCTATTAGTGGTTATGGCTGTTAAGGAAAATTCAGATTAAGAATTTAAGCTGACACCCAGATTTTTCCCCCCCAGCCCATCTCAGCAGGAGATAATAGTCTGAAAAAGCTGAAAACATGGTTATATTTTGGATAAAGGAAGGAGGCTTATCCCCTACAATGCTCATAAAGACTCTTCTTGCACCTAGACCTCGGAAATCCATTATCTAGAAGTAAAACAATAACTATCTAGTTAATATTAAATTTATAAATAGGGGTAGAAATTTATTAAATGAGCTTTGAATTTGGCCTGAGATGAGCTATAAAATTCAAATTAGCCTCCAAAATTAAGGCAAAAATTAAATTGATAATTTAAAGAGAAATTATATTGCAAATAAATGTTTGTTAAACGCAAACAAGGAGTTGATGTAACGAAGTCCTGATAAAGGACAACAGTTCAAGTTTTGCAGATTTTTACAGTTCACTTTCCCCCAGGTCATGGTTGAGTCAACAGTCAATGTTGACAGATGCAGATTGTGCAACTGTGGTAAAGGCTGGGAAAGAGACCAGTGCTGGGAGCTGAAATGCTCCAGAGTTGCTGTAAGTGCACTTAAAAATCTGTTCTGAGGAGTTATTACCACATTGTCAAAAAAACCTCTTAAGTGCCAAACTGTTGGTTCTGATCAACAACAAAAAAAAAGGGAAATTGGGTTAAAGCTGATTAATTGGAGTGTTTGTAATCTAAATATCACAACATTTTGTGGTGAGGTTTCGTGGTTAAGAAAACTCCATTAACCAGAAAAATCAGAGCTCTGTGGAGCAAAGCAACCCAGACTACTTTGGGGGAGTGGGCTGGGAAAGGGGAAAACCTTCCCAGAAAACCTGGCATGGGAGAGGGCCAGTGCTGTGGCCTGGTGACAAGGTGGGGATCAGGCAGAGGTTGGACTTGAAGGTCTTGGAGATCTTTTCAATCAGTGCTCCAGCCCCTTCCCCAGCCCTGTTCCTAGTTCTGGATGTGCTCCATCCCTCAATGCCTTCCTTGCTGTGAGGGGAGAACTGGACACAGCACTGGAGGGGCCTCACAGTGCCCAGCCCAGGGGGACAATCCCTGCTCTGCTCCTTTGGCCACCCTGTGACACAACTCGGGTGCCCTCGGCCTCCTTCCCCCCATCCAGGGGGCTCGGCCATGGTACCCAGGGGGTTCAGACGTTCAGACTTGGTGTCCAGGGTTCAGCCGTGGTACCCAGGGGGTTCAGCCATGGTACCCAGGGAGTTCAGCCATGGTACCCAGGGTGCTCAGCCGTGGTGCCCAGGGGGCTCAGCCGTGGTACCCAGGGGGCTCAGCCATGGTACCCAGGGGGCTCAGCCATGGTGCCCAGGGGGCTCAGCCGTGGTACCCAGGGGGCTCAGCCGTGGTACCCAGGGGGTTCAGCCGTGGTGCCCAGGGTGCTCAGCCATGGTACCCAGGGGGCTCAGCCATGGTACCCAGGGGGCTCAGCCATGGTACCCAGGGGGCTCAGCCGTGGTGCCCAGGGGGCTCAGCCGTGGTACCCAGGGGGTTCAGCCGTGGTGCCCAGGGTGCTCAGCCATGGTACCCAGGGGGCTCAGCCATGGTACCCAGGGGGCTCAGCCGTGGTACCCAGGGGGCTCAGCCGTGGTGCCCAGGGGGTTCAGCCATGGTACCCAGGGGTTTCGGCCATGGTACCCAGGGGGCTCAGCCATGGTACCCAGGGCTCAGCCATGGTACCCAGGGGGCTCAGCCGTGGTGCCCGGGGGTCACCCAGTACGTACGTCCTGCCATCCACGCAGTGGCCGGCGGTCAGCACGGCTCTCCGGCTCAGCAGGACGCCGCCGCACAGGTGCATGAAGCGGACGCCGCCGCGCAGCACCTGCAGGCTCACCACCCACGGCCAGGCGCCCTCCGGGGCCTCGTGGCCCCCCACGATCCAGGACGCCACGCTCCGGGCCACCGCCAGCTGCTGCTGACACTCTGCAAAATACAATGGGCTCCTTAGAGAGCCTGGAGGGCAAAGCTCAGCTTTTGGGGCAGTGTTTGTGGGTGCTCTGGGTTTATGGGTTGGTCTTTTTTTCTGTTGTCTCGGGGGTTTTGTTTGGTTGGGTGTTTGGGGGTTTTGGTGGGTCTTTTTTGTTGCTGATGGTGGTGGTTTTTTGTTTTTTTTTTTTTTAATTTGAGTTTGGATTTTTAAATCTCTAGCATCACCACAGCACAGGAAGGACATGGACCTGTTGGAGATGAGGCCACCAGGTTGTTTAGAGGGATGGAGCAGATCTGCTGTGAGGAAAGGCTGGGAGAATTGGGATTGTTCAGCCTGGAGGAAAAAAGCTTGGGGCTGACTTAACTGTGGCCTTCCAGGGCCTGCAGGAGCTGCAGGAGAGATGGAGAGAGACCACATAAATGGGTATGGAGTGCCAGGACAAGGGACAACTGCCAGAGGGAAGGTTAGAGGGATATTGGGAAGAAATTTCTCGCTGTGAGGGTGGGCAGGCCCTGGCACAGGGTGCCTAAAGAAGCTGTGGCTGCCATGGATCCCTGGCAGGGTTTGAGGCCAGGCTGGACGGGGCTTGGAGCACTGGGACAGTGGAAGGTGACCCTGCCATGGCAGGGATGGCACTGGGTGGCCTGTAAGGTCCCCCCCTTCCAGCCAAAACCATTCTCGGGCTCTCTGTTCCGCAGGACGCGCTGCCTCACAGATCCCGGTGTCTGGAGATCCCAGTGCTTTCTCAGCCCATGCGAAACACAGTGTATTTATCTGACTAAGGTGTATTTCTGGTGTACAGATTTGCGGTTCAGTGCGCTCGGTTGCCGCTGCTTTACGGAATTCACCAGATTTCTGTATAAACCAGAGACTCTTCCACCCCGCCTCACCCCGCTCAGGCTCTTCCCCGCTCGCTGCCCCTTTCCCCGACCCCTCCGCCCCGGCCCGGCCCCGCCGGGTCCCGGTACCGTCCGCAGGGTCTGTGGGGGCCGTCCCCGCGGGCAGGGGCCCCGCGAGCAGCAGCAGCAGCAGCGGCAGCGCGGGCCGCGCCCCTCGCATCGCCGGCGAGGGCCGAAGATGGCTGCGGGGCCTGAGGGGAGCCCCGCGGGGAGCCCCGCGGGGAACGGCCGGCGTCGGCACCGCCACCGCCACCGGCACCGCCACCGGGCCGTTGGGGCGGCGGGGACGGCGCGGGAGCGCGGACGGAGGAGCCGGTGAGGGGCGGGAGGGGCCGCCCTGGCCTCAGCGACCGCTGGCACGGAGCCCTCAGCCGGGCACAGGGTCAGGGGGTTCGCCTTCACCTGGGCACAGGGTCAGGGGGATAAACTTCACCTGGGCAGAGGGACAGGGGGCTCAGCTTCACCTGGGCAGAGGGTCAAGGGGCAAAACTTTACCTGGGCAGAGGGACAGGGGGCTCAGCTTCACCTGGGCACAGGGACAGGGGGCTAAACTTCACCTGGGCACAGGGTCAGGGGGCTCAGCTTCACCTGTGCAAAGAGTCAAGGTTTTCAGCCCTGGGCCAAGGATCGAGGGTCTCACCCTCAGCTGGGCCAAGGTTCAGGGGTCTCACCCTCACCTGGGCCAAGGTTCAGTGGTCTCAGCCTCACCTGGGCCAAGGTTCAGGGGTCTCACCCTCACCTGGGCCAAGGATCAAGGGTCCCACCCTCACCTGGGCCAAGGATCAAGGGTCTCACCCTCAGCTGGGCCAGGGGTCAGGTTTGGAGGTTCAGGTTCCATCAGGTGCAGCAGCCGTGAGGGAGCGTGGGGAGGGGGCAGCGGGTGTGATGGAGCCCCGGTGACATGCCAGCTGGGGAGCACCTGAAGGGTCCCTGTCCCGGAGTCAACCAGGCACAGACAGCAGTCCCCTTCCATTAATACATTTATTTTCTGCTTCCCAAGCTGGTTTTTGTTGTCCTGGGATCCTCCCTGGCTGCCCTGGGCTCTAGCAAGGCAGGGTCAGCAGTGCCAGGGCTTCAGGAAGGAAACAGCCTCAAGGTATACCAGGAGAGGTTTAATTAGATAAGAGGAAAGATTTCTTCATGGAAAGAGCTGTCAGGCCCTGGCACAGGCTGCCCGGGGCAGTGATGGAGTGCCCATCCCTGAAGTGTTCAAAAACCGTGGGTGTGGCACTTGGGGACGTGGTTTAGTGGTGAACACCGTGCTGGTGCTGAGTTACCGTTGGACTGTGATCCAAAAGGGCCTTTCCAGCTTTGTTGATTGTGTGATTCAGAGACACTCGGAAAATTGACCCTCTCTTCTCACCTGACAGTTTGGTTTCTGATTCAAGCCCTTCGCTGGTTACTGATATGGGCACGTGTGGAGGAGTCTGTGCCGGGCAGGGTGTGTGGGTCACCATGAGGAATTTTGGGGGACAGGGGGGCAGGACAGGGGTTACTTCACCCCGTACCCCACGATGTGCGGCGCGATGGGCATCCAGGGTATCGCCACGCTGATGTGTTGTATCTTCAGCTCGGAGAACTTTGCCTCTTCCAGATTCTTCCACAGCTCTCTCGTGAGGCAGCATCCAGCAAAGACAAGTTTCCAAGTCGGGTAACAGACTTGCTGCCAAAAATACGTCCAGCTGGAATGCTCAGCGGCCACGTGCTCCAAGAAATAGAAAGCTCCTCCCTGGGAACACAGAGTCTTCTTACAGCGGGTGTGGGGGTCACACCAAGCGGCTCCCACTTCCCCCTCCCTTCCCTTTTCCCTTTCCTTTTTCCCTTCCCTCCGTTAGCTGGAATTAATGAAAGAAGGAAAATGTCCAGAGATTCAAAATGCCCGTTCAAAAAGCACAAAGGACTGACTTATTTGATCCCTCTTTTATTCTAGCAATAGTTTGTTGTGGTTTTGTTTCAATTAGTTGCTAGCATGACCGTTTTTTTGGAATTAAGTGATCTTTAAGGTCCCTCTCAACCCAAACCATTCCATGGTTCTATGAAAATGCTACTTTAAAGGCTGAAAGTCTGTTTTAAGCTCAAACCAACTCTTTTTCACTTGTTTATTGTTTGTCCATTTTGTTTTGGGGTTTTTTAAATTTTTTTTTTTTTATGTTTTTTTTGGTTGGTTGGTTATTTTCCCCCTTTCCTTGCTCATGGTACCTCTAGAGCAGAAGTTAAGGGTAGTGCCAGGCTCTTTGCAGGTACTCACCGGCCGGAGCACTCGGAGCACTTCCCTCAGGGTGCTGCTGACGCTGTGCACGGAGCAGAGCACCAGGGTGCAAACCACAGCATCCACCGAGCCGCTGGGCACCTGCCGCAGGTCCTCTCCCGCAGCCACCAGGAACTGCTCGTAGTGGAGGTGCTGGTTCTTCTTCATGTTTCTGGAGAGGCCCTCCTGGAAGTTGGGGTTGATGTCGCTGCAAGTGACTCTGCAGCCCGCTGGGTAGAACTGGAAGTTGGAGCCACTGCCGGTGCCGATCTCCAGCAGGCGCAGCTCCCCGGAGGGGCCCCTGAAGTCAGGCAGATTGCGGAACAGCTCCTGCTTGTACTTCTTTGACTTCTTGTCGTGAGCTCCAGAAATCTTTTCTAAGAAGAAGGGAAAGAAGACCTTCCTGCAGAAAGGCTCCCAGATGCCCAGGAAGGACAGCAGGTAGACGGGCCAGGCCAGCAGTGCCAGGCCAGCGCGGAGCAGGAGGGCGCTTGCAGTGGCCTCTGCCATTTTCAGCGTGGGCAGAGGATCTGTGCAGAGCAGAACTGCTTCTCCTGTGTGGCAGAGCTCCGGGAGCCCAGTCAGAGCTGCATTTGTGTCCTCTCAGAGTACATTCAGCTGCTTGGGTTGCTCTGGTGGATGCCTTTCTCCAGCTGATTTCTCAGTCCGGTCACAGGCGAGGACTGAGCAGTGCAGGTGCAGCCAAGCAGTGACCAGAGTCCAGGGGAGGAGCTGCCAGTTTGTTCCCAAGTGGGACAAGCTGGGCAGCACAACTTGGTGTGTAACCCCAGGCAAAGTTCTGCAAGTGCCCTCCTTCAGTTCCGGGTGCAGTCGCGCCTCTTAAAGCAGCCCGTGCTGCCCTCAGCTGAGCTCAGGATCTCTGCAGGAATTTTGTCAGGGCTTTGATTAATGTTTCAGTTCAGAGTTGTTAGGGAGTTGATTTTCCAGCTGCTGGGAGCTGCTGGGTTTGCTCAGCAGCTCTGTGCTCTCTCTGAACAGCAGTTTGAAGTCTTTGCAGTTTGAGGACACCTTAAATCTTTTGGTGGGTAAGAACGGGCTCCCAGTGATCTTCCAGACTGATGGAAATCATGGACAGAGATAAAACAATTTATTCATTCATTAGTTCTGCATGCAGCATGTGGAGTTTGGGTTTTTATGTGGGTCGAATCGACACTGACCACTCCACAAACACATTCTGGAAGACTTTGTCAGCTTTGCAGTTGACAGTTTTCCAAAGGATTTGGTGGCAGTGTGGGTCAGCCATTAACAGGTGACAGCTCTGCTCCCGGTGGCAGGAGGATCCAAGGTCCTTAATAGCCTTGGAACAGTTCTGCTGGGGGTGCGTTGGAGTTTTGCTTTCCTGGGAAAGCCACCGGTGTGTCTCCACTTCCCTCTGGTGGCAATAAAGCAAATTAAAGCCAGGAGTAATTAGGTGCTCCATTAATGATCTCTGTTGTATCTTCATGCCTCCACCTTGTGGCAGCTACAAACAGATTGAACAGTGGGAATCACTGAATCGTTTATGGAAAAGAGCTCCAAGATGGAGTCCAAGTTTTGGTTACTCTGTGGTGCACCAAATACAGGCAGTAATGGATATGGGGTGACGATGATGATGGTGATGGACACAGGGATGATGATGGACTCAGGGATGATGATGAAAATGGACACAGGGGTAATGATGATGATGATGGACACAGGGATGACCTTGGTGGACACGGATGATGATGATGGTGATGGACACAGGGATGATGATGATGATGATGGTGGTGATGATGATGATTATGATGGACACAGGGATGATGGTGATGGACACAGGGATGCTGATGATGGTGATGGGCACAGGGATGCTGCTCACGATGGACACACGGGTACCGCTGATGATGGTGATGGACACAGGGATACCGGTGATGATGGTGATGGGCACAGGGATACCGGTGATGGGCACAGGGATGCCGCTCACGGTGGACACACGGGTACCGCTGATGGTGATGGACACACGGGTACCGGTGATGATGGTGATGGGCACAGGGATACCGGTGATGATGGTGATGGGCACAGGGATACCGGTGATGGGCACAGGGATGCCGCTCACGATGGACACACGGGTGCCGCTGATGCTGACGCCGGGCCAGGCCCGGGGGTTCCCCGCTCCCCCCGCGCCGCTCCCGGTGCCTCCGGAGCGCCCCCCTGCGGCGCGCGCGGGGCGGGCGGGGGCCGGGCCGGCCGGGCGGGGGGAGCGCCGGGAGCGCACCAAGATGGCGACACCCGCAGTCCCTCCCGCAGCTCCCCCCGCGCCGCAGTCCGGCAGCGCCGCGCCGGGGCCGCGCTGAGCCCGCCCGACACGGTGAGTCGCAGCCCCCGAGACCCCCGCGGGCTCCAGCAGCAGCTCCCCTCGCTTGCTGTCCCGCTGGCTCCATCCCCCCCGTAGCCCTTGGCACAGCTCCCCCGGGGGCTCTGCCGCAGAGCGCGGCCCGGAGAGCCCCGGGGACACCGGCGGCGGCTTGTGGGGCGGTGCGGGGGAGGAGGGCCTGGGGAGCCCCCAGCCCCAAATCCGCCGCGTGAGGGGAGTCCCCGAGCCCTGCCCCTCAGCCATCCCCTCGCTGGATGCCCGGGCACCCCGCACCCAGGGAAGGGGGTCGGGGGCCGGTTCGGTGCCCGCTCAGCACTGCCCGCGGGGCTCCGGCAGCCGCTGCCCCGGCCGGGGAGGGACCGTCCGCCGCAGCCCGAGGCCCCCGGCCCTGCGGGGAGTGGGGGGGACGGTGCCGGGCCCGGGATCAGCGTCCCCCGGCCGGCGGGCTGGCTCTGGGAAGGGGCAACCACCCCCTGCGCCCACCCTGGACCTGGAGCCCCGTCTGGGCCCCGTCCTTCCATCCTCCCGTCTGTTCCTGCATCCCTCCCTGCATCCGTGCCTCCATCCCCCCTCCACCCCACGGCCTGGGGGGCTCACGGGACCCTCCTCCCACGCCCCAAATTCGGGGCCGTGCTCTGTGCATGGTAGGAAGGGAGAGCCCGAGTTCTGCTGGATGTCCCTTCCCCCTCGGCCCTCGCTGCAGCGCTGCTCTGTCCCTCCACCACCCCCTGCTCCCACCGCTCGGCATGCAGAGCTTCCCCTCCCAGAGAGGGGGGATTTTGGAGGACAGGAGGGTTTTTTTTGGTGGGGGGAGACGGGCAGGGGGATGCATGGGGCAGTGTTGGTGTTCCAGCTGACCCAGATGTTGGGTCAGCATCGTGGTTGTGCATCTTCCTTCCCTCTTTCCTTCCGCCACAGATTTTGGGGGGGATGGTGAGGGCAGATTTGGTTTATATTATTTTTTCCCTTCCTGCTGGGAGGGAATTGCACATTCACGAGGTTTTTCTATTAAAAAATCTGGGTGTCTTCCTCCCCTCCCCCTGCGTTCTGGTGCAAACCGATGCCCAGCTGATGTGGGGGTGGGGACACCGGGAGCCGCTCCACGGCAGCGGCTGCGGATGAGCCGGGGTGAAGTCGGAAAAGTCTGGCAAGGGGAGTGAGTGTGTGTGCAAGGGGCGGCAGCCGCATCCGGACCCCCGGGCCCTGAGCTGAACTGTGGAGGGTGATCCCGGCTGCGGGGGGATCGTCCCTGTCCCCCCCGTGCCGTGTCGCAGCGGTCGGCGGGAGCCCCCCGAGGGCCGCGCAGGTGGGGCGGGTTCCGCGGCTCCGGCTGAGCTTGTGCCGTGTGTGCCCGGCTAACCCGGCCCCGGCACACTGCAGCATTCCACCCGCGCCGGCAGCCGTGACCGGGACGTCCTCTTTTCACACCGGGAAGCTTTAATTGCGAGGAGCGGGGGGGCGCGGGGTCCCTGTCCCCCTCCTGCCGCTGCCTTCCGAGGCGGAGAGGGAGGAAGGCGTGACCGTGCTGGTTTTCCAGGGCAGTCCCGCTTTGGAGGGACGGGGCCTGGAAATGGCCCTGTGCTCCTGTGTCGGTCACGGAGGTTCTGGGAAGCTCTGGGGCCGGTTCCTCCAGCGGTGCCCGGTGTGGGTGTGGGTGAGGCTGGAGGGGCCCGTGGGACACTCCCCGTGCCCATTACTGTCCCCTCGGGCCGACACCGCCCTCCGCATCTCTTCAGGGGCAGCCAAGTAAAGTTGGTGAAGCTGTTCAGGATCTCTGCATAGCCCTGGGCGTGGGGACTCGGTGCCGTTGAGGGTAACAAGCCCCTGCACTCCCTTGGGACCTTTCCCTGCTGGGTCTGTCCTAAGGCCTTCCAGAGCCCCAGTGCAGGGGTTTTCCACCCTTTGTGTGGTTAGAAAGTCCCTGTTCTTCACTTTGGCGTTTTATATAGAACTAACAACGTGCCCAAAGGTTTCTTTGATCATTTTAACGTGTTTGGGTGCTTCTGCAGTGTTGTTCGCTCAGGGTGGAGGACCTGGAGCCATCACAGATAATTTAATCAGTTATATAAGCTTGTATGTATGGCTTAGATGTAGATCATGGTATAGATACTGTACTGCTCAGTGGAACAATTATAATCCTGTGGCTATTTGGTGGGAGGAGGTTTCTAATAGGCAAGAGGGTGAACGATCACGTGCCTCAGGAAATGGAGCATGGCTGTGCCTTCATTCTGTTAAATAAAGCAGAAACAAAGTCAGCATTGAATGGAAATGAAGTAGCTTCAAACCATAAATCACAGCATCATCTTCTCCCATTTGGTGCCATGTCTGTGCTTGGTGGTGGGGCTGCCCAAGTGTGTTTTTCATTAGAATGACCTGGTCTGGGTTTCCTGGTGGGTGGAGAGTTGCTGTTTTTCAATGGCTCAGAGGTGGCCCTGAGGCTGTGTGGCCCCATGGGCTCCTGCTGTCACATGGTGGCCCTTCAGCATCGATCGCCTTCCCCAGGCTGCTGCAACTCCATTGACATCGACAGATACTGGATCAATAATTTACTGTTGAGTTCAGAGCCATGGGCTGGGTTAGAGCTGGAGCAGTGAAACAACAAAACGAGTTGGGAGCAAGCACAGGGGAGCAATTTCAGGAATCACAGAGAGGAAAGGCACGTGGTGGCTCGTGTTGGTGATGGTGGGGTGGAGAGCTGGTCCTTTTGGGACATTGGCTGGAATCTGGTGGGGTCCAGGAGTGCTTGGACTGCCCCTCTTGTGCCTCGTTATCCCATTGCTGTGCAGAGCTGGAGAATACAAGTAGGGAGAAGTGGCTTCCTGCTGCAGGAGTGCATTACAAAACCTCCCTGACATGAGCTCGGCTTCCAGCCTGGCTTTTAACACTTCACATGTTCTCCTGGCTTAGGCAAAAGTCTCTCCTTTTCAGGAGGGATTTCTCCACAGAAGGAGTGGTCAGGCATTGGAAGGGGCTGTCCAGAGATTGGTGGGGTCCCCATCCCTGGAGGTGTGCAGAGAATGACTGGACATGGCACTGAGTGCTCTGGGCTGGGTGGCAAGGTGGGCATTGCTCACGGGATGGACTTGATGAACTTGGAGGGCTTTTCCAGCCTCACTGATTCTGGGATTCTGGCTTGAAATGCTGTTCCAAATTTAGAGCAACTTCTGCCTTCCCTTGCCTCAGCCTTGTCCTGTAACTGTTATTCCTGCCTAGTGGAGCACGCCAGAAAATGGGAGATTTTGAGGAGAAAGAGCAGCCAAAGCTGGGACTTTGCTCCTTCCTGAACAGAGCCATTTCAAAATTCAGAGTTCTTGCTACCCTCTGAAAGTCCCATTCCATGCTTCTGGTATTCTGCCCCAGCCAGGAGGTGTGAGGAGTTTGTCATGAACTCTACTGAGAGGTGATTTGGGGAGGAATGTTTGTTGAGTACTGCCTAACACTGCTGAATTGTCCAGCTAGTGGTGGTGAAGTTACAGGAATAGCTACACAGGTGGTCTTAAAGTTGTGGAAATAAACCTTTGATTGCTGGAGAGGGGAGCAGTGAGTGGTGGGGAGTGAGCAGGGGAGGCTCAGGGGGGATTTTCCTCAGGCTGAGCCTCCTCACTGTAAGGTCTCTGACACCCAGGTGGGAAAATGCCCTGGAAACAGGAGGTTGGATGGCAAATGTGGCCATCCCAGTGGTGTTCCCAGTTTCTGGCCTGTTGAGTGGAATCGGTGGCAGGATGGTGATGTCAAGACAGGCAGGAATAGCTGACAGGAGTGGAGGGAGGTGTTTGTCTGACCAGATATTCAGGGGGTGATGAGGAGGGGAGAAAAGTGTCCCTCCACAGGGAAAGCTGGGTTGTGTTCCAGCACACAGGAATTTTTAACAGAGCACTAGAAGGGAGCTGTTTATTCTCCCCCCCTTTCATATTTGCCCCCTTTGTACTCAAACCATCTGAGTGCTCCACAACAAGGAATTAATCCCCCCAAAATTACAGTGTAAAATAACCATTCCCTGACTCCTGTTTTATGGGTCATGGATGGGCTGAATGAACCGAACAAGGAATTAAGTGTGGGTTAGTGGCTGAACTCTTGCACAAAAGCTATTTTGAGCAGTTCTTTGTTCAGAAGTTGGAATTTAAAAGGGGGAAGTGGAAGCGCTTCAGGTTGTTTGGTTTGTGAACCTCCAAGTTCTGTGTGAGCTTGGAGATAAACACAGGCTGGCCTGGAGTAAGGACAGAATAGGGAGTTGGGGATTAACTAATTAACTAGGATTAACTAGTTCTGATTCTTGTAACTTACTGAGGGATGTTACTGAGGGCACCCAGCTGCTGGGAGGGAGGGAGGACCCTGCAGGAATCGGTCTTTAGTCGCTCTTCGTTAAAGTGTTGTTAATTAACAATGTTTTCTGTGTGGCCAGGTTGGACAGGGCTTGGAGCAGCCTGGGGTGGTAGAAGGTGCCCCTGCCCATGGCAGGAGGGGGAACAGAATGAGCTTTAAGGTCCCTTCAAACCCAAACCACTCAACCATTCGATGATTCTGATATTTTTCTGTTGCTGTTGGTTGCTTCTTCTCTTCCCTCTGTACGTTTCTGTTCTTTTTTTTTACTCTTAGAGGTGTGTGTGTCCAAGTTCAGGCCTTTTGTGGCCATTTCAATACCATTTCCCTGCCCTTGACCTCTCCTGTTGAGCCGAGCACTGGGAACTCCCACGAGGTTTTACACAGGGTGGGGAAACACCCAGCACCAAGCAAAAAATGCTGCTTGGGAGTGGAAATATTTCCTTTTTCTTACGCTTTGTCGCATCAAATGTGCCATGAGAGCTTTCCTCAAGGAAAGGTCCCTCCTTCACTGCTGCTGGTCACAACACTGACCCTTCCCATTGATAAACTTGGCCTGTTCTGGACACAGGACTCACTGCAGGTGGGGATTGGAGGCTGAAAGCCACTTCCAGCCGTGGATTTCCCCATGGGTGGATATTTTGCGCTTGCTTGGAGCCTTTTAGGCTCTCCTGCAGCAGGATTTCAGGGTGCTGTTCATCTACACCACATTTTCCTTCCTGCCTCAATCCTCATGTTGGAATCAAGAGGCACCTGTGTCCATGTGGGTTCTATAAAAATTCACACAGAAGGTTCTCTCTGCCTCAAAGACACACTGTGAATGGCTGACTCCTGGTAATTAATAAAGGAAGAAGTGTATTAAAGCAAGGAAATTGCCTCAAAAGTGTTTTTTAATTTATTTTGATGATCAGCTTGAATAATTTATTGGAATATTTCATAATGTAGCAGTAAATGGACTGCTGGGAACATTTAGGAAAAAATAAGTAAGTCTTAGCAATTGGGCACCTCAGTGCAGCAGTTTCTGGTGGAAAATCTTTGGCCTTTGAGCAGTGTGTGTGTTGTGTGGCCCCAGATCCCAGCTCCCAGGATGAGTTCCTGGCTCCCTGGCAGTGGCTGGGAGCAGCAGTGCAGTGTCACCCCCAGTGCAGGGATCCATGGGTCCCTAACCCAGTCACCTCTAGTGCAGCTCCCCTGCATGCTGAGTCTCTGGCACTGCTGCTTTTGGCAGCGTGGTGCCGTTCCCAGTGCAGTTCTCCGTGGGTAAAACTGGAAAAAAACCGTGTCACGATTTTCAGAACCTTTCTCTTGGTAACAGGTTGAAAAACCTGGTGTGGGAAGGGCCAAAATAAATGCTGGGATATATCCACCAATCCCAGCAGGACCATTCCTGGTTGGAAAATAACATTTACAAGGTTTTTAGCTTCCAGAAGCTTTACCAGGCTCTCCTACTTCTCCTTGATGAAGATGAGCTGGAGCCACACATCTTACTTTGCCCATTACCTTAATGGGGGATCATTTATTGGGAAAACAAATGAAGTCAGGACAGGCAAGACCATCCCAAGGAGAGAGACCCTCAGGTCCCTGTTGTGTGTTGATGCTACACAAGGAACAGCCCTGTAAGTAATTCCAGAATGCCAAAATGTGGAGAAGCTGCTGCCATGTGCAGCTGTGAACCAGATTTGGGGAGTGCTGTTGGTTTGTTGGGTTTGGTTGTGTTTTTCCCTTTAAATGGGCAGTCAGCTGAGCTGGTGCCTCCAGTTGTGGGTTGTGTAATTTTGCACAAATTCCTTCATGCCTTCATTTATTCCCTTTTTTATGCTGTGTCCCTGAGCTACTTTGGTTTCTAAATTCAGGCCTTACATATTTATCTGTGCCATTCAATTAGACCACATCCCCAATGCTGCTCTATAGTTTCACAGTATGTGGGAAATTTGGTAATTAAATGCATGCAAATGCTGCAAGAATAGAATAAATTAATTTTCCTTAATATCAGCAGGCCATTTGGTGATGTCTCAGAGATATTGTGACCAAGATACTGGCCCTTCTCTCCCCTTCTTGCCATCTTTTTTGAGTCTTTACTATTATTGCTCCAGAAATACCCAGTCAGGTTTATAGGAAGAGAATCCTGGCACTCTGGAATTACATAAGGAGGGAGATCTGTACTCCAGGATTTTTTGGATCTCCAAATAAAAACTGAGCTGGAAGACAGCATTTGAGCCCTAGGTGTGTGTTTCAGATTGATGTGAGGATCAGGGTGTGGAGGTTGTGTCACAGCAGTTGCAAGGGATAACCTGAGATCCCTCTCAATGGTTTGTACCGGCTGTTCCAGCTTTGGAAATGCCGTGCTGAGGGCTGGCACCTCCAGGTATTCTTCCCAAGGACTCCGTTATTTATTGGGTTTTTATTTGTTCCTGAAGCCCACTGCGCTCCAGAGAGTTGAGTTCAGCTTCCCTGAGCTCCTCCCACGTGAATCCAGCACCATCCTCATGGCCTGGGCAGGCTGGGGGTGCTTGACCTCATGCTGAAATAGCTGAATTTTAACAGTTCAACCCCGTGTCACAGTTTCCAAGGAATCCAAAAGTCATTTTTTTCTCCAGATCTTTAATATTTATTTGGATGCTGTGTTTGTGTTGCTTTAAAAGATCTGACCTTACTGCTTATCTTTTTCCTTGCTTGAGGGACCCTATCCCAGGCAGCTCTGAGATTTGTTCTGTGCCACATCCTCACGGTTTTTGTGCCATATCCTCATGGTTTTTGTGCCATATCCTCATGGTTTTTGTGCCATATCCTCATGGTTTTTGTGCCATATCCTCATGGGTTTTTGTGCCATATCCTCACAGGTTTTGTGCCATATCCTCATGGTTTTTGTGCCATATCCTCATGGGTTTTGTGCCATATCCTCATGGGTTTTTGTGCCATATCCTCATGGTTTTTGTGCCATATCCTCATGGGTTTTTGTGCCATATCCTCACAGTTTTTGTGCCTTTCCTCTTGGCTTTGGTGTTTGGGTCCCTCCCTGAGCACCGTGCCGGGGCTGGGTTCTCTTCCAGCCTGCAGCACTGCAGTGCTGTTGCATCAGTGCAGGGTTTCTGTCATCCCTCTCTCCCTTGGCCTCTTCTGGAGTGAGAGCAGGCTGCCGAGGTAGCAGCAGCTCAGAAGTGCAGGGTATTCCTGGTGTCCCTGCTGCTGGTTCTGGAGCTGGCACGAGGAGCAGAGCTGCAGAGCTCTGGTGGGCGGCTGCATTCGGGGGAACCAATTTCCTCCCAGCTCTGCTGTGAGCATGAAGTTGCTTTTCTGAGTGCTTTTTCCAGAATAGTTTGTGTTCAGGAGGGCCCAAGTTGGGGGGGCCACCAGTGGGGCTGGGGGAGATCCTACAAGCTGCTTCTTGCTTGTAGAACTCATTGAAGTGGCACCTTGGGCAGTGGCAGGAGGCTTCATCCAGCTGTGGTGTGCACGTGCCTGGAGCTCATTTTGGGAATGAAACCAGCAGCTCTGCTCCTCACCCTGAGGCCTTCAGTTTTACCTTTCATATTTTCCAGACTCTGTACTGCATTGGTACAGAGCTCTGAACTTCATATGAAGTGTTTTAGCCAGTTCTCCTCACAGTTCAGACAGACAGAACAGTCCTTTTCCAGCCCCAGGACCAAGGACAGAGCTGCAGCTTCAGGCCCAAAAAGTGTAAACAACAGGGAATTAAAGAGAGCAATCTGTGAGGATGGGACTGCATAACCTGGAGCTAGAACTGGACAATTAACCCAATATAGAAATGGACCAAAACTTATTAAAGTGTGGAAACTGGTGTCCATCTTGGGTGGAGTCACGGCCGGGCTCTTGTGCTGCCCAAGGTGGATCCATTGAGGAGATCCTTTTAATAAATCCATAATTTATTCTTTAACTGTGTCTAGCTCTGTTCCAGGAACCTCTCAAGGCATCACCTACAGCTTCAGGGCCTGAAAAGTATAAATAAAAGTTTTTAATTGTATGAAAACTCGTGACTCTGAGTCCATCTTGGGTGGAAAAAAGAGTCACGGCCAGGCTCTTGTGCTGCCCAAGGTGGATCCATTGAGGAGATCCTTTTAATAAATCCATAATTTATTCTTTAACTGTGTCTAGCTCTGTTTCAGGAACCTCTCAAGGCATCACCTACAGCTTCAGGGCCTGAAAAGTACAAATAAAAGTTTTTAATTGTATGAAATCTCGTGACTCTGAATCCGTCCTGGGTGGACAGTGAACCAAGAGCCAATGAGCCATCTTGGGCGTAGCCCTGGCCAGGCTCTTGTGCTGCCCAGAGGGGATCCTGTAGAGGCCTTTTGAATAATAAATTCCTGCTTTATTCTTCATCTAGCTCTGTTCCAAGGCATCTCCTCCATGGGGCTGTGACGAGCGGGGCTCCCCGTGCCTCTGCCCGTGCTGTTCTCACCTGGTGCCCGTGTTTTCTGCCCGCAGAGCTGACCTGCCCGGGGTGCAACATCTCTAAAGAAGCTGCTGCAGGATGAAAAGATGGCAGCGCGGCTGCTCGCACCACCAGGCCCCGAGAGTTTTAAACCCTTCACTCCGGAGTCCCTGGCCAACATCGAGAAACACATCGCGGAGCTGAAGAAGAAGCAGCGCTCCAAGCAGGACAGCAGCCACCGGGACGACGATGAAGACAGCAAACCAAAACCAAACAGTGACCTTGAGGCGGGCAAGAATTTGCCTTTCATCTACGGGGACATCCCTAAAGGGCTGGTTGCTGTGCCACTGGAGGACTTTGACCCTTATTATATGACCCAGAAAGTGAGTCTGCAAGGAAGGAGTTGCTAAAGCGCCTTTTTTTCCTTGGGAGCTTACAAGTTTGGGTGTGGTTTGAAGAGAAGATAAAGGAAGGGAGTCTTGGATGGGGATGGTTTGGTTGCTTTGTTTTCTTACATGTTTTTCTGTGGGGTTTAATAGAGGTGATATGATTGCCTCGATCACATCAGTCTTTAAGGGTGGAGTTAGGAGAGCAAGCTCTGGAAACTAAAAATAGTTCAGGTAGTGCTATTGTGCCAATTTTAACCATCAGGGCAATAAGAAGAATTTAATTGAGAGGTAACAGTAAAGGTTTCAGTGTGTATTTCATCACCTACATGGAATTCAGTCTGAAGTTGATGGTTATGAAGCACTGGGTCACCGAATCATGGCAAAAAAAGGAGACTAATTAACTCACTTTCATCTTAATTTTTATTTGTCTAAGGTGATGTAGCAGGAAGCATTTATGGGTGCTGAGGTGTTCGAAGAGATGGTGTCATGAGGGAGTGGTGGACAAACTCTGCTGGTGATGGAATGAGGAACACGGTCCCTGATTTTATTCGAAGGCAAAACCGAAGTTCTTTAGTGTTTAATTTCATTGCTTTCTTTGATACAAGTCCAATTGAGGCAGCTGAGGCAGTCACCATCTCAGCTGAGGCTCGGCTGTGCCTCTGGGGGAGCTGCAGGTTGAGCTGTGATGTGGCTGTTCAGGACTCAGAATTGGCTGCGTGTGCAATCTGTGTCATGGGTGACCAATGAGTTTGGTCAGAGTTTGGTCAGAGTTTGGTCAGAGTTCTTGTTGGGACAGACGTTTGTGCCACGCTCAGAAGGGACTCTGAGGCTGGCAGGGCATCATTCACGTGAAATCAGCTGAATGTGAGGAGTGATGAGTGTAACTGACCCTTCCTTACTGTGTTCACACTGATTAATTTAATTAATTAATCAGTCAATTAATCCTTGTGTCCAGAGTGCTGAGGGCAGGTTCTGAGTCAGAACAGGGCTGTGAAATTTGGGGATCTGTGTCCTGCATGGTGGTGCCCAGCTGATGTGCTCCTCCAGGAGAATGCACTACCAGGAGCTGCTGTGGGAAGAGGCTCCAAAATTTGCCCTGAACCGGGACAAATATCCTCAGGAATACTCTTTATTTATTAAACAAATATTTTCTCTTTATTCAACCAATCTGGCTCTGATGAGAGCAGGTCATGGACTTGCAGGATTGGGGTTGGGAGGGACCTTAGAGCTCATCCAGTGCTCATCCATGGCAGGGACACCTTTCCCTGTCCCAGGCTGCCCCAAGCCCTGTCCAGCCTGGCCCTGGGCACTGCCAGGGATGCAGGGGCACCCACAGCTGCTCTGGGCACCTGTGCCCACCCTCCCCACCCTCACAAGAGAACTCCCAAGGCCTCTCAACCCCTTTTTCCCACCTCAGAGGTGTTGGGAAATGTCTGTGGTCCCACTGCCAGAGTGCTGCAGCCTCTCTGTGTCTGTGAGGTGGAGGGGTGGTGGCAGTGGGAGAATTGGGCTGATTTGTGTTTTTTTCTGGCTGAAGGAGGGGGGCAGCGCTCCCTGGTTCTCAACGTTCCACCCCAAAAGGAGGCACAGGGAACCCCCTTATCCCTCCTGCTGCATCCGTCTCCCTCCGCCTTTGCCTCCCAACACGAGGCTATTAATAACCCTTTCATTTTGAGAGGAAGAAATGAGCTGCATTCCCCCTCTGAAGGCATCTGTCACATCTCTGGGAGCGCCGTGTGGAATCCTTGGCGGGCTGAGATGCAGGGAAGGTTCTGGAGATGGGACCAGAGCCCTCCCAGCCCTGCTGACCTCAGCAGGGTCTGGCTCTCCCCACACACCCTGAATCCTCTGCTCCCTGAATCCTCTGCTCCCTGAATCCTCTGCTCCCTCAATCCTCTGCTCCCTGAATCCTCTGCTCCGTGAATCCTCTGCCCTGAATCCTCTGCTCCCTGAATCCTCTGCTCCCTCAATCCTCTGCTCCCTGAATCCTCTGCCCTGAATCCTCTGCTCCCTGAATCCTCTGCTCCCTCAATCCTCTGCTCCCTCAATCCTCTGCTCCCTTCCTGTCGTGTCCACCTCAGCGTGGCCTTGCCTTAGTGCTCCTTGCTGCTTCCAATAGTCAGTGACTTTCCACAAAGAATTTTTTTTTTTTAAGGCCATTAAAAAAGGCCCTTCTCTGAATCATCAGGAATTACGAATCTGCTTGAATCATGGGAAGTTTTCCAAGATTTTTTTTTTCCCCCCCCACCCGCCTTTCTCCAGAAGGTTTTGCATCACAGGTCTTTGCTTTTGCAGCGTGCACAGGGACAAATCAGCTGGTTGCTTTTCCCTGCAGGAGGACACGGTGATCTTGGTTTGTCTAAGGAAACTGAAACTGCATTTTAACAGAGCAGCTGAACCTCCCAGCACCTGTAAAGTGATATTTAAAGGAGAAACAGTGTGACCTGGAAACAGAAGCGTGGCACAGGGAGGCACAAGCCCTGGCTTTGTAGCCCAGCAATGGTTTTGTCCAAGGTGCTGCTCTTTTCTCTGCTCAGCTTTGCAGTATGGGAGTCACAGAATCCTGGGATCCCTGATGTTGGAAAAGACCTTCAGGATCAAGTTCAGCTCTGGACACATTCTAACCCCTGAGTGTCATGAAGTGAGGGGTAAATCATGGCTCTGAGGAGGATCTGGAATCCCTTTGCTCACAGGCAGCAGGTTTGGGAGCTGCTTTAGCTCCCTTTTGTCTCTGTGTAAGGACCAGAAAGAATTTTTTCATGGTTTCTTGTTTTACAACTTGTAATGGCTTGTAATGTAACTACTGCTGGGTAGGAACAGTAGTTACCCATTTTTATTATGGAAACCCAAACCATGTATCATATATCCAAAAGGCAGGTACATGAACTTCCTCGTTCACACATGCAAACAAAATTCAGGAAAAACCCCGTGTGAGCAGCCCCAGCCTTGGGAGCAGAGCAGCCTCATGGCCTTGAATCCTTCAGTGTTTATTAAGGCATCAGGGCCATCTTCCTTTTCCATTCCTACAGCCAGGATTTCCATTTTGGAGATTTCTCCATCCTCTACACCTCTCTTTCCTTGTGATCCATTCATGGCCCAGCCCATCCCTGCTCAACACCTCCTCACCCTGTTCTGGACGTGGCCTTTGCCAGGCTGGAATTCTCCATTTCCAGTTCCCTCGAGTTCCATCCCTGCTGCAGAATGAGCTGAGGGTTCTCCTTTGCTTTCTGCAAAGGCTGCAGTGATGAGGCAGCAGAAGGCCTCTGGATATTCTGTGAGCTGAGGGGCTGTGGATAAGCTTAGGTGGATGGATTTCAGTGGGAAAAGGAAGAGTGTCCACACACACACAGGTGAGGGCTGAGGGTCCTGGGATGCCCGAGGTCACCTACGGCTGCCACAGGAGCACCTGAGGATCTCTCCAGAGCCTTCGTGCCAAGGGAGTGACTTGCAGCTTTGTCAAGTCACATGCCAGGTTTGGAATCGGGCCCCGTGGGTCCAGAATGTCACCTTGGCCCAGGAAAATCACAGGGATGTGAGGGCCCAGCTGCAGGAGGCACGGCTGGCTCTGGAATGTGCCTCAGGAGCCTTGGCCCGTGTGCCTGCAGGGAGAGCTGGTGACTCTGCAAGGTCACGGCACCACTCCTGGGTTTGCATTTCAGTGAAGTCACCAAAACAGAGGAGAGAGTCAGGAGCATCCCAAAAACCAGAGTTTTACTCTTATTTCCAGCGTCTCATTGCCTTTCCCAGGTCCTGAGTGCTTTAATGGTGTTTTTTCTTCCACTCTGTCTCTCCAATTGGCTTCAGAGGAGCAGGAAAAGTGAGCGTGGAAGGGAAAGAGTGAAGAAAGGAGATTGGATTCCCTGGCAGGCAGGGAGTGTTCTGCAGCCCTGTCCAGGTGTTGGAGGGAAGGCAGAGTGGGATGGAGCTGTTGGTGCTCCAGGCATGCAGTGCTGGGATCAGGGAGTGCCAAGTGTGGAATCTGTTCCCATCTCCTCAGTAACTGCAGCCCACTCCTGATGGGGAAAGGGTGGAGAGTTGTTCCTGGCCAGGAGGTGGGGAGTGGATTTCCTCGCACAGGCAGATTGTGGGGTCCTTAAAACTTAAAAATCAGGGACTCCCTCCAGCAGCTCCGCATCCTCCCAGGGCTGGGGCAGCTCTGCAGGTGAGGTCTCACCTGAGCAGGGCAGAGGGGCTCAGCCCAGCCTCGGGGGTTCCTGGGGCACCTCAAACCCTTCTGCCCAGGGCTGTTCTCAGGACTGATCGTGTCTGCAATTCTTCAGCCTCCAGGGTTTGCTGTGAATTCCTTTTCCAGCAGCCCCAGTGGCTTGCTCAGGGTGTCACCAGGAAGTCACTGCTCATGGTGTCGCTGCTGCAGGAATGTGCTCCCATATGTTCTGAGGCTGTTCCTGAAGCTGTTTGCTTCTGAGATCTCCTGCCCACTCCCCCTCGCTCCTCAGCCATTCCAGAGCTGCTCAGTGGCAAACCTGCAGGAAGCAGGAATGTTTCAAATCTTGCTGGAGCTGGAATGATTCTTGCCATCCCCCAGTTGGTTCTGTTGCTCTCCCAAGCAGAGTCATCACTTTGCAGATTGATTTTTATGAAACCTTCTTTTTGTGAAGAAGGTTTTGGTGAGTCCTGAGGAACTTGATGGAAACTAAAGAGGATGGAGTTTTTTCACAGCTCTAACAACAAAGGGAGGCTTTGGGGAGCGCAACCAGACAAAACCATCTCTAAAACTGACTGCAAAATACCTTTTTCCAGATATCAGCTTCCTCTGAGTTTTGAGCTTTGCTTCAGCACATCTTAAAAGCTCTTAAGGATGTCCTTGGCCCGGATCCAGAAAATGTTTTAAGAGCTTGCAGCCATTTTGAAATGGAGTTTTAATGTGTCAGCAGCAGAATGGAAAACTGGGAGAGGGTTTAAATTGCCAAACACTTTTTGGCTTTTGGGCTTTTCTTTCTATTGACAAGAGCAAGTGGAGATTTACTCAGGATTTTATAGGGTACACAGGGGAATGGTGGATCTCAGAACTGTCGTAATCCATGAGCAGATTGGAATTCTGACACCTCACTGTGCTGAAAGGCCCAGGGACGATGGCCTTTGCAGGCAGGAACAATTCAACTGGTTTTGTGGTCTAAAAGGAGAATTCTGGGCAGAGCACAGGGAGAAAACGAGGAACTGCCTTGGGTGCAGTCACATAACAGGTGAGAGAAGAACGTGGAGTTCACGTTTGATAGGCAATGGGATGGAAACTTAAATTTCTTCATGGAAAGAGTGGTCAGGCATTGGAAGGGGCTGCCAAGGGAGGTTTGGAGTCCCCATCCCTGAGATTTCCAAGGAGTGATTGGACTCTCAGCACTCTGGGGGGTTTGGGAAGTTCCTGTCTTCTTCCAGCTCCCCTTGCCCCATGTAATGTCCAGCATGGTCCTGCTGGGTGGTTCATTGCTCAAAAGGTGTGGGAGAGTTGGGAGATCCTTTCTAAAGAGATGTAAAAAGGAAGGGGATGCGGGTCCTGGAAAGTTTGTGGTGTCAGGGGCGGGGGCAGAGCTGATTCCTAGAATTGGGTGTCCCCTGAGCACTCTGTAATGGCAATTCTGCAAAACTTTGGGCCTTTTAGGGGCTTTGTCCATGCCAAGGTGATCTGGTCGTTAATTCTTGGTGCTGCAATTTAAGAGCTGTCCAGGGCTGTCTTTAAAGTGCTTTGGTGGGGATGCATTAGTGGTTCTGCTAACAAACCTTCCTCTCTCTGTGCTGAACCACAATCTGATTTTGATTTCCTTTGCAAATAATTTACTGCTCAATGGTCTAATTGAACCAAACGAGCTCAAACACATTGTTCCATTGACGAGGAACATGACAAATTTCCTAGGACTGAGCCTCCTGGGGAAGCCTGTGCTGGCAGAGAGCCCTGGTGGATTCCCTGGGGCTGGGCTCTGAGCTCAGGGCTGTGCCAGATGGGGGCTGGAGACAGGAGTGAGTCCAGCTGTGCTTTGGGGCCATCCTGGGGAGGATAAAAACGGGATAGATGGGGCCAGGGAAAGGGCTTTGGCTTCCCAGTGCACACAGATTGCATTGTTCCCCCTGGTTGGGATGGTGTGGGAAGCACCCACAGACCCAGTTTGCTCCTGATGCTCCTGGTGCTGCTCTCTGCAGGGAGATGGACCAGCAGAATTCTGCCCCATGCCCACATGGATCATTGCACAGGTTCTGAATGCAGAAATGGGCCTGAAATTCCTTCCACAGGTTCAGAATGCAGAAATGGACCTGAAATTCCTTAAATTCCTTCCAGAGGTTCTGAATGGAGACATGAACCTGAAATTCATTCCACAGGTTCAGAGTGGAGAAATGAATTTCATTCCACAGGTTCTGAATGCAGAAATGGGCCTGAAATTCCTTCCACAGGCTCTGAATGCAGAAATGGACCTGAAATTCCTTCCACAGGCTCTGAATGAAGAAATGGACCTCACATTTTCATTAGCTCTGTAGGGAAAAGCAGTGAGGTTGCTGTGCTGGGCATGGTGGGTGACCTGGAGACTCTGCCCCCACATTTTGGTCCTCTTTGCCTGTCAGTCTGTCTTTCCAGGGATTTGTTGTGGTTGTTTGGGAAGTGTGCTAATTCACTTGTGGGGAGTTTTGAATAAGTTTGAGACAAGACCTCTGAGTTGTTTCAGTGATGCAGTTTATTTTCTTATTTTTTGCATAGGTGAGAAAGGTGAGCTCAGCTCACATTGTTACAGCAGAATTCAGGAAGTCACAAGACCCTTGGTTAC
Organism: Agelaius tricolor; assembly: GCF_023055355.1. NCBI lineage: Eukaryota > Metazoa > Chordata > Aves > Passeriformes > Icteridae > Agelaius > Agelaius tricolor. The sequence continues at coordinate 133,322 of NW_027269356.1, read as the reverse complement.
AAGACCTTTTAAAGGGTTATTAACCAATGAAACACTGCTAGCAAAGATATTTATTTCTATTTTTGACCCAGTCCTTAAATATTTCATTTTATGGAGCCATACTGCAGTGTAAACTTTCCTAGCCAATCATGTTATAACACACAAACCTATAGTGCTATATTCTAAACTCCTTCTTTACCTCTGTAACTACTTCTATTTTTTGCTACATCCTAAATTCTGAAACTTCAAACTTTCCTTTCCTTAGCTTAACATGTCTCTACTTTAAACCCACACTCTCCCCTCTAACACTTCAGTTTAAAGGCCTTTTCCAAGGTCTCAGATCAAATCTTGTGTTTAATTTTAAATCTCAGCTTACAAGCCCCAAATTGTAAGAGTTCTTTGCATTTCAGATTCCAGCAGGAGGGAGGCAGGGGCTGTTCCAGATCCGCTCCTGAGGCTCTGGGGAGCTGGGTTCCCGTCCTTAGGAAGGAATAATGGGGAATAATGGGAGAGCAGAGAGGGGCTTGGGTGGGAGGTTTGGCTTCTGCCCTGCCTGGGGTCTCACATTAAATGGATTTTTGGGGTAGAATTACCCCTAGTGTCCTGGTGGGTGATGCCTGTGATGTTCAGGTGTGTTGTACCCTAATGGGAGCTTCATAAAGGAGATTATTTAAAAAAAAAACCCAACAGAAAATGCTATTTTTTTACCCTGGAATCCTGTCTACTTTGTACAATTCCTGCTATGATTTTCCTGCATTAACTCTCTCTCTCTTTCTCTCTCTTTCTTTTTTTCTCTGCAGACCTTTGTAGTACTAAACAGAGGGAAAACACTCTTCCGATTTAGTGCCACACCTGCCTTGTACATTTTAAGTCCTTTTAATCTGTTTAGAAGAATAGCTATTAAAATTTTGATACATTCATATCCTTTTTACCACTGAATTACCTTTGTGGATTTGTTGAAAATCTCTTAGCTGTTGTCTTTTGCTAATCTTTTCCATTTGTTGAAAATCTCTTAGCTGTTGTCTTTTGCTAATCTTTTCCATTTGTTGAAAATCTCTTAGCTGTTGTTGTTTGCTCAGTTCAAATATAAATGCCTCAGAATATGCAAAAAATCCACATTTTTACTGGAGGAAAAAGCAGTTCTTTAGCCACATCCAATGAAGGGAAATTCTCCTTTATTTTCCCTGTTAAAATATGTGGATGAGTTTTGGAACAGATGTAACTCAAGGTTGTGCTGCACGTGAAGGAGTTAGGCTTTAGAAGCTACTGAAATGGTTAAATTGAATTAAACTACAATGAAATAAATGCTGGAATGTTACATAGGAATAAATAGAGTGATTATCTGGAGAACAAACCACAGCCACCTTGTCTGTAATCAGACACTGCCTCATTTCTTGCTCTTTTGGCATCTCTCAAGCATCCTCCTAATGGCAGAGCTCTTCCAGAGTGCCCCATTGCGGAGCTTTGGAAGCCCCACCTGATGCTGTTCTTAGGAGAAAAGCAATGCACTTTATTGACTTCTGAGCTGCTTCACCCTCTTTATTTATTTATTTTTAGAAAATGGATCTAAAATGGAATCACATCCACATGGTTCAGAGGCTTCTACAATCTCCCTTCCTGTGTCTCAGATGGAGGAAAAGCTTTTCCATCTTGTCAGAGTGGACCTGGGAATGTTTTCCTTGGCTCTGAGTGGTTTCTGGTGGCCTTTCCTCCCCCTGGATGTGCAGCTGAGGGGTGAATTCCTGTCAGGCTGAGCCTGAGGTGCTGCTGGAGCCTCTGGGGTCTGCTTGAGTCTCCTCAAATAATTTTGGAAGTCAAATATCTGCATTTCACCACTCTGCTCCTAATTCAGGAGTTACTGAATAGATGGATTTGGGGGCAAGGTTTCCTTTAGGCCTCTGGATTGAGTTGCTGAGGCATAGCAGAAAATATTAACATTGATTTATACAAAACTAATTTTAAAAGTATATTAAATTTATATAACCCAGAAGATTTGCCAAATGGTGACACAAAATGCTATTTATGTAGTCATATATATTATATAGTATATATAGTTATATGTATAGTTATATGGTTATATATATATACATAAATATAACTATATATATATATAGTTATGTAGTATATATATAGTATATATAATAGAATATATAAAAATATACTGTATATATTTATATTTATGTTGTATATAGTTTATATTTATATTTATATAGTATATTAATATTGTATATAATACAGTCTATATAACATATAGTATCTATGTTATATAGTATATAAATAGTATATATAATACAGTATATAAAAATATATAGCATATAGTTATAAATAGTATATAGTGTAAAAATGTTATCTATAATACAGTGTATACAGTATATAGATATTCTATGTAATACAATACATTAAAATAAAATATAAATAAAACTATAAAATAATATAATATATAAATATATAAAATATATAAAAATAAATATATATAATATATAATATATAAAATAATATAATGTAATTAAAAATATAAATAATCTTATTTCCCAGTACTGCTGGGAAATATTAGCAGCCCACAGGGAATAGCCTGGAAATGTTGGATTTTCCTCCAGTCAGTGACCTTTGGGGAATTGAGGGGATTTAAAGAGTCCCTGTGTGTCCCTTTGCTCCTTGACTCTGTCCCACAGTATTTAGCATGATCATTATGTGCACTATTTTGACCAACTGTGTATTCATGACTTTTAGTAACCCGCCAGAATGGTCAAAGAATGTGGAGTAAGTAGAAATTGTTGCATTTAATTACCAAATATGTGTTTGTAAGAACCTCCCAAAATGCTGAGTTTGTTCCTTTGAGGACCCTGTTCCTCCCTGTGATTTTTTCTTTTTTTGCATGTTCCCCATGTTTTGGGATTTTTTCCTTCTTTGTGTTTTTGTGGGTCTTTTTATTTTTGGTTTGGTTTGGTTTTTGGATTTTTGGGGTTTTTTTGGGGTTTTTTTTTTGTTTGTTTGTTTTGTTTTGATTTGATTTTTTGTGGGTTTTTTTGTTTTCCCCTTCATCTTTTGGCGCCTTTTATTTAAACCAAAATCTTTACAATTCACCTTTTTTTTTCCCCCCTTACTGAAATGACATTTTCCTCCTCCCAGGTACACATTCACCGGGATTTATACGTTTGAATCACTCGTGAAAATCATTGCCAGAGGTTTCTGTATAGATGGCTTCACCTTCCTGAGGGATCCCTGGAACTGGCTGGATTTCAGCGTCATCATGATGGCGTAAGTTGTGTTTTTCCAGGGATTTCTGTGCCTGGGAGGGAGCAAGGCCTTAGCAAAAGAGTAGGTTTATAAGGAAAAAAAAAACAAATCAAGGAAAACTTCAATGAACCCCCTTGATTTTTTCCAAGGAAAGTTTTAGCCTGGTGGGATTTCAGCTTTAAACTGCAGCAGCACGGAGTTAGTGGGGTTGGTACTGCAAATAAAAAATAAGATTTTCTGTAAATTGCCTTGATTAATACAAGATTTTAGGTGGTTCATGCACCCGAGGGCCAGATCAGCATAGGAACCAAATATCTTCAAATTCCAGTCCCTACCTCTCCTTCCTTGGGCTGTGACTGGAGGCTGGACTGTGATTAACCCGTTAATCACCTGCTAATGAGCCATGATTAACCCCTTTCCCATGAAGCTGCAGTGTCAGAAAGGAGACATTTGATTTTCCTTCCTCGTTTTTCTTCTCTTGGGCTGGATTGGGCTGATGCTGAGGATCATGGCCATGTCTGAGTCACATCAGGAAACACACCCAGAGCCCAGTGTGGGTGCACACAGACCAAATCCCACCTGGCCATTTGCAATCCCTTCATTTCTCCAGAAATTACCAAATCCCAGCAGTTTTAAGGCATTGGTCTGCAAGGAATGTCCCAAATCCCCCAGTGGGGATTGTAACCCTTTCCTTTCCAGAGGCCAGGCTTTGCCTGTGGGCTCTGTACAATTCCTTTTGTGTCAAGGGCATTATTTAAACCACACTGAGAGTTTTTCGAAGCCCTTGAGGCCTTTCTGCAGCAGGAAAAATCTTGAATATCGAGCACTTCTTTGCTTTTTCATAGCAAGTTTCTCCCCACACGGCACAGAGGAAATATTCTCTAAGCTGGGGTAAAATATAAAATATAATATATAAAATAATATATAAAATATATAATATATAAAATATATATAAAATATAAAAAATATATATAATATATAATATATATATATAAAATATAAAATATATATAATATATAAAATATATATAATATATAAAATATACTTTGCACTAAGCCTCTTCTCCCCTGTGTACCTTGGGTTTATCTGCTTGGAAAAAGAGAATCAAACCTTCCTGTGGCTCACAAGCAGACATTGAAGCAGAAAGGATTAAAAATGGAGGATGCTAATTAAAATGAAGGATGCTAATTAAATGGAAGGATGTTAATCAAAGCAGAAGATGATTATGTTTTCTTAAAAAACATGAAGTGAAGCGAATATGCCTGAAACCCCCGATCGGAGGTACAGTCATGGAATCATGGATTGGTTTGGGGTGGAAGGGACCTTAAAGCTCATCCAGGCCCATGGTCAGGGACATTTCCCACTAGCCAAGGTTGCCCAGGGTGGTGTCACCAAATCTCCTCAAATAATTGGCATTTTTACAATTGTCTTCTGTAGAGGTTCAAAATTCCAAATTCTCTCTAGGACTGTGTGGAGTTTGGGGCACCATGGTATGAAAACCATCTGAAGCTGTAGGAGAGGGGCCAAAGCAGGGCCAGGAGGCTCTGGAGGAGTGGCTGAGGGCTCTGGGTGTGTTCAGCTGGAGAAGAGACTGAGGGGAGACTCATTGGGGGCTGCAGCTTCATCCCCAGGGGCAGCTCCCATCTCTGCCCCCTGTGACCAGGGACAGAACACCAGGGCACCACTGCAGCTCTGCCAGGGGAGGGAAATCAGGGAAAGATTCTCCTGCCAGAGGGTGCTGGGCACTGCCCAGGCTCCCCAGGCAATGGGCACAGCCCCGAGGCTGCCAGAGCTCCAGGAGCTGCTGCCAGGGATGCCCAGGGTGGGATTGCTGGGGTGTCTGTGCAGGGCCAGGAGCTGCCCTGGATGATCCTTGGGGTCCCTTCCAGCCCAGGACATTCCATGATTCCAGGTGAGGATGGGTACCCAACCAAGTGCCTGGCTGAGGAGCAGAGAGACTTAAACCACACTTTCCCCCTGCACCTTTGTCTCTGTCTTTCTCTTCAATGCCAATTCTGAAGCATTTTAAATCACAAGCTGTTTCCTACAAGCAGACAATTTGTGCGAAGGAAGGTGACCCCAACGGTGCCATTAACTCTGGTTTAATTCTGCAGGTATATAACAGAGTTTGTAAACCTAGGCAATGTTTCAGCTCTGCGCACTTTCAGGGTTCTGAGAGCTTTGAAAACTATTTCTGTAATTCCAGGTAAGGCGGCCCCGGTTGGTGTTTAGCTGTCGGGTACAGGCCCCTGTGAGTGATGTATTGCTTTGTCTGTAGTTGTTGTTTTATTTTGGTGTGTGTATTGTCATGGTGTTTTTTGTGTGTGACCTCCCTCATTGCAGATATGTCACAGAGTTTGTGGACCTTGGGAATGTCTCAGCATTGAGAACTTTCAGAGTTCTCCGAGCTTTGAAAACTATCTCTGTAATTCCAGGTGAGAACCATTCAGCATTAAAGGCTGGGCTTGTGTGTGTCTCCTCTCTGTATCTCCCCTCCCCTCCTGCACTGCTCATTCCTCAGAAATGGCGCTGGGATTCTTTGGATGGGATTTGCAGTCTGTGGAACAAAGCAGTTTGAAATCAAGGCTCCTGAGCCATCAAATTTTGGGATGAACAGGCTGTTACTCCATATTTTTCTGTCCCTTTTTATGCACATTTCGTACTGATCTCTGAGACTAAAGCCAGGCTTTAAAGTTTCATTCCAGAGGAAAAGGATCAGGCTCCTCCTCAGGCTGAACAGTTTCTGGCTCAGGGACTCGCCCTGTTATTGCCAGTGGTTTTGGAGTTGCTTTGGGAATAATTTTATAAAGCAACAGAGCAAAACCAACTAAGATTAAAACCTTTTTGCCCATTTCCTGTGCCATCCAGAGCCGGACTTGTCAGGACCACCCTTCCCAAAGCTGCTTCTGGACTTGTGACTCAGCTGGGTGTCCCAGGGTGAGCAGTGGCCCTTCCTGTGGGACACCATGGAGACATTTTGGGCTGAGAATCCCAGAATTCCAGTCTGGTTTGGGCTGGGAGGGGCCTTAAAGCTCATCCTGTTCTACCTCCTGCCATGGGCAGGAGCACCTTCCACTAGACCAGTTTAATCCCAGCTCTGTCCAGCCTGGCCTGGAACACTTCCTGATCCTGAATTCCTGGACAGAAAAGCTCTGTGCACATGGTTCCTCAGAAGTGCCCCTAATTCTGAGGTCAAGCTCAAGGCCCAGGTCCTACAGGCACTCAGGCATCTCCAGCTTTTTGGTTTCAAGCCTGTTTCAAGGTGGACACCTGAAATAACTGCTCAATAGTTTTGGTCTCAGTTCCTTTGTGCTTTGTTGCCTCATGCATTCCCCGATCCTGCAGTGCTGGCTCTTGCTCAGGCTGCCAGGGACCAGCCTGTGGAGCTGTGGGGCTCATCCCTTTTGTCCCATCCCAGACTGCCAACCCCATCAGCTGGACCTGCCTGTTGTGCATGATGATGATGATGATGGTGATGGTGGTGATGCTCCTACACGGCACCTGCTTTCCTTGCACCCATTGAGAACGTGCTGGAGTGATGTTCCTACTGAGCCTTCCTTCATGTCTGGTGATATTTAGGAGCAAAAGCCCTTTGGGAATTGCTGTGAGGAGTGGGCCTGAGGGGTGGTTGTTCTCTCAGCCTGCTCCAGAGAGCTCTGCCTTGCTCAGAGGAGAAGCACTGATGTTAAACCAGTTTTGCCTGTGTTTTGCTTTCTTGGTTCCAGCAATGTGGAGATGATGCAGCTTTCAGGAGCTGGTTGCTGGCTGTGTGACAGCATGCCTTGTGTTCCCATGGAGGGGAGCAGAACAGCTCCGTTTTGGATCATTCTCTCCATAGAATTCAAAACTTACTGAGTTTTATTTCAAATGGCAGGGGTTGGGCTGAGCCCCGCTAAGTTCAGCACATTTTTGATGTAATTTTTTATTAGAAGGACAATTTGCTGCATATTTTCATTGAATAAAAGGGGTAATTTGCCACGCACAGCCAAGGAGATCCTGTTTGGGTGTTGGGGACACTGAACACACCTGAAATGGCAAAAACTTCAGGGTTTTGTATCCATTTTTGGGGGAGGGTTGTCCAGGTGTGTTTCTGCAGCACAAATCTTGGCCCCCTCCATTTTGTGACAGCAGGAGGAGTGTAAAGCATTTGAATAATTGGCCTTTCAGGTTATTTAATATGAAAGCATAAAGTGCTCTTTATGGGTTTTACCATTATCATTTCACAAGGAAAAGGTGATTTTTAGAATACACTCAATATTGAAATCTAAAGAGGCTTCCCTTCTGCTTCAGCACATGGAATGGGAATTTTAACTCTGCTGAGCTACTGAGAAGCTCATTTTAGTGTTTTGAGTGCCATCTACACCTTCTGTCAATAACTGGAATTAAGGTGTGTTTGAGACAAGATAAAAATGGGAAATACCACCAGAATTTGACATGCCATGGACAAAGTTCTGTGCTCTCTGTGGATCTGTGTGACAGGAGCAAACTGTGACACCCATGAACTGAACCACCAAAATACCCCTTTGGTCTTTTTTTGGTGGAAAACCTGTGTGAAACCCTGCTGGTCTCAGGAAATTTTCCATATTGGCACTTGAGTTCTTCCATTTTATAATTGCCATGTGGGTCACAGCTGCATTCCACAGGATCCAGGGAAACCTGGACCCACGGAGCACAGGGTGGTGGCTGCAGGGGGAAGTTGCTGGAGTTGTGTTTGTGGAAGTGCTCCCAGTCCTTGGACTGGGGTCTCTCCTGCTGCCAGTCCTGTCCTGGTTCCAAACCTCTCCTGGCACACCTGAGGGAGAGCAGCATCCAAAGCAGGAGCCCAGGTGCTGGTGCCCGTGGGTGCATGTGCAGAGCAGAGCCGTGGGGTGAGCATGGCAAGAGGTGCTGGGGGTGATGTGTCTGCCACAGCAGCAAAATCCTGCTCTGGGTTGGAAAATCCATGGAGAGTTTGGGTGATGGGAGTAAATGACACTTCAAAGTAGAATTCCTTTACAAGGAATGTGTCTGCAACTGTTTTGTTTTGGAAGCTTTATGTTCCTGGGAGGGTTCTAACCTCTGTTGGTTTACAAGGGTTTCTTAGGAGGAGGTTGGAAGGGACCAAGGTTTCTGCTCCAGGGTTTATTGCAAAATGTTCGTGTGGTCTCAGCTGAAACCTTGGATCTGTCTGACCCCAAATCCAGCAGTGATTTTTTTATTTTATTTCTTCTTTTCTCCCTTCACTGCTCATTTATAAACCACAGAATCATCCTACTTCACACCAGAAAGGCTGACTAAAGGAGCCTAATTCAGTGTTGTTTCTGCATCCAAAATTCTAGTTAGTTTAGACCTGTCACCTAAAAATCAATTCTGAGTTCTCCCCACTCATGAGTTCTGCTTCTCACAGACCAGACTGGTGTGGGAAACCAGCAGGATTCCTTTTGGAATATCTTATTTTTGATCCTGAGCCTGTTAATGATCCCCGGGGCCTCAGTAAATCCCAAAGCACCAATACTGTGGGTGAAGCCCTGCCCTGGCTGTAACCAAAGCCACTCTGAAAGGGAAGATTCTGCTCCTGCAAAGGAAGGGAAGTGCTGAGATGGTTCAGTTGAGCAGGAGAAACCCAGGATGTGGAGAGTTCAGGGTATTTGATCTCTGTGAGTTGTTGCAGCCTGTGCCAGCGAGCTCAACGTGCCCATGAGGATTCTTGTGGCAGCAAATCCCAGTTTGATCCTCATTTGACAAACCTTGTGTGTGGGGGGAAGTGATTCCCCGTGTTCTGCAGTCCTGCTGCGAGGCTCAGGCACTCTCAGAGGCAAAACTTTGGGATTCTGGTTGGTTCTGCCCAGTCCTTGCCTCCATCCCAGCGTTGCTCTGGCTGGAAATCGCGAGCACACGCGCTCGTTCCCAGGAACCTCCACCATTCACAGCCACAACCTTTCCCAGAGTAGAGTCACTCGAAGGTACTGTATTCATCTGGGATTTCAGTGTGTTTTCCTTCTACAGGAGTGATTTCCAGTCTTGTTTCCTTCTCCACAGGCTTGAAGACCATCGTGGGCGCCCTGATCCAGTCTGTGAAGAAGCTGTCGGATGTGATGATCCTGACAGTTTTCTGTCTCAGTGTCTTTGCCCTCATCGGGCTCCAGCTGTTCATGGGCAATTTAAGGAACAAGTGTGTGATTTGGCCAATTAATGTGAACGAGACCTTCCTGGACAATGGCTCCAGGGGCTTCGACTGGGAAGAATACACCAACAATATGTGTAGGTATTTCTACACTGAGGGTCCCTAAAACCTCCTGACTTGGCTCGATGCAGGAGTTCCAGCATGGCTCATGCTACGTGTGGTTTTCACAGTAAAAACCCTGTGTGCAGAAGTTTTTCAGGTTTTTTTTGGATCTGACCTTGTTGAGGTGTTCCTAGTTGAATTCATCCTTTAGGAGGGTTTGCATGTGCTCTTTTAGCTAAATAATTAGTCCAAAAAATGTTTTTACTGACAAATTTCTCAGCAGTGCTTTTGGGGGTCTTTTAAGTGAAGGTTTTCATAGTGTTACAGTCTCTTGAATCCTCTAACTCCACATGTGTGTGAATGTAACCTCTTCTTTTTCATCTTCAGCAAATTTTTACATCATTCCTGGCGCCCCCGACCCTTTGCTCTGTGGTAACAGCTCAGATGCAGGGTGAGTGTTGAGCTTCATTAACAATCAGTTTGAGCTTCATTAACAATCAGTTATCCCCGATGTTACCTAAAGCTGGCAAAACCTTTGGAATATTCCCTGTTGCTTCCTCTGTTGGTTCTGGTGTTACTTCACCAGGTTTCAAATTTCTTAACCTAATTTTGAATCCATTGCTGTTGCAATGTAAGGGACACTTTCCGTGTCAGGAGGCAGCTCTGGCCACCAATGGTTGCCAGTGGCATTATTTCCCTCTGAATCCCATCAGAGAAGGGTGGATGGAGGCTCAGAAATGGGAACTTGCCATGGGCTGTTGGTTTTCCACCCCGACATTCAGCTCTGGAGACCCTCCTGGCCCAAGCTCCTGCCTTGGGCTCAGGCTCAGTGCAAAGCTGCGCCTTGCAGCGTCTCATTTCTGTGGGACAGGGGGAGCAGGGCTGTCCTGCAATCCTGTCCCCTTGTCTGCTGAGCTTAAATGGCGTGGGAAGAGCTGCTGTTGGTTGGGAGAGTGGGCAGGGAGAGGCCTGACCTGGCTGTTGTCCCTCCCCAGCCAATGCCCAGAGGGATACACGTGCATGAAGGCAGGACGGAACCCCAACTACGGCTACACCAGCTTTGACACCTTCAGCTGGGCTTTTCTGGCTTTGTTTCGCCTTATGACTCAGGACTTTTGGGAAAACTTGTATCAGTTAGTAAGTAAACACTTCGCTTTGGTGTTGTGCACGGGGAGAATCTGGGGGCAAAACAGGAAAGGGAAATGTGAGAAGCTTTGTTTTATTCCTTCTCTCCAAAAGAGTGCAAGTAAAGCTTCACAGTGAGGTTTTTTGGGAGGAGGAAGGGGGACATTATTGTCAGTCCAGAAGGGATGGTGGGCCCAGCTGAGCTGTGAATTAATTTGGGAGGAGCCTTAGCCCTGGCTGCAGGAGGCTGTGAGCATTCAGCTCTGCTCACAGAGGGTGCTCAGGCTCTTTGGAGGGCACAGAGTTTTCTCCTGACCTGAGGGTGCTTTGGGGACCTTGCTGAAGCAGCTTTTTCTTGATTTGGTTCGTTTTAAGGGAGTCTGAGCATTGAGTTTCACACTGTGCCTCTGAATTCTTTTCAGTTTGGATGCTCCCTTAAGGGAGGAGCGTGGATGTCACCTTTTGTGTTCATGGCTAAGGAATGTGCAGGGGAAATGCTGAGCTCTGGAATATTCAGCACTGCTGGATTTTCTTAGAAACATTCAGGTCAAGAAACTTGGGATCAGCTCTTGCATCTTGTGTCAGGGAAGCCTGCAGTTGCTTTTCTTTCCCTTTTCTAATCCCTCTGCCATTCTCTTCCGCTTCCAGACTTTACGAGCGGCAGGAAAAACCTACATGATCTTCTTTGTGCTGGTGATCTTTGTGGGGTCCTTCTACCTGGTGAATCTGATTTTGGCTGTGGTGGCCATGGCCTACGAGGAGCAGAACCAGGCGACCCTGGAGGAGGCAGAGCAGAAGGAGGCAGAATTCAAGGCCATGTTGGAACAATTGAAAAAGCAGCAGGAAGAAGCACAGGTGAGAAAAAAAACCCAATTCCTCTCTGTAAGGGTGGTGAGGCCCTGGCCCAGGTTTCCAGAGAAGCTGATTTTACTACCTGCACAAGCAGACTATAAAAATTCTAACAAATTCTGGCTGCAAGTTTCTTCCAAGGAGAGAATAAACCTCTCAGTCCTGCCCCAGAGTCTTTTACTCAGGCGCATTAATCCAAATTCTCTCTTCAAGCAGCAAATGGAGCATCAGTGGTGGAAAGATGTGATTTATTTTTCCTTCCCTTGCCTGCACCCTCAGGCTGCTGCCATGGTCACCTCGGCAGGGACGGTGTCTGAAGATGCTGTGGAAGATGATGGCGGGGGGCGGATGTCCCGGAGCTCCTCGGAGATTTCCAAGCTCAGTTCCAAGAGCGCCAAGGAGCGGCGGAACAGGAGGAAGAAGCGGAAGGACAAGGAGCTGTCGGAAGGAGATGAGAAGTGTGACAATGAGAAGGTGTTCAAGTCGGAATCTGAGGATGGCATGAGGAGGAAGGCGTTCAGGCTGCCAGATAACAGGCTGGGAAGGAAGTTTTCCATCATGAACCAGGTATTTTTCTGTTCCTTCACTAACGTTTGTGGTTGGGGTCAGGATAATATTCTGGATTAGATTCCTGTTGGCACCTCAAGGGTTCTGCCCACTGTCCTGAGCTCTGTCGGGTCAGGAGAACACTCAGAGCCCAAGCTGATGACTCTCACACACATTTCCCCTGGCAGGAATTGTTCCTGAGGAATCCAGCCAGGTAACTCCTCCACTGAAACAGCTCAAGCAGCCAGGAGTGAGCAGCTCTGACAGTGCAGCCAAGGAGTGAGGGGTGATGGTCTGTGCAGGCCTGGAGAGGGAGGGAAACAGATGGACAGGGACCATTTACAGGCACCTGGAGTGCCAGGACAAGGGGCAGTGGCCTCCCCAGTGCAGAGGACAGGGCTGGATGGGGTACTGGGAAGAAATTCCCTCTCTGTGAGGGTGGGGAGCTCCTGGCACAGGTTGCTCAGAGAAGCTGTGGCTGCTCCATTCCTGGAAGTGTCCAAGGGCAAAAGTTGTTTTGCTGCATGGATTGGTCACTGAAACCCTCCCTGTGTACGTGCAGGGAAGGTTGTTTGTGAGAGATAATTTTCATTTTTCTGATTAACAGTGTAGAGTTAAGTCCAACAGTGTAGTTTCTGTCTAAACAGTTTATACAGGTGCCAGTTGTTTTTGACCCAGGAATAGATTGGTTTTGTTAACAAACTGCTCACAGCAGGACTGCTTTCACATGGGAACTGCAAAATGCTAGCTTGGCTTAGAAGAAATGACTTCTAAAAGAAAGAAGAGATTACTTCAAAAATCAGCCAGAGAAGGCCTGATTTTGAGAGGACTTTCTTTATTATTTTTCCACCTTACTGCAGTGTCATGGCAAAGGGGTTCCTGCTGGCTGATAACTGACATAGACTCCGTGTATGACACAAGGCTGATCATTTCCTTTATTAAGAAACCCACACTTTTATAGACAGTTACAATACAGCTGGACCTAATTGGTCCTCCAACCAAAACACCATCACCATTGCCTAATTAAGAAACCACCCTTTGGTAAACAAATCTCCATAACACATTCCTCACGTTCACAAACGCCAGGTGCAGCAAGTTAAGATTTGTTTCTCATTCTTTCCTCTGATCTTCTCACAGACTTTCCCAGAACGATTCCTGGGAGAGTTGTCTGTTTCTCTGTGTGGCCAGAGAGCTGCAACACTCACTCTGCCCTCCTCTTCCTCCGCCAGTCTCTCCTCAGCATCCCGGGCTCCCCTTTCCTCTCCCGCCACAACAGCAAGAGCAGCATCTTCAGCTACAAGGGGCGTTTCCGCGACCCGGGCTCGGAAAACGAGTTTGCCGACGACGAGCACAGCACGGTGGAGGAGAGCGAGGGCAGGAGGGACTCGCTCTTCATCCCCATCCGCGGCCGCGACCGGCGCAGCAGCTACAGCGGCTACAGCGGCTACAGCCAGGGCAGCCGCTCCTCGCGCATCTTCCCCACGCTGCGCCGCAGCATCAAGAGGAACAGCACCGTGGACTGCAACGGCGTCGTGTCCCTCATCGGGGGGCCGCCCTCCAGCATGCCTGGGGGCCGCATCCTGCCCGAGGTAGCACCTGAGCGTGGGGCGGTCTGAGCAGCGTGGGCTGGTCAGCATGGGCTGAGCAGCATGGGCTGAGCAGCATGGGCTGGGCAGCATGGGCTGGTCAGCATGGGCTGGTCAGCATGGGCTGAGCAGCGTGGGCTGGTCAGCATGGTCTGGTCAGCATGGTCTGAGCAGCATGGTCTGAGCAGCATGGGCTGGGCAGCATGGGCTGAGCAGCATGGGCTGGTCAGCATGGGCTGGTCAGCATGGTCTGAGCAGCATGGTCTGAGCAGCATGGGCTGGGCAGCATGGGCTGGGCAGCATGGGCTGAGCAGCATGGGCTGAGCAGCATGGGCTGAGCAGCGTGGGCTGGTCAGCATGGTCTGGTCAACATGGGCTGAGCAGCATGGGCTGGTCAGCATGGGCTGAGCAGCATGGTCTGACCACCATGGTCAGGTGAGCATGGTCTGGTATGACCAGCGTGATCTGCTCAGCATGGTCTGACCAGTGTGGTCAAACAAGCTTGGTCTGACCAGTGTGGTCTGGTCTGCTGAGCATGGTCTGACCAGCGTGGTCAAAGGAGCATGGTCTGAGCAGCATGGTCTGGTCAGTATGGTCTGTCCAGTGTGATCTGACCAGCATGGTCTGACTAGTGTGGTAAAACGAGCATGGTCTGGTCAGACCAGCATGGCCTAACTAGTATGGTCTGACCAGCATGTTCTGGTCAGACAAGCATGGTCAGACAAGCATGGCCTAACCAGCATGGTCTGGCCAATATGGCCTAACCAGCATGGTCAGGCCAGCATGGTCTGACCAGCATGTTCTGACCAATGTGGTCTGGCCAGCACGCCCATCTGTTTGGTTCTAGTACAGAGAATTAATGACATCGTATGTAATTAGACACGTTCTCTAAAATGCAGTCTCTGTAATTTGTCTAAGGCTGCAGAGCACTGGTCCAACAGAAAAAAGGGCTGGAGTTTTGGTTGGACCACTTGCATATTGTAGGAAGGTGGGAAGGACAGAGGGATGCACAGAATATAGAAAACACAGAATATGGAAATGCAGACTGAGTGCTGCATTTCTGGGCTGAGAGTGGGTAAGAGAGAAGACTCGAGTCTGTATTAATCATCATCTGAATTTTTCAGGGTACCACTGAGATTGAAATTAGGAAGAAGCCTGGTGGGTCCCTCTTGGTCTCGATGGATCAGGTGAATGCATCCTATGGAAGGAAGGATCGGACCAACAGTGTCATGACCGGGTTGACCAACACCCTTGTTGAGGGTAGGTGTGATTTAGGGATTAGAAGGACACCCTTGAGCCCTTTCCAGTGCCTAAAGGGGCTCCAAGAGAGTTGGAGACAGACTTTGGAGAAAGGGCTGGAGGGACAGGACACAGGGAATGGCTTCCCACTGGCAGAGAGCTGGGATGGATGGGATACTGGGACAGAATTCTTCCCTGTGAGGGTGGGGTTGCCCAGAGAAATTGCCCCATTCCTGGAAGTGTCCAGGGTCAGGTTGGGCAAGGCTTGGAGCAACCTGGTCTAGTGGAATTCAGCTCCCCCTGCTTTAGAGCAGTACGTATTCATGCATGGTTTTGCCTAAATCTGCTTCTTTTGGGTCTTTATTAGTAAAGAAACATTTATTAGACTTTATTTTACTTAGTTTTGGCATCCAAATTGCACAGAGATGGAGGTAAAGGCAACAAAAGAGTTGTAACTTTACAATGAAGAGAATGCAGTGTGGAGACCAGAGGGGTAAGGCAGTGTCAGGTCCGGGTGTTCTGTCTTCTGTCATCTCCAGGCACTGGAGAGACCTTGCTTTGCTCCAGGCCGTGGGAGAGGAGGCTTGGAGCTGCACTGGGAGCTGCAATGTGACAGCTGTCAGAAGAGAAAGGGGCTGGTGGCTGGTGGGAATTCTGGAATGGACAGCACATGGAGATGAGATTTCCCAATATGTCATGCAGGAGCCAGCAAGAATTCATGAACAGCAGCCACATGCGGTTGATGATCTCAAATTCCTGCTGTCTCCTGCAATAAAATCGTAGGAAAACTAAATATACTTAGAAACAGAGCAGGGTTTTGCTGCCGCTCCCCTCCTGCGCAAACGCCTACGGGCTCCAGTGCCACGGGCCTCTTTTTAACTTCAGAAATTCCAAGGCAACTAAATACTAAGCAACCAGAGAACCAATGGGAAGGAGAGCACAGTGGTCCCTTCCCTTCCCATCAAAAATAAAAGGTGAGGGTGCACAGCTGCATGGCCTGACTGGAACCAGCAAGTCAACAAATGGGGGCAACTCCTCGTTTGTATTTTTTTCCTTAAGCACTTGAGATAAGCCAATGTAAAAAAAAAAAAAGAAAAAAAATCAATGGACACAGCATTTCTGTGTTTGATTTCTGTAAATGGATGTAGTTAGTCTTAATCAGGTTATTCCTGTTGAAAATCCTTTGCAGCATTATGTCACCTCTTTCCTCTTTTAGACCGTGTCTGTGTTCAGCACAGAATTCATCTCAGTTATTTAAAAACTGGCAGCAAAGGCAGTTTGGAATCTGTAACTTTGGTTTTAACTGCTTTACCTTGATCAGTTCTGAGTTAAATATAACCCTTCATTTGGGATAATTTGCATTGAATCATGCTGATGTGGCTGAAGCACAGGGTTAGAGCTGCGGGTTTGGTGACCTGGTGCAGGTGTTGTGTAGGGACAGAGGAAAAGTCGTGGAGCTCAATAAAATCATGAAATCCCAGAAGCCAAGAATCCTTGAGGTTGGAAAAGAGCTCCAAGGTCGTTGGGTCTGACTTGTGACCAGTGCCCCCCCTGTCACCCAGCCCAGAGCACTGAGTGCCACATCCTGTCCTTCCACAGGCACGCCCAGGGCTGGGCACTCCAAACCTCCCTGACCACCCTTTCCATGAAGAATTTCTCCCTGATGTCCAGCCTGCCCACAAACTCGACCCAGCTCTTCTCTCGTGTCACCTCCATGGCCGTTTCCACAAAGTTCACAGTTTTGTAATTCTTTGGCCTCAGAGATAAAGCCTGAACTCTGTTTTGTTTTGTACCTGCAGAGCTGGAAGAGTCCCAGAGGAAGTGTCCCCCTTGCTGGTACAAATTTGCCAATACCTTCCTGATCTGGGAATGCCACCCATACTGGATGAAGCTGAAGGAGATTGTGAACTTAATTGTCATGGATCCTTTTGTTGACTTGGCCATCACCATCTGCATCGTGCTGAACACGTTGTTCATGGCCATGGAGCACCACCCCATGACCCCCGAGTTCGAGCACGTGCTCTCTGTAGGAAATCTGGTGAGGAAATCTCTAAATACTCCCCACAGGTCTGCTCCTGCTGGGATGCCTGGAGTGTTGATGTGGGCTTGGACTTTGAATCAGTTGCATTGTCGAGGCTTAGCCTGAAGGTCTGAAAATAAGTTAAAAATGACTCTGTGTGTGTTCTTTGCCTGTCTCTCCTCCCCACTCCAGGTTTTCACTGGGATTTTCACAGCAGAAATGTTCCTGAAGCTCATTGCAATGGATCCATACTATTATTTTCAAGAAGGCTGGAACATCTTTGATGGGTTTATCGTCTCCCTGAGTTTAATGGAGCTGAGTCTGGCAGATGTGGAGGGACTTTCCGTGCTGCGATCTTTCCGATTGGTATTCCAAATTCCAGCTCTTTTTCAATGTTATTTTCATGGAGCTTAGAATCACAGAATCATGGAGTGTTCTCAGTTGGAAGGGACCCACAGGGATCATGCAGTGCAGCTCCTGGTCCTGCACAGACACCCCAACAATCCCATCCTGGGCATCCGTGGGAGTGTTGTCCAAATGTCCTTTGAGCTGTGGCAGTGACCATTCCCTGGGGACCCTGCTCAGTGCCCAACCAGGGGAAGAACCTTTTCCCAATATCCAACCTATCCCTTCCCTGATACAGTTCCAGCTGTTCCCCTCACATAAGGAATTTTCCCTTTTACATAGAACAAGGGAAGATCACTTTTTTCTGGGTTTGGGGAGGAGAGAGATTGAGTGGTGCCATTTTTTATGGTCTCTTCTTTCTTCAGGACTGCTCTTTATGAAATCTGAGCAGCAGCTTGTTGCATTTGGGCAGGAAAGGGTGACTTTTCCATTGGGAAGGGAGATCAGTGTGTGGGGAACATCTGATTACAAAAGTACAAAATACTCAAGCCCAACTTTCCAGAAGGGTTAAGCATTCTCTGCTCCCTGTACCCTCAGCAGCAGAAGCATGGACTCACCTTTATGTGAAACACAAGATGGTTGTCGTTTAGGAAGTTCTGCTTTATTTTCCTCTTTGCTTAAGATTTGTTTGTTTTGTTGTTTCTTTTGCAGCTGAGAGTCTTCAAACTGGCCAAGTCCTGGCCCACTCTGAACATGCTGATAAAAATCATTGGTAACTCAGTGGGTGCCTTGGGGAATTTGACCTTGGTGCTGGCCATCATCGTGTTCATCTTTGCCGTGGTGGGAATGCAGCTCTTTGGCAAAAGCTACAAGGAGTGTGTCTGCAAGATCAATCCGGACTGTGAGCTACCCCGCTGGCACATGCACGATTTCTTCCACTCCTTCCTTATTGTCTTCCGTGTGTTGTGTGGGGAGTGGATTGAGACCATGTGGGATTGTATGGAAGTGGCAGGACAGGCCATGTGCTTGATTGTCTTCATGATGGTCATGGTCATCGGAAATTTAGTGGTCAGTAAATGGTTACTGGTGGGCTTTCTTGGTTGCCTCTGGATGGGGTAGGACTTGGGGAGACGCCCAGGATGAGGGAGTGATGGTTTGTGAGTCTGTTCCTGCCCTGTGCAGGTCCCTCTTGGCCTTTGATCTATCAATCAGCAGATTTTGGTAGCACAATGTTAAAGATATTTTTTGCTTGATGAGGACCATAAACAGTCACCTGTAAACGAAGCATTTTGCAAGAAAAGCTGAAGGTATAAAAGCCTCAGTCCAGGTGCACACACCTGACCTGAGGAGGAAAAGAAGCTAAAAGAAGCAAAACCTGGCATTTTAATTGCCAGAAAACAAAATAATTTGGTGCACAGGAGAAGGTCCTGAAGTGTTAAAATGAGGAATGGAGGTTTCTTCTAAAACCTGCCCACTGCTCAGTCATGAGGTGCTGTTGTGTGCAGGAATGGGCTGTGAAACTGCACGGCCTGTTGTGTGGGAGGTTGGACTAGATCATGATGCTTCCTTCTGGCCTTAAATTTCATGAAGAAAAGTCTGTGGAGGAAAATGTGAGCAAGAATGAAGTCACATGAACAGCTGCAATTCTTCAAAGTAGTTGTGAGCTCTCTCTGAGAGGTCCTGTCTTGCCAAAAGGTTTTGATAAAATAAGCCTTGGGGATGGTCACTAAATGTGGGTGAGGAAGTAGAGCTGGGAGTGATCACTCAAAATGCCAAGATTTTCCCCATTTTCTTTGGGGCAGAGATGGGACTAAATCAGTAAGGCTGAATTTAAATCCCGTGAGGATTAAATCCCTCTCTGTCATCTGCAGTCCAGATCCTGCAAGGGGCTCCATCCAGGGACCCCTGGGACTCCTCAGAGCTGCACCAGGGTCCCTGCTCAGGGAACTTTTTGCAGCATCAGGAGGTCATACCTGGGCACCTGGATGAGCTTGTGGGCCACCAGAGCTGGTGTTTGGAGACAGCTCTGCAGCATCAGCAGGGCACGGGTGCTGAGAGCTCTGCTCAGCTTTGGGAACCCCCCCTTTGTGTGTCAGTGCAGCATCAGCTCTTCCCTTTCAGGTGCTGAACCTGTTCTTGGCCTTGCTGCTGAGCTCCTTCAGCGCAGACAACCTGGCAGCCACGGACGACGACGGGGAGATGAACAACCTGCAGATCTCGGTGATCCGCATCAAGAAGGGCATTGCCTGGACCAAGGCCAAGGTCAGGGAGTTCATGCAGGCCCACTTCAAGCAGAGAGAGGCCGACGAGGTGAAGCCCTTGGATGAGCTGTACGACAAGAAGGTGAACTGCATCGCCAACCACACCGGGGCCGACATCAACCGCGACATCGACTTCCTCAAGAACGGCAACGGCACCACCAGCGGCATCGGGAGCAGCGTGGAGAAATACATCATCGACGAGGACCACATGTCCTTCATCAACAACCCCAACCTCACCGTGCGCGTCCCCATCGCCGTGGGCGAGTCCGACTTCGAGAACCTCAACACGGAGGATTTCAGCAGCGACACGGATCCTGATGGCAGCAAAGAGGTGGGAGAGAGGCCTCCAAACTCACTCGGGGTGTTGGGAGGGAGGGCTCCAAACTCACTTGGGGTGTTGGGAGGGAGGGCTCCAAACTCACTTGGGGTGTTGGGAGGGAGGGCTCCAAACTCACTTGGGGCGTTGGGAGAGAGGGCTCCAAACTCACTTGGGGTGTTGGGAGAGAGGGCTCCAAACTCACTCGGGGTGTTGGTTTGGAGGGCTCCAAATTCACTCGGGGTGTTGGTTTGGAGGGCTCCAAATTCACTCGGGGTGTTGGTTTGGAGGGCTCCAAATTCACTTGGGGTGTTGGTTTGGAGGGCTCCAAACTCACTCGGGGCGTTGGTTTGGAGGGCTCCAAACTCACTCGGGGCGTTGGTTTGGAGGGCTCCAAACTCACTTGGGGCGTTCAGCCCACTGGGAGGACCAGGAAGAGCTGGGTGGTTCCAGCACTCAGCTTTTGTTTGTGTTGGGACGTTGTCTTTGCACTCAAAATGGAATTTCTTGTGCTAGTAGATCTGTAGAAAGGCACAAATACTTATATAATAAAAATATATATAAAATAAATGTATGCAATCATAGAATTGTTATATAAATATATAGACTATATATAGTATATATTTATATATAAAATATAAAAACAGTATAGTATAACTAATAATAAAATGTAATAAATAATAATAAATATATATAAATAGTATAGTATAAATACTATATATTTATATATACTATATATATGCTATATATTTATGTATACTATATATTTATGTATCCTATATATATATACTAAATATGTTTGTATTTAATTTTATATTTAGTGTATATTTATATATTCTAAATATATACCATACATATTTACCATAGTTATAGTAAAAGAAATATAATCATAGTAAAATAAAATAGAAAATAAATAAAATATATGTATAATCACAAAATGCAATGTAAAAATACTAAATATATATATATATATATAAAAATTAAAAATATATTATCATAGTAAATTATGTGTAATAATAGAATTGCTTGAGTTGAAAGGAACTTAAACATGATCTAGTTCCAAGCCCCTCCATGGTCAGGGACACCTTTCATAATGCAAATATTTAATCCTGCCTGTCCTGTTAACATCAGACATAAGCTGGGTCAGGATCTCAGTGACTGAAGTGAGGAAACAACTTCCATGGCAGCAAACGTGGTGAACAAACGGCTGAGTCCTCGTGAAGTTTGGTGCTTTTTGGGGCTGATGTTTGGTGTTGGTTGAGCTGGGGTTTTGTGCTGCAGAAACTCGACGAGAGCAGCTCCTCTGAGGGCAGCACCATCGACATAAAGCCCGAGGTGGAGGAAGTGCCCGTGGAGGCTCCGGAGGAGTACCTGGACCCTGATGCCTGTTTCACAGAGGGTGAGAAGGGGAGCAAGGAGGAGGCTCTGGGATGTTCTGGGGAGCAGTCTGGATGGGCTCCCCTCAGGGCTAGGTCAGCCTGTGTCACAGCTGAGGCAGAGACAAAACAAAGCAAAAAATCCATTTTCAGAAGGTTCCAAACTGTTTTTGTTATAGCATGTGTGCTTTGTGTACACTCTTACAAAACTCATAAGTTTACGCTTTGTTCATTGGTCACGAGAGACAAACAAAGTGCTCATTGGAATAATTGCAGGTTTCTCTTATTTATCCTTTTCTTTCTCAGTTTCTACGTCAGTGACCTTGGTAGGAAATTCTTTCAGGGCTAAACACGGATCCTCTTATCAAATTCTCTCTGGCTCTCAGACACTGCTGTGAAACCTCTTCCACAAGCCTGGATCAGGGCTGGCCCTCAGCTTATCTCGAGGCCCTTCTTGGATGCTGGTGCACTGATTGAGGGGAATTTGCAAAGTGAAGCTCTCAGAGATGCAGCTGCCACCGCTAGGATGTAGACCACAAATCATTCAGTAGTTTGTGTGGGAAGGGACCCTAAACTTATCCAGATTTACCCCCTGCCATGGCAGGGACATCTCCCACCATCCCAGATTGCCCCAGGCCCCATCCAGCCTGACCTTGGCCGCTTCCGGGGATCCAGGGGCACCCACAGCTGCTCTGGGCACCTGTGCCAGGGCCTGCCCACCCTCAGAGGGGGAATTTCTAAAGAGTCAGAGATGACCTGTAATGGAACAAGATGATTTTTGTGCAGCTGGTGCCTCGAGTTCTCAGATGCTGAGTACTTTTCCTTTCCTTTCCTGTAATTGGCCTCGATGTCTTTCGAGGGCCGATCCGTTACAGGAATTCCCAAGGCAAAAATGCTTTAAATGGTTCAAGGTTATTTTATCAGCAAGTTTTCCATTTGTCTCCTCAAGAACGTGGACCTCACCAAACAGAACGAGCTGATCTGTTCCCAAATTGATGTCAGCTCTGGTGCCCAGGCACAGAAGTGGCAAAACAACCCTAAAATCCTCAAGAACGCGAAAATTTAAACTCGCTCAGCATGGTTCATATTGGTGACATCAAAGCTGCTTCTAGACAGTGAGAATTTAATGTTTTTACCATAAATCTTGTGTTTCCTGAGTGAAACTGTGCCCTGTCCCTGTTCCAGGTTGCATGCAGCGCTGCAAGTGTTGTCAGGTCAATATTGAGGAGGGGCTGGGAAAGTCGTGGTGGACCTTGAGGAAAACTTGTTTCCTAATTGTGGAGCACAATTGGTTTGAGACTTTCATCATCTTCATGATCCTCCTGAGTAGTGGCGCTCTGGTGAGTAAAATTAAAAATAAAAAGAAAAAGTAAAACCCCAGCAGTTCAGAGGGGTTGGGCTTGGGGACATCTGATGGTGTACAGGAAATTTTGGGAAAAAGCAAATCTTGGAAATCCCTACCTGGAAAACAAGACAAGCTTTTATTAGTGATTTTTGTTTAGTTTAAATTAAGAACAAAGCCTTCAGATCTGGGTTCTGATCCTAGTTTGACTAGAAATGTGAGGATCTGGGGAAAAGTCAGCCTGTATCTATGTCTGATTTCACAGAAAAAACCAAAAAACCCCAGAATCGCTGAGGTTGGAAAAGCTCTCCAACACCATGAAGTCCAGGCTGTGACTGGAACAAAATCAATTTTCTATGTTTGATTTATATATATATATAAATAAAATATGTGTATTTAATCTATATCTTTATCTATATCGTTATATCTATATCCATATATCTATTTATATATATTTATATATAGTGTGTATGTGTTTATATATTTATATAAAATATATATTTTTAATACTTAGTTTTTAATATTAAAAAATTTTAAAATCTATATATTTAGCTCATCTATAACTGTACATTGGACTCACTTCAGTGTAATTTGAAGCTCCTGGGCTGTGCAATAAATCCCATTTAATGACACTTGCACCTGGTTATTTCCAGGCTTTTGAGGACATTTACATCGAGCAGAGGAAAACCATCCGGACCATCCTGGAGTATGCAGACAAGGTCTTCACTTACATTTTCATCCTGGAGATGCTGCTCAAGTGGTGTGCCTATGGATTTGTGAAGTTCTTCACCAACGCCTGGTGCTGGCTGGATTTCCTCATCGTGGCTGTATGTATCCTCTCCTCTTCCTCCTGCTTGGGATGGTTCCTCCTCACATCCTACCTGGGTCCCACATTTAACAGCCCCAGCATCTGTGAGTTCCCAAAACGAGGAAGGAGCCCTTCACCTCTCAGTGCAGCCGTGGGATCTCTGCCCCGCAGGGACCAAGGAGGATTTTCCAGCCCTTGGCTCTTTTTTTCTGTGCTGAAAATGGAATTTTTTAGGAGACCTGGCCGTGTTTTGGAGGTGTTACCATGGGAAAGCTGTGCAGATGTGGAATTCCTTGGGGATGTTCCTGGGAGTTGCACCCTCTGTAATCATTTTCTTGCACTGTTAATGGTGAGGGGGTGATGGGGCAGCAGAACCTCCCCATCCCAGCACCCCCACTCCTGAACACTGGATTTGTGAAAATCTCAATCCTTGGAGAGCTGATTGAGCACAATCAGGTTCAGCATTATCCATCTTCTGTTCAAAAGAAACAGGAAAGAAAGAGCAGGATGATATCAAACAAAAAGCTCAGAGTGGTGGAGAGTGAGGGACAGATCCACCCTGGAATCCCCTGCAGAACGTCTTGGGAGGGAGGAGAAATCTAAGAAATAAAAAAAAAAAGGTGAATAAATTGTAGAATTAGGAGGGAAAAAAAGACAATAGAGAGAAGTTTTAGCAATAAATTTGGCTCTGAAGCACAGCGAGGGAATTTAAAATAAATGGAATTTAAAATAAATGGAATTTAAAATAAAAGGAATTTAAAATAAACGGAATTTAAAATAAACGGAATTTAAAATAAATGGAATTTAAAATAAATGGAATTTAAAATAAATGGAATTTGAAATGAATGGAATTTAAAATAAACGGAATTTAAAATAAACGGAATTTAAAATAAATGGAATTTCTGCTGTCCAGAGTGGTAGAAAATGGTGTAATTCAATAGGAAATTTCAGAACCAGGAAATTTAGAATCCCAAGTGCTTGGATTCTCTTGAAGTGTTTCAGCACATCCATCTGGGATTCAGTGGCTCTAGTGGCTGCCCCAAGAGCAAGTATGTTAAAAAAGAATTCCCAGTTTTTCCAAGCTTCTCCTTTGGAACACACTGTGTATGATTCAGTTGCTGTTCAGCACCATTATCACTCTGGAAATATTCCTGAGTAGGTGGAAGGAACTAAGCTTGGAATTCAGGGGCAGAAGTGACTCAAACTCTGCTTCCTGTAGGAAAATTGAAATTTTAAATTTCAATTTTTTTTTTATTTTTTTTTTAAATCCTCTCTGATCCCCTCAACACCTTTCCTTGGACGCGACCTGCGTGTTATAAGTTTTATTTTCTGACAGAAAAGAAATTTAAAATAAATAAATAAATAAATAAATAAATAAATGTAAATTTGGAAATAAATGAATAAATAAATTTATTTTCTGGATCTCTCTTGCTGCCTGAAGATAAAGTACAAGTTTAATTCCAGTTTAATTCCAATTTAATCCCAGTTTAATTCCAATTTAATTGCAGTTTAATGGGCAGGTGTGGTACAAGTTTCATTTCCTTCCCATTTGTCTGGGAGTGGAGTAAAGATCAGGAGCTTTCCAGGCAGGAAGGGAACAATGAGGGAACAAATACAGAAGGGTTTGCAATTCCCAGGGCTTTAGGAATTTTAGAATTCCTGTTTCCCCTTGATGCCGTGGACAGAAGAGTTGCACAATTTTCCCTGGGGAGAAAAAAAAAAAAAAAAAAAAAAATTAAAAAATCTGAAATGTGACTTTGAGGTGCCAAAACATCCCTCAACAAAACCTCAGCAATGCTTCGTGTCCCGTATCTGTTGAATCGCATTTTTTGAACCCCAAATTTTGTGGCGTGTCGTGGAAGGGGCTGGAGCGAGGCAGGGCAGCAGGGAATGAGCCTTTGCATCCTAACAACACTCTTGGATGTTATTTTGCAGGTTGCTATAGCATTGTCCAATTCCCCTCCTCCTCATCCCCAAAGCTTCCCGGGTGTGTTTGTGAAGACTTTTTCTGGGTAATAATGAAGGATTCTGCTTTTCAGTCAATCTGGGATTCCCTTTGTCCGACCTCGGTGCCTGCTGTGTCTTCTGTTGGAATGTCCTCAGGGAATAATCCTCAAAGATTCTTTATTAAGAGCTCAAACAGCCTTTTTCTGGCATGGTCTTAGAGTCCTGCTCGGGAGTAAGGTGTTACCCTGAGGGGAAAAATCTCTTGAGAGTGAGAATTCTTTGTTCAAGCGATGGTTTGGGCTGGAAGGGACCCTAAACTCAGGGACACCTTTAACCATTCCTGTCCAGCCTGGCCTTGGGCACTTCCAGGGATGGGACACTTCCAGTGTTACATTTACAGCGTTATTTAAACACACCACATCTCCAAAACCATTGAATTTTTATATTTAATTATATTCATATTTAGGATTTTAACATACCAGGATTGCCCTGGCCTGGCTGAGCTGATTTTGCCTCACAAAAGCTTTGTTGGAACCTTTGGGACACCCCTGGCATGGTTCAAAGCAGTAAAAATTTTAAAAGGGGGTGGAAATCACCAATCTATTGTGGCCACTTACTTTTGGGGAAGATACCATAGAATCCTGGGATGTTTTGAGTTGGAAGAAACCTTAAAATCATCTCATTCCAAGTCCTCTGGGGAAACCCTTAAGAAGATGGAAAAAGCACATCAGCCACATGCCCAAAAAAAAAAGAGAAAATCTCAATTTTCCCACACATTTATGCATTTAAAATTCAGATTTGATATTTCCCAGAAATAAGTGTGGAATAAGAATCATCCTTCTAATTGATTCTATTAATTCTAATTATTATTCTAATATCTCTTCCATAAAAAAATAACACATAGGAAGTGTCCTATTCTGAGAATTCACCTGAAACCCCAGCTGGTCCAGGAGGAGCTCCTGTGTTCTTTTGTTTGTTGCTGTACATGGATGTCTTTTTTTTTTTTTTTTTTTTTTTTTTTTTTTTCCTTAAAAAAGGTTTACGTCTCTTTTTTATCTGTCTGAAGTGTGATGGTAGAGAAAAATGGGAAAAAATGGTAGCAAAAAATAGGGAAAATGGTAGCAAAGAATGGGAATAGTGGCAGCTGCTGTGCTGTGTCTGTCACTGTTTACACGTGGCCGAGTTGTGTCTGGACTTGGTGGGTTTAAGGATCTCTGAAAATTCAGATTTAGAGCCTAAATCCGACTCCAGGCTGCTCAACAGGTCACCCAGTATAACCCAGTACATCCCAGTCCTTCACTGCACACTCCTGTGGCTGATGAGGTTGGGATTTGGGGAAAACCAGGAGAAATTTGGGATGGGACGCAGGGAAATGGGACAAAACAGGATTGGGATGAGGGAAAATGGAGCTGGGATTGGGAAAAATGGGAGGAAAACAGGATTGAGATGGGGAAAAAGGGAGAAAACACCTGGACTGGACGAAAATGGAGGATTCTGGAGCTGGGGTTGGGAAAAAATTGGGAAAACTGGAGATGTTGGTTTTGGGATGTGGAAGAAACCTTGGGAAAAGCAATTCCTGGGAGTCCTCAGGCACGGTGACCATTTTCCCTCATCCCAATCCTGTTTCATCCCATTTTCCCCCATCACATCCCTGTTTTTCCTGGCTTCTCCCCCAGTCCCAACCTCAGCAGCTGCAGGAGCGTGCGGTGAAGCCCTGGGCTGTACTGGGCTGTACTGGGCTGTACTGGGCCAGTTGGAAAGGCCTTGGAAAAGGGATCAGAGATGCTGTAGTTCAGCACAGGAATTTGGACAGCTCTAGAACAGAATCACTGTCAGAGCAGGCAGAAAGCAGAGCTGCTCTGTGTGCTACTGTCCTGGTTGTGCATGGGAGGCGTTTGAGGAAGTTTCCCTACCCTGGCAGTGATGTCCTTCCACTCATCAGCGGCCCAAAATTGGTTTAAAACCAAATTTCCCGGAAATTTGGGGGTTTGGTTTTAAACCAGTTTGGTTTGAAAAGTACAAGCAAAGCATTGAACTTAGCAGGCTTGAATTGGCACCACTCCCTTGGGTGTTTCAGTTATTGCAGTGTCTCACTGCTTTGCCACTAATATTCTGATATTTTGGTGCTTTTTCCCCCCATTTGGGATTGAAAGAGTCTCCTAAGAACATGCAGAAAAAAAAAAAAAAGTGCAGTAAAAAAAATGAAATAAAGGGTATTTCGTATCAATGGATTTCCCAGGTGCTTTTAGAACAAGAATGTGGAATTTTGTACTAAATCCCAATTAGCTCATAACCAGAGAGAAAATAATGTATTTGAAACCAATTTGGTTTAAAATTATTATTCACTATTATTTATTTTAAGCCAATTTGGTTGAAAATGACTACATTTTAAAATTTCAATTCATGGAAAAAAACGAAATTATTCATGTAACATTTTCAGAACATCTTCACCCGATGGGGTCCAACACCTGCCCCAGGCTGGGGCGCTGAGGCAGGAGGAGCTGGGCTGAGGCTCAGCGTTCCCAGAGCGCCGCGGTGGCTGTGCAGAGCTTGGCCCAGGTGTGCAGTGTGTGTATTTATCTGTATTCTTTCTCATAGGTACCTTTAACATTTGTCTGGCTTAAATTTCATGGGCGCCGCCGGGATCCCTGCAGCCGGTAAAGGGCGAGGGTAAGGTTTTTGTCATCGTTTGGGCTCTTCCTTCCAACAGCCCCTCTCCGTGTGTGTCTCTGCCTCTCTCTCTCTCTCTCTCTCTCTCTCTCTCTCTCTCACTGATCTCTCCCCTCTTGGTCTTTTCTCAACTGCATTATTTCCTTCCAGGTCGGTTCAGTCAAGTGAAGTAGGCAGCTGGTGTCATGGCTTCGGTATTTGGGGCGGCCCAGGTGGCTCCTGGGCTGGGCAATCAGGGCTAGGGGATCCAATCTAACAGTCTGGAACCTTTTTTTTTTTCTTTTTTTCTTTTTTTTTTTTTTTTCATTTCTTTTTTTATATTTTTTTTCTTTGTTGTTGTTGTTTTGTTTTCTTTCTTTCTCTTTTTTGTTTTTTGTTTTTTTCTCTATTTTTTTTCTGGTTTCTTTTTCTATTTTTTTTCTATTTTCTGTGTAGGTCTCTTTAGTCAGCCTTATAGCTAATGCCCTGGGCTACTCGGAACTAGGTGCCATAAAATCCCTTAGGACACTAAGAGCCTTGAGGCCTTTAAGAGCGTTGTCCCGATTTGAGGGGATGAGGGTAAGATGCCATTAGCAGCTGATCCTTCTGCATGCCCGTGGAGCATTTTATTTTTGAAAGCATGCTAGAACTGATCAAAACCGGTGGAAAGAAAATTCCAAACAGAATCATGATGCAGCTGCTGACTTGATCACCTTTATGTGGATGTACCCTCACCCTGCCCACCGCTGCACCCTCCCCTCTAACAAAGGGAGATGCATCAGCTGCCTCATTACATTAATTACTGGCCCAAACCACCCATTTGTAGCCGATGTTGACACTTGGCTGTTCTCATTTGGCCTGGCTTTGACCTCGAGCATCCGAGGGGCTTCTCAGCTGTAACTTTTTTTTTACCTAGGGAGAATCACCAGGTGCAAAGAAGCAGAATTGGAACCACCTCAGGGTCTCCAGGTGTTGGCTGTTGGTGGAATTGGATTGAAAGATTCTGTCTGAGAGGGGGTTTTTAAAAAAGTAACCAGGGGGAAAAGGCTGCTGCCTCTGGTGGGTCGCTGCAGGAAGGGACTGGGGGGAGCTCAGCTCTTTGAAAACTTTGGTTTCATTCCTCTTGTTGCACCTTGTTGTTCTCGGTCCAGTCTGGTGGTGACTGGCAGCCTTGTCTGGTAGTGAAGCTTTTCCTTTCTGTCCCCTTCCTTTTTTCCATGCTTTTTTGGTCCCTGTCCTGTCACTGTGGAACCAGAACAAAGCACAAGCAAAGCATTGAACTTAAACAAGCTCGAATTGGCACCACTCCCTTGGGTGTTTCAATTATTGCAGTGTCTGGCTGCTTTGCCACTAATATTCTGACATTTTGGTGCTTTTTTCCCCATTTGGGATTGAAAGAGTCTCCTAAGAACATTAAAAAAAATAGTAAAAAACTGAAATAAAGGGTATTTCATATCAATGGATTTCCCAGGTGCTCTTAGAACAAGAATGTGGGGTTTTGTACTAAATCCCAGTTAGATCATAACCAGAGGAAAAAATCACATATTTTAAATAATAAGGGAAGGGAATAGCAGTCACAGTTTTATTTCAGGGTCTGAGTGGGGCAATTCCACCTGGATCCTCCTGATCTTTGGAGCATAACAGCCCAGAATCCAGCCCAGGAGGAGCAGAGAGCTGAGGAGGCTCCTCAAACTCCCTGGGAAGTAACAGAAATACCTGAGCTCCAAATCCAAGGCAGGTGTTTCCTCTCTAAGACCTTCTCCTGCTGTTATTTCTTTGTGTCGTGAGTTTAATTCTAGATTTGAATCCACAGCAGAGGCACAAAGGAAGAAAAATTTCCTTTCACACAAAGGTGGAGCTTTCACTGGGCTGGGTTTGGGTCCGACCCAGAAGTTTGATCACAAAGAACAGGCCTAGCACTAAACCTGGAGAAACTAAAAGCTAGTTTTAAGCCATGCTGGGGAGAAGATTTCTGATGTACAGGCAGGAAATTCTCGTGCCTCAAGTGGGGGATTTTCACCACGGGAAAATTGATGGTTATGACTGCAGCCCTGTCAGCTCCCTAGGCCCAATTACCTTTCCTTTGTTTTGGAGACGAGTGTCAGTGCCCCGTCCAACCAGAGCAATTTAAAAGATCTGAAATGCCTTTGCAAAGGAGACTGAAACTGTAGTTCTTTGCTTTTCTCTCCTCCATAGCAATCTGCATTTCCAGGAGCTTGGTCTGCTCTGAGCTCGGTCAGGGAGTTTGATAGTGATGCTGTGAGACGTGCATGTGTTCTTGTCAGTCTGCACACAAAAGCCACGCTCCTCCTTTGCCTCCTTTTGGAAAGCTCTGTAGATTCAATGAACCAGAAAGGACCATATTGCAGGAGGATATTACCCTTCTTTTGCTTCACGTGGTAGCTGGAATAAATCAATGGAATAAATCAATGTATTCGTAGGAGGATGTGACCCAAAAAGTGCTGCTGGTCCAGCAGCTGAGCATCCTGCTGGGATGAAGGGAGAGCGAGAGCAAAGGCATCCACCTGCAGCCCTTTGGGGCTCTCACCTGTGCCCTCCTGGCTGTAGTGATGAATTCCTGACATCATTTACCAGCTGGAATGGAGGATTCACCATCTAGACCACTATGGTCTTCATTTTCCCTCCATTTTTCTATCTCAGACTGCTTTGGGTTGGGAGGGACCTTAAAACCCATCCAGTCCCACCCCCTGGACACCTCCCAGCAGCCCAGACCTCCCAGCCCAGTCCAAGCTGCTGTGGTGGCCATGGGTGGTGGTGGCTTCCAGCAAGGAGAGCAGAAGGACCAGGAGGAGCCGTGGCCGATGTTCCACCCCTGGGGCCTCCCAAGTCCCCGTGTGTGGTTGAGCTGCCTTTCAAAACTAAGGCAGATGGTTCAGCTGATGTTCATCTATTAAAGGAACCTAAATTAGGAGATCATAATAAAAGATTTAACATCCTGCTGACCTGCCTCTATTAAAAGCTTACATTTGGCCGTGTGGTGGCCGGGGATGCTCGGGGACGCGGCGCTCCCAAACCGTGAAGGGCTAAAATTAGGAAGAGATGAGCTCTGACAAAACCCATCCTCATTGCCGAGCGTTTGCTGCCCTGTGGAGGAGGGACCGTGGCTTTTGTGTGCTGGTGAGCCCGCCAGGCTGCATGCTCAGCTCTCTGCCTGGGACTACACGACTGGCCTTGCTTAGTCCACAGTATGATCTCGGTGTTAGTCCGTGCTTTAGTGTGACCACAGTGATGCTGGGCTTGGTCCTGGGCCCCTGCAGGGAGCAGGACCAGGCCCCGAGTGAAAACAGCCCTGTTTGAACGTGGGGAATGGCTGCAGGGGCTGCTGGCTGGGAAAACCTCTGGAACCCAGGAGCTGAAGTGTCCTCACACTTGGCTCTGAGAAAATTCCATCAGGAGCCTGTTTGTTACGACAGTCTGAGCCCCCCTCTGCCTTTGGGCAGTTAAAATGACAGAAAATAATTGGTTTGTTGAAGAACAAAGAGTCCAGACTCCATAAATCCAACGATGTGGCTTGAAAAGAGAAATTATTTTGAAATATATACGTATTATATACTATGTATATAATATAATGTAATATAATGTAATATAATGTAATATAATTGCAATATAATGTAATATAATTATAATGTAATATAATTATAATATAATATAATATACAGTATGCAATATATAGTATGCAATATCTAACATACAATATATAATATGCAATAGACAATATATCATATACTATATACAATATATAATACAAACAATACAATATACTATATACAAAATATAATGTAATACAATATACATTACAATAATCATAATACAAACACATATTTTGAAAACACAGCTTCCCTGGTTGCCTTTGAAGCAGAATTTGAAGCTTGCCACAAATTCACTGCCAGATTCTGCACGGATCAATGCCCAGCCCGATGTCAGCGGCCTCCCCCATTCCCCCCCAAAAACAGCTGTACTTTTGCTTGCTGTCTCCTGCCTCGTGTTTTATACTGAAACTTTTTCCCACCCCTTCCAACACAGGTGGTTGTCAATGCCTTGGTTGGCGCTATCCCTTCCATTATGAATGTCTTGTTGGTCTGCCTTATCTTCTGGCTGATTTTCAGCATTATGGGGGTTAACCTGTTTGCCGGGAAATATCATTACTGCTTTAATGAAACAGCTGAGCATCGCTTTGAGATAGATGTTGTTAACAACAAGACAGAATGCGAGGCTCTGATGCCACCCAACTCCACGGAGATCCGATGGAAGAATGTGAAAATTAACTTTGACAACGTTGGGGCAGGATATCTGGCTCTGCTGCAAGTTGTAAGTTTGGGTTTCTACCATTGTCCCTTTAAAGTACCCTAAACTGAGGGGCTGGAGCTGCATCCCCCCTCTAAAATACCCCAAACTGAGGGGCTGGAGCTTCATCCTCCCCTAAACCACCCCAAACTGAGGGGCTGGAGCTGCATCCCCCCTCTAAAATACCCCAAACTGAGGGGCTGGAGCTCTAAGACACCCCAAACTGAGGGGCTGGAAATACCAAATGCTCCTGGTGCATTTTATGGGTTTCCCTCTCTCTGAAATCCAGCATCCACTGGGGTTAGGGCTGGAATGAATTTGCCATTTTATATTTCTTCTCTTTCCTAATTTATGGGTCTCAATAAGAGGCCCCAAGTCCCCCCCTCACCCTCAGCCTGCTTGAACCTCGTGAGGTTCGACTCCTTGAGCTTGATTAATGTGATTTAGATGAAATGAAAAGAGAAATGTTGAAATAATATTAAAGTTCCTTATACAGGGCCATCAAGAGTGCCAGGGAGTCCCTGACAGAGCTGGCATCATTCTTATATTTTGGGTGAATTCTGTCTCTGTGTTTTCTCTGCCAGGCTACATTCAAGGGCTGGATGGACATCATGTATGCAGCTGTAGATTCCAGAAAGGTAACCTGGCAAAACTCCCCTTGTTTCTATCTGCTCTTTTGCTTTGCTAAAATCGAGAGTAAAAGTTGTAGAATTGTGTTTGTAGCGAGTATTTAATGCTGGGATTGTTTCCTTTGGGGGTCTGATGAGTTAAAAGATGCTGAAGAAAATCCCAAAAAGGGCAGGTTCTTCTGGTTGGTTTTTTTTGTTGCAACCGATTTTTGATCTTTGATGATTTGGAAACGCAACCAATCTCATTTTGGCTGTGCTTGTATGATGTCTTTGAAATGTTCTTTGTTGTTTTTCTTATCTCCCCTTCAGCAAGAAGAGCAGCCCAAATACGAGGACAACATTTACATGTACATTTATTTTGTTATCTTCATCATCTTTGGCTCCTTTTTCACCCTGAACTTGTTCATTGGTGTCATCATTGACAACTTCAATCAACAAAAGAAAAAGATAAGTGATCTGTGTTTGCTGATTCCAGCTCAGACCTGTTCCAAGACTGTTGGCTCTTCAGGCTGGTGGGTTTTTCTGCAAAATAAAGTCATTTTGGGGCACAAAGCTCCTTTTTTAGAGCTGTGGGCCTCTTGGTGCCTCAGAGGAATGGCTGAGCATGACATGCTTGGTTTAAACTACAGCCAGATTAAACATTTTCCCTAGATTTTCATGCATTTTGGGGTTTTTTTTAATGCCTTGACTAAAATCCAGACTGGAAGCAAGATGTCTTCCTTGCCTCAGTCTCTGTCTCAAATCCTGCTTTTCTTTGAAAAAAAAGTTGTGAATTTGGGTTTCTACCATTGTCCCTTTAAAATACCCCAGGATGAAGCTCTGATTTGGGATGGATTTCCATGGTTGCAGCTCCTGGAAATGCCCTCACAGCTGCTCACCACAGAGGGAAGAGAGGGGTGGGAAAGGAGGCAGTGCAATGAAAACCATAAATTTCAATTTATAGGAAATTTAAAATTTTATTTTTGATTAAGAGCAGTGCACCCTGGGTGTTGGTGTGAGTTATTTCTGTCTGAGGTAGCTGCCACCACCCTCTCACCTGGCAGGTCTCACCTGAGCTGGGCTTTACTCCTTCCCCTTCTGGTTCACGAGCTGATTGTAACCAGTTTTCCTTTTGCCCCTTTACTTTGGAGGTCAAGATATTTTCATGACAGAAGAACAAAAGAAGTACTACAATGCCATGAAAAAACTGGGCTCAAAGAAGCCTCAAAAACCCATTCCCCGACCTCTGGTGAGTACATGAGAAAATAAACCTGTGGAGGAGATTTCAAAGGAGCTTTTTCTCCAAAATCATCCCTAGTTTTAGCTCATGTTGGGCCCTCATCACCCTGGTTTTGTCAGTGTAACTCAGTTGTCACCTGCCAAGGTGGAAACACTTGTCCTGGGGTTGGTGTTAGTCAGTTCATCACCTGAACCAAGAAATCCCAGAACTTAACTTGATTGAGAGGCCTTAGATGTGGAGTAGGAGCCTCCTGGCACTCGCAGGAGAACCTTTGGCAATCATCCAGCCTTGGGGGCTTTGCTGGTGGAGAACTGAGCTCATTTCCCTGGTTTCTGAAGGGCTCTGGATCCCTCAGAAAGCCAAAAAGGGGGATTGGGTTGAGTCCTTTAGGGGCTGTGTGGATAAAGCATCCTGCTGGTGGTGCCAGGACACCAGAGGGGCTGGGTTCTCCTGCAGGTGCCCATCAGTGCAAGGATCTGGCTGCTCTCCCCAGCTGTGACTGCAAAGGCCCAGCAGAGAGCAGGAGGTGCTGCTAGCAGGGGTGGAGCAGCATGTTGGGCTATAGATAATTGCATTTTCTGCCTTTGCCCTAACCAGACTGGCTTGTGGGCAGGGTTTGCCTTGAAAGCTTTATTCAATACTGACACAATTACATCCTCGTCCCTCTTTCCACCAGTGGTGCAATAATTTGTTGGCTAATGGTAAATTAGGAGGAGATTCCTCCCTGTGAGGATGGCGAAGCCTTGGCTTGGGCTGTCCAGAGGAGCTGTGGGTGCCCCTGGGAGTATCCAAAGCCAGGTTGGACAGGGCAGGGGGTGGAATGGGATCACCTGAAGGATGTTTCCAATCCAAACCATTCCACGCTTCCATGGCTGTTGTTCAGACTTGGTTCCTTGTCTCTCCTGCTCCCCAGAACCGCATCCAAGGAGCCGTCTTCGACTTTGTCACTCAGCAAGCCTTCGACATCGTCATCATGATGCTCATCTGCCTCAACATGGTGACCATGATGGTGGAGACAGACACGCAGAGCAAGCAGATGGAGGACATCCTTTACTGGATCAACTTTGTGTTTGTCATCTTTTTCACCTGTGAGTGCGTGCTGAAGATGTTCGCCTTGAGGCACTACTATTTCACCATCGGGTGGAACATCTTCGACTTCGTGGTTGTGATTCTGTCCATCGTGGGTAAGTGTGACACCTCTCAGAGCTCGTGGCTGAGACAGAGACAACGCAAAGCAGCACAACTGCATTTTCAGAAGGCTTCAAACCCGTTTTTATTTTAGCGTGCATGCTTTCTGTACATTCTTACAAAGCTCGTAAGTTTGTACTTTGCTCACTGGTCACGAGAGACAAACAAAGTGCTCATTGGAATTTCTCTGATTTATCCTTCTTTTTTTCTTGGTTTCTGTGTCGACTACCTTGGTAGGAAATTCTTTCAGGGGTAAATGTGGATCCTCCTATAAACCTTCTCTCTGGCTCACAGAAGTTGCTGTAAAACCACTTCCACACTTAGAGGTCACTGAGTGCCAGGCTGGTTTGGCATTTTTAGGGTAGAACATGTCTTTGAAAGGGATCTGTAGGTACCAGGACCTCAAGGTTCTCTTTGAGCCTTGGGAAGACACTGTGGCAGAATTTATCTGAATTTATTTACGAAGCCCTGACTGATGCCCCTTCCCTCTGTTCTGATATTCCAGTTGTGTGGGGTAAACCACTTGACAATTGCTCTGTCTGTAAAAATGTGAAGTTTCAGTCACTTCATCAGAATATTTTAATGCTCAGTAACCCCTGAAAATTGCCCTACAGTGCTTCTTGCCATAGCACAGGCCTTTCCACATTGTTTGCAGTTTGCTTGAATGTTAAATCCGTGTTTCCTCCAACAGGTTTTGAGGTTTTTAGCATCTAATCTGCAAAATACGCACAACCTCACAATGGCTGTGCCCATTCCCTGGGGAGCCTGGGCATTGCCTGAACCCTCTGGGAATTTTCTCCTGCTATCCCTCCCCTGGCACAGCTCCAGCTGTCCCCTCACTGCTCACAAGGAGCAGAGATCAGAGCTGTCCCTCCCCTGCTCCTCAGGAGCGTTTACCTGCCTGAACACGAGACCCCTCCATCCCAGGCCCCCTCTGAACAGTCCACCCCCGCAGTTCCACGTGTCCCGTGCACCACTGAGCCCAGAGGAAGCGGCAGCCTGTGCGTCTCCCCTGTCACACCTGTTGCCTCTCTCCTTTAGGGATGTTCCTGGCTGAAATCATTGAGAAGTACTTCGTGTCCCCCACTCTGTTCCGAGTCATCCGCCTGGCTCGCATCGGCCGCATCCTGCGATTGATCAAGGGAGCCAAGGGGATCCGCACGCTGCTTTTTGCCTTAATGATGTCCCTGCCTGCCTTGTTCAACATCGGCCTCCTGCTCTTCCTGGTCATGTTCATCTTCTCCATCTTCGGCATGTCCAACTTCGCCTACGTCAAGCACGAGGCCGGCATAGACGACATGTTCAACTTTGAGACCTTTGGCAACAGCATGATCTGCTTGTTCCAGATCACCACCTCGGCCGGCTGGGACGGGCTCCTGCTGCCCATCCTGAACCGGCCCCCGGACTGCGACCTGGACAAGGAGCACCCGGGCAGCGGCTTCAAGGGGGACTGCGGGAACCCCTCGGTGGGGATATTTTTCTTTGTGAGCTACATCATCATCTCCTTCCTGATCGTGGTCAACATGTACATCGCCATCATCCTGGAGAACTTCAGCGTGGCGACGGAGGAGAGCGCGGACCCGCTCAGCGAGGACGACTTCGAGACCTTCTACGAGATCTGGGAGAAGTTCGACCCCGACGCCACGCAGTTCATCGAGTACAGCAAGCTGGCGGACTTCGCCGACGCCCTGGAGCATCCCCTGCGCGTCCCGAAGCCCAACACCATCGAACTCATCGCCATGGACCTGCCTATGGTAAGTGGGGACAGGATCCACTGTTTGGACATCCTGTTTGCCTTCACCAAACGTGTCCTGGGGGACAGCGGGGAGCTGGATATCCTGAGACAGCAGATGGAGGAGAGGTTTGTGGCTTCCAACCCTTCCAAAGTGTCTTATGAGCCCATCACCACCACGCTGCGGCGCAAGCAGGAGGAGGTGTCGGCGGTGGTGATCCAGAGGGCTTACAGGGCTCGTTTGGCACGACGGGGCTTCATCAGCCGGAGGCCTGCCGCCACCAAACTGGAAAACGGGGGAGCCAACAGGGAGAAAAAGGAGGGCACCCCCTCCACGGCGTCCCTGCCGTCCTACGACAGCGTCACCAAACCCGAGAAGGAGAAACAGCAGCGGGCGGAGGAGGGCAGGAGAGAAAAGGCCAAGAGACAAAAAGACGGCAGGGCGGCCAAGTCTTGAGACACACACACACACACACACACACACACACACACAGAGAGAGAGAGAGAGGAAAAAATTAACAACAAAAAAAAATAGTAGAATTGTACGAATTAAAATATTTGCAAGTGAAAAAAAAAAAAACAAAAAAAAAAGATTGTTTACAAACTTCCTGAAATATATCAATACAGAACAGCTGTGGAGACACTTACCTGAAGATCTTATACCAAACATAGTCTGCTTACTGTGTGACAGCGTTGCATCTAAAGCAGTGACCTACCACCTGTTTAAAGGACCCTGTAAACAAACATTTAAACACAAAAAAAAAAAAGGAAAAAAAATGGATTTTCTATTGTTTGGGCAGGTGGATACTGCATGTTCCACATCAGTCAATGCAACTTAGGACAAACAAGCAAAATAAACCACACACACACACACAAACACACACAGAGCAACAAAACCCGCTGCTGGGATTCATGTATTTTCCAAAGCAGCCCCAAATGGATTTTATTTTCCCATTTTGTTGATTATTCTCAGAAGAAAACCCAGGAGTCACAATGTCAATGGGTTTGTTCATGCAAAACTAGATTTGCGTTTAGTTAAGCAGCAAAATAAAATAAAAAAAAAAAAGAGGAAAAAAATTGAAAAAAAGTGTTAAAACAAGTAGAACCAAAAAAAAAAAAAAAAGAGAGAACGAAACAAAGCACCCATTAAGCCCACTGAGTTACCATAGTTTATTTGAGATTTATTATTTGCATTCTACTTTCTACATGGGCTTTACTTGGTTTGGGAGATGGGGCAGTCGGGCACCTTCAGCCTGGAGCCAGCTCGGGCTGATCCCCCCCCAAAGAAAACAAAAAGTGCTCGTTAACGCCTAGAAGCGATTTTTGCAGAATTTTGCAGATTTTTGCATGACGGCATGACCAGGGACCATGCATGAGGAACCACAACCAGGGGACAGGCAGTCACCTGTCCACAGAGGTGTGTGAAGCCATAAATTCGAGGCACTCCACTGAGTATCTCCCGCACACTGTATTTTGGAGAGAAACCTTAGTGATGCTCCTGCCCGGCACCAGTACTCCCAGTTCATAGAGAATCTTCCATAAACCTGCCAGTAGAAGACAACAAAAAACAAAACCAACCCAACAAAACCTCAGTGTTAACTCTAAAACCACAAAATCCCCCAACAGAACAAGCAGGTGAATGAATTGTGTGTGTCTGTTTAACAACTTTGACTTTCTTTTCCATACAGCCATGGTTTTTTGCACACTGAAACAGAACAAAATTCCAAAATGCTGCTCTGGACCTCACCAAAGGGGAGAGGATAAATCTGGGAATGGCTTGTTATCCATGTCACTGTAAATCCAAAACCTAGGGCTTCAACCAGCCAGCAAGGTCAGTTGTATCCTGCAATATTTAGCATTAATATTAATTATCCTTCAGCCTCCATCCTGCAGCGTAGACACTTCTTTTGGTAGAGATAAACGTTCAAAAACAACGAGAAAGCAGCACGATACCTCTGCTGGTAGGAACTTGGGGAGCTCACCCACAGCACTCCTGGGGTGGAGGGTGGGGTTGGGAATCACCCTTGGGGTCAGGAGTCACCTTTGGGGTCAGGAGTCATCTTTGGGGTCAGGAGTCACCCTTGGGGTCAGGACCAACCCTTGGGGTCAGGAGTCACCTTTAGGGTCAGGAGTCACCTTTGGGGTCAGGGGTCACCTTTGGGGTCAGGAGTCATCTTTGGGGTCAGGACCAACCCTTGGGATCAGGACCAACCCTTAGGGTCAGGACCAACCCTTGGGGTCAGGAGTCACCTTTGGGGTCAGGACCCATCTTTGGGGTCAGGACCCACCCTTGGGGTCAGGACCAACCCTTGGGGTCAGGAGTCATCTTTGGGGTCAGGACCCATCTTTGGGGTCAGGAGTCACCCTTGGGGTCAGGAGTCACCTTTGGGGTCAGGACCCACCCTTGGGGTCAGGACCCACCCTTGGGGTCAGGACCAACCCTTGGGGTCAGGGCCCAGCCTTGGTTGCCCCATGGCCATCGTGGCTCCTGCTCTGGGGGTGCAGAGCTGGCCCATGGGGTGCTGGGGTCTGGTCCTGGTGGCCAGGAGGGTTTTGGGGTCTGCAGCCCAGGAGGGCCCAGGTGCCTTCACCTTCCCCCCTGTTTCCCACACCTGCCCCCGGCAGCCCTGGGGTGGCTCTGGGCTGCTCTCACTGCAGCAGGAGCAGCATCACGGGCCAGGTCTGGGCTGTTTTCTGTTTCCTCAGCCCCAGCTCCCTCTTGGGGTGTCCTCAGCCCGTCCCAGGCCAGCCCCATTGGGGTGGGGGTGTCCCCTCAGGGTGGTGGCACCGGGGAGGAGAAGCCAGGGGTCACTGCAGGGGTGACGTCCAAAATAAGGGTACCCAAAGCAGGGGGGAAAAAACCAACCCCAACACACCAGAGCTTGGTGGGAGGAGGATGAACCTCAGTTTGCATAATCCCATAAACCCAGAAAACGCCAGGAACCACCCAAAATGAACCAAACCCAAGCAGGAAGCCATCCAGCAGCCATCTGTGCCACCTTGGCATCCTCGGGGCGTCCTGTGGGGCACCCAGCTCTGCCCCACAGCAGGGACCTCGTCTGTCCTGCCCCCATTGCTCCCAGGATGGGATGTAAAATAATAAAAATAATAACAAACAACAAGGAAAAAAAATAAAATCTACATACATATGTACAGGCTACGTTGTAAACAGCACAAAAAAAAAGGAAAAAAAAGGAAAAAAAATAGCTGAGAAGTGTGGTTGAACTTTTTAAGAGAATATTATAAATACTGTAATATATCATTTTATTTTATTGGCATGCCTTTTTGTAAATACAAAGAACTACAAAAAAAATTATAGAATGGCTTCTGGCTTATGCCATTGTCCATGGTTATTTTTATTTTTTTAAGATTTTTCTGTTGTCCTTAGATTTTAGATAGCCAGGAAATGTCCCCCAAAGGAAAAAACAAAAAACCAAAAACCCACAACAAAAAAAATAAAATTCCGAACGAAAACCTAAACCCCTCAAAATAGATTTTAACAAAAGCTTTATTGCAAGTGGTATTTGCAGCAGCAAAAGTGTCTATTTTTGGGTTCCAATGTGCAATAAGTCGACCACTTCTATGCAAGATTTGGCTGAATTTCATAATTGTTCCTAGGCTGGGCTGAGTCTTGTAGGTGACGCTCGGTGCGTTGGCGTTTGTGCTGGCAACTCATGAAGCTGCTCAATGACTTTAAAATAAAAAAAGTCCCTCCAAACTCTGTATATATATTATTTTTTTTAATGTTTTGTCAGTGTGAGATGCAGCAGGAAGGGGAGGGAGGAGGTTCTTCAGCTTCCTGTTGGCTGCAGTTGGTTCTTCTGCTCAAACAAAAAAAGGAGTTTGGGGTGTTTGGGGATGTTTTTCTCCTTTGGTTTCCTCCCCAGGGCAGATGTTTGAGTTGGGTCTTCACTGGGTGAAGCCAGGGTTGGAGGAAATTTTGGGCAAGGAGCCTCAGGGATCTGTCCCACCCAAATCTCCAAATTCTGACGCGTTTTTCACAGAATTCCCATTCTGGATTCAGGGTTCTGGGAGCAAATTAAGGGGGGTGGTGTTGTTAGGAAGGTGCAGCCAAAACTCACAACCACACCAAGGAGTTCCCTTCCCTCCCCCTCCTCTAAAATCCTCCCTTTTTGGGTTAATTTGTGACTCCCAAAGTATGGAGGGGAGGGCGTTGATGAAATGCCAGTCCAAGCTGCTTTATTCACTTTCCTCTTCACCTTTTCTGAAAATACAGAAGCCAATGTTGGGAAAAAAAAATAAAAATAAAAAATTCAGGTAACCCCGTGGTGTTCCGTAGAGGCCACACCTGAGTTGGAATGATTTTTCTGCTGCAAAAATAAAATAAAATTAAAAAAAAAACCCGACAAGCCAACAACCTGTTCAAGCTGTAAAAGCTCAATAGTGAAGATTAGTGTATTAGAAATTGCATGGTGGCTCATACCGGTCTTACCCAACATGACTAACAATTACTATAAGCCAAAAGAAAATGAAATAAACTGAAATAAATGAAATAAATTCCCTTTTCACCGTACAAGGGAAGGTTGTCTTGGTGTCCCAGTTATTCTCACCCCTCCTCCCCTTTTCCTGCCCCTCTGGGCTCTCCCCCCAAGGCATTTTAGGGTGGTTTTGGGGAGCAGAGTGAGGTGCAGGAGGAGCTGTTGGAAGCTTTTTGGTGTTAAAGGTGTCAGGTGGCTCAGCCCTGCTGGGGCTGTGGGGTCAGTGCCTGCCTGGGGCTCCCTTTGAGGCAGGTGAGGCCCCAGGCAGGTGAGGATGGAGCCCCAGGCAGGTGAGGATGGGGACCCCAGACAGGTGAGGATGGACCCCAGGCAGGTGAGGATGGGGACCCCAGGCAGGTGAGGATGGGGACCCCAGGCAGGTGAGGACCCCAGGCAGGTGAGGATGGAGACCCCAGGCAGGTGAGGATGGAGACCCCAGGCAGGTGAGGATGGAGACCCCAGGCAGGTGAGGACCCTAAGCAGGTGAGGATGGAGCCCAGGCAGGTGAGGATGGAGACCCCAGGCAGGTGAGGATGGAGACCCCAGGCAGGTGAGGACCCCAGGCAGGTGAGGATGCTCCGTGCTGGATCTGCTCTGGCAGGGGAGGATGCTGTTCTGTGATGGCTCACTCTGTAATTGCTCACCTGAACCCCTCACCTGTATCCCCTCACCTGTAACCCCATATCCTATAACCCCTCACCTTCAACCCTTCATCCTATAACCCCCATCCCCAACCCCTCACCTGTAACGCCCCCTCCCCTCACCTGCAGCCCCCATCCCTTGCCCTAAAAAACCCAAGAAAGGCCCCGAATCCCCCCCTGCCCTGGGCTTCCCCTCCTCGCACCAACCCTCAAAGGGATCCATGCCCTGCAGTGACAGGACGGGCTCAGCTGCTCGGTGGGGCTCAAGGGCCCTCAATGGGGCTGGCGCTGGCCACGGGTGACCCTCACCTGCCCCCCAGCACCTGCCTGCCCCCCTTC
Organism: Agelaius tricolor; assembly: GCF_023055355.1. NCBI lineage: Eukaryota > Metazoa > Chordata > Aves > Passeriformes > Icteridae > Agelaius > Agelaius tricolor. The sequence continues at coordinate 90,940 of NW_027269356.1, read as the reverse complement.
CCACCCCACTCCTGGCCAGAAGGGCTGAGCTGGGCACGAGCCTCACCAAAGGCAGATTTAACCCAGAGCTGAATGCCCGAGGCACCACCTTGGAATTGCTTTTGATATTTCAGTTTTAGGTCACTTTGGGATTATTTTTCGTAGGAAACATAATGATGAGTTTTGGTCCAGTTTGTTGAACAGGATGTGAATTTTGCTGCTCAGTTGAGGCCGGTCCAGGCAAAGCCAGAGCGCGGTTGTGCCGTCCCGCACCTCCCCCGTGTCACACACACTGGTTGAACTGGTTTAACTGGGCGCAGGGACGGAGGATTCCCAGCTGTCCCCGCCTGTGACCGTGGTGGCTCATTCCCTACCTCACAGGGGTGTTGTGAGGCTTCGCGGGCGCCCGAGCGCTGCACTGAGGGTCCCAGAGCTGTGGGCAGGCGCCGTGGGGCACTCAGGGGTGACCCAAATGCTGCTGTGACAGCCCCACACCCTGTGGGCCACTTCTCCCCTCTGACACCTGCTCGGGCCGCTGGCGCTGGCCCCGTGCTCCCCTCCCACCCCTGCCTTCCCTCTCTGTTGTGTTTTACCCGGGGAGAGGAGGAGGAGGAGGAGGAGGAGGCAGCTGGGGGAGGGTGGAGGAAGGCGATGGAGGGACGGGCTGGGAGTTCCATGGCTGAACTTTTGAGTTCCTTTGTACTGTACATCTTTTTACTTTGGAATTTGCAATAAAGAGGTATGTCCATCTTGTTTTAACAACTTCTCCTGCCTGCCCTGTCGTTCTGTTCCCCTCACTGCCCCAAACCCTCAGCTCAGACGGCTCCCGGGGCAGGGCAGGACTCCAGGGGTGGCTTTGCAAAGTGGGGCTGGTCTGAAATGTGGGGGTCAAACCCCAACCCCTGCCCTGAGGGAGAACCCAGGAATCATTTGGGGGGTGAGAGGAATTCTTTGGGCGGGTCATGGCTTCGAAACCCCTCCAGGCACAAGGCAGAGCTCATCCCAGCCCCATCCCGGCGTGTTCTGGCTCCTGCTTTGGGGAGTGCAGCTTTGGGAGACACATCCTGCCACGATCAGCCTTGCACTGCCCCATTCCTGCAGCTCTTTTCACTTTTCTTTCCAGGGAAATTTGCAATTTCCAGGGAAATTTGCAACCACAGCAGCCCTGTGGTTATGGGGAGCACTCCATCCAACGCCCCCTGCTTCACACAGGAGCTGGTGTTCACCCAGAGTTTTCCCAACTTCAATTTTGAATTTGGAAGAAAGGCCTTGTTCCATTTGCCCCGTTGGCTCTGACCACATCCACAGAATCCTGGCTCAATTGACCCTTTAGAGTGTTTGGCACAGAATATGCACAGAAATCCATCACCACCCTCCTCTCCCTCCACCCCTCCACTGAGCAGCTCCTTGGGCTCCCTTCTGTGCTGTGACACGGCCAAAAAAAGAGAAAAACCTAAACCCAGAGAAAGGGACAAACCCAGAGCCCCCCCAGACCTCTGGTTCAGGAGAGCTGCCATCCCAAATGTCCCCAAGCAGCCCAAAATGACAAAATGCCTCTGCCACAGCCTTTGGTCGGGTCATGGGCGTCACAATTAATCTCTCACCCACAAACAATTAACCGCAGGTACTGGCTCAGCCTGATGACCCAGCAGAGAATCCCAGTGCTGGCCCCGTGCTCCTTTTTCACCTGGAATTGAGGAATTTTGGCTCCTCCAAGCACTCGGGAGCCCTGGAGGCTCCTGTTGGGGGGGACCCAGCGAGGACGCGGCCGAGGGAGCTTTGCCCATCTCCAGCCCTGCCACGGGGAGCTCTGGCACCCAGGGACAGGGACAGGGACAGGGACAGGGACACGGACAGGGACACGGACAGGGACAGGGACAGGGACAGGGACAGGGACAGGGACAGGGACAGGGACACGGACAGGGACACGGACAGGGACAGGGACACGGACAGGGACAGGGACACCTCCGGCCCAGCACCTGGGGGTGCTGCGGGTGCCTGGTGCTCACCTCACCCTGGATGAGCCCAGCACAGGCCCTTCCCCGCCCAGGAGAACACACAGAGCCCATGGCTGGATGCCAACCCCTCCACGAGGCTTTACTGGGTCTGGTTTTCCCTCCAGCAGCTCCTGGCGGTGCCGCACCAGCATCAGGTGCCCAGGAGCCTCCTCCAGTGGCAGAAATACATCGCGGTGCCCGTGAGGAGCACGGAGCTCACGAAGGCTCCCAGGACGCCCAGGAGCAGGGGGCGGACCCAGCCCAGGAGGCCGCGGCTGTAGCGGGGGGGCCGGCGGCGCTGGAAGAGCAGAACGGCGGCCAGGGGAGCCCTCCTGCCCCGCGGCACCGCGGGCTGCAGCTGCGCCGAGCTCAGATGCTGCACGCTCCTCCTGTATCCCTCCACGTTCCGGCGCAGCTCCAGGCTCCGGTCTTGGTTCAGGTTTTTGCCCAGCTCCCGGGCGATGTCGGAGCGGCCGATGTGGTGCAGGGCGCGGACCAGGCGGTCCCAGGTGGTCGCTTCTCCTGCCGTCACCAGCCAGCGCCGCAGCGCTTCCGAGCATCCCCGGCTGCTGCGGCTGCCCCGGCGGCGGCGGGCGGGCTTCTTCTTCTTCTCCTCCTCCTCCTCCTCGGAGAGAGCCCCCGGCTCCTCCAGCTCGGGGATGTCCGGCTCCTCCTCGAGGCTGTTCAGCTCTGCCTGCAGCTGGCGGCACTCGGGGCCGGCCAGCAGCTCGGCGATGCGGCCCAGGCTGTGCCGGCCCACGGAGGCGGCCACGGAGTCATCGGCGCGGCCACGCAGGGCCAGCAGGAGCAGGACGAGCCCCAGCGGTGCCAGCATCGTCCGGGTGCCAGCGTGGGTTCCCCTGGGCATCGGGGAATCGTCCCAGGAACGTGGAACCCCCCTGACCTCACAGAGCAGCTCCAGGACGAGTTCCCCGTCCTGGGTCTGTTGTCCCGTGTCGCATCCTACAGCGGTGGCCCCTGTCCCTCCAGCCTGGCAGCCCTCCTGGCATTCCCAAATCCCCAAATTTGGCGCTGTAGGGACATGGGGACACACCAAACGTGTCCCCGATCCCCAGCAGGGGCCGACCAAAGCGCTGTAGCGCTGTCCAGGAGGAGCTCGGGGTGACATTTGTCCATCTGTCCCACATCCTCCTCCCCCTGGAGCATCCTGCCCTCCCTCCGTGGGACTGAGCTGAGCTGGCACCGGCCGGGCTCTGGATCTGGTGTCCCCCCTGCCAGCACCTCTGGCAGGAATCACCTAAAATAAACCAAATCCAAGCCACCGAGCAGCCATCTGTGCCAAATCCTTGGAGCGGCGGGACGGGGACAGTTCCGCTCCTTGGGACACCTCTGCCCCCCTCCCTCCATGCCCAGGGACGGGGGAAGCAGCACCCGAACAGCCCCGGACCCTCCTGCCCCTGTCCCGCCCCAAAGGGGCCGAGCAGAGCGCGGCTGAGCCGGGGCGGCCCCGCTCGGGACGGGCCCGAGGAGCCGCAAGGCGGCAGCGCAGCCCCGGGGCGCCGCCAGCGCCGGCTTCGAACGGGGGCGGCCGCGAACGGCGAATGCCCCGAATTTCACTGGATTGCCCTGAATTCCCTGATGGCAAAATGGGATTTCCCTGGATCTCCCTGGGTTTCCCTGGATTTCACTGGGTTTCCCTGGATCTCTCTGGGTTTCCCCGGGTTTCCCTGGATTTCCCTGGATTCCCTGGATTCCCTGGATCTCACTGGGTTTCCCCGGGTTTCCCTGGATTCCCTGGATTCCCTGGATCTCACTGGGTTTCCCCGGGTTTCCCTGGATTTCCCTGGATTCCCTGGATTCCCTGGATTCCCTGGCTCTCCCTGGCTCTCCCTGACACCAAACTGGGATTTCCCCAGACCTCCCCAAACCCCCCGGCGGAGGCTGCTGGCAGCAGAGAGGAGCCCCTACCGCCCTTTGCCGCACGGTGAAGAGGATGAGGATGAGGAAGGAGGAGCCTTCCTCCCGTTTTCCTGCCTCGGACCCCTCAGTTCACGCCCTGTATTTGCCTCGAGGGTCCCAAACCCCCCCGGACTGTTCTGGACACCCCCTGCCCAGAGATGTCCCCGTGTCCCCTCCCAGCCCGGGGGTCCCCAGCTGCCCCCCTGGACCCCCGCCCACCCTTCCCCATCACCCCCAAACCCCCCTGGGGTCCCCAAAACCGGCTGGGCCCCCCCTCCAGGAGCCCCCAGGACTCCCCACAGCACCCCAAGGACAGGAGCTGTTCATGTAATCTCTTTAATACTGTGTAATACTTTTTTTTTCTTTTTTTTTCATTTTAAAATACAGCATTTCTTGAGGTAGACCATCCCAGCCCTAGAGCTTGTCTGTCTCAGACATCAATAAGACATGAATTAAATACTTTCATGTACAATATGTTGCAAAATGAGGTAGAAATGGTTACAGAGAGTGTACAAATAGGATAATAATAATAATAATAATAATAAGTCTTCAGGAATCCAGCACGACTTTTTGGAGGTGGGAGGCAAAAGGTAATGCCCTGGATGCAGTAGGAAACTGGGGAAATTAGGAAAAATTGGGAAAAAACCTGGCAGACACCTCTGGGGGGAGCCCCTGAGAGGGATCTGCTCTCTGCACACGCAGACCCTGAGGTTTAGGGGGGCTGCTCTAAGGGGGAAGCCTTTAGAGCGCTAAAAATAATAAATTTATTTTTTTTTAAATGGGGAAATCCCCACCATGATGCAAAGAGGGGACCATGGATGGGTTGGGGGTTCATGCTCTGTGCAAAGCCCCTCGCTCAGCCCTGCTGGGCTTTTCTGGGGGGAATGGGAAGGGGGGAATTTGCCCAATTTGCTCCAAAAAGTGGTGCCAGCAACAGCTCCCAACCTACAGCACTAAACTTTCCATTGAAGACACGTTACTCCACCAAACGCTACGATAAACGATGTTAAACAAAATTTCAAATAAAATTATGGCATAATATATGTGGAAAGCACCTGAAATACATTCAAATTTCATCTTTGTAACAGCTTCAAGTTTATTTTTCCTTTTATTTCTTTCTTTCTTCACCCCCTTTGGAAGCAAATGCAGGAGGCAGCTCTGTCCCAGGTCGGAAAACTCTTTAAAAAATCTCCTTTTTTCCTTTTCTGAGAAGATAAAAAGTGTTTTTAAAAAAACATTCTTTAGTTTTTCTGAGGTAATTCTTTTCCTGAGTAGTTAAAAAAGAAAACAAACAAACAAACAAAAAAATACTACAGACCTTACAAAAATAAAAACCCAAGTCTAGGATATTCAACAATCTACAGCATTTTACTCCAAAACCCCCTGGTTTTGGGGTGTAACCCATTGGTTTGGGGTGCAACCCCCTGATTTGGGGCACAACTTCCTTGTTTTGGGGTGAAATTCCCTGGTTTTTGGGCATCTCCCCCGGCTCCCCCTTTCCCTGATCAAGGTGAGAAGGGGCTCCAAGGACACCCGAGGTATTTCTGTTGAGAATAATAAAATCAATTAATAAAAAAAAAAAAATGACAATAAAGCTTTTGGGGTGGATGGGGGAGCTCCTGAATCCGGCGCTGGAGCCGATGCCGGTGCCGGGAACCTCCGGGGGCGCCTCCGGCCCCGCTGGCACGGCCGCTCCGGGCACGAAGGGTCGGGAAAACAATAAATAGCTTATCCTGAGTGGTGGGCGAGGCTCCCCCGAGCCACAGCGGGGAAATCCCTGGAGGAGTCCCAAAGAGGAGAGGTGTGAGGTATGCGGGTGCTGAGAGGAGGGATCCAACCCCACTGAGAGAACCAGAGCCCCCAAGGACCCCAAGCCAGGGCCCAGATCTGTCCCCGTGGCCTCAGGGTCTGTCCCCATGGCCTCAGGGTCTGTCCCCATGACCTTGGGGTCTGTCCCCATGGCCTTGGGGTCCATCCCTGTGGCCTCGGGGTCCATCCCTGCAACCTTGGGGTCCATCCCTGTGGCCTCAGGGTCTGTCCCCATGGCCTCAGGGTCCGTCCCCATGGCCTCGGGGTCCATCCCTGTGGCCTCAGAGTCCATCCCTGCAGCCTTGGGGTCCGTCCCTGTGGCCTTGGGGTCCGTCCCTGTGGCATTGGGGTCCATCCCTGTGGCCCCAGAGTCCATCCCTGCAGCCTTGGGGTCCGTCCCTGTGGCCTTGGGGTCCGTCCCTGTGGCATTGGGGTCCATCCCTGTGGCCCCAGAGTCCATCCCTGCGGCCTTGGGGTCCGTCCCTGTGGCCTTGGGGTCTGTCCCTGTGGCCTTGGGGTCCGTCCCCACAGCCTCAGGGTCCGACCCCCATCAGTGCCTGGTGCCGTACATCTTATCCCACTCCAGGAACAAGTCCAGCTCCTTCTGGGACAGGGCAGGGCGCACCTTGCAGAACGCCTTCTCCAGGTCCTGGTAGGAGGCGGGGGGTCCCGGCAGCGCGCGGCGCGCGGCGGCCCCGGCGTGCTGGCAGAGCCGCAGCAGCTCGGCGCCGGAGAAGCTCTCGGTGCGCTGCGCCAGGGCCGCCAGCTCGCGCTCGCTCAGGCAGCAGCTCTGCTGGGCCAGGGCCTGGCGCAGGATGTGGCGCCGCGCCTCGCCGTCCGGCGGCGCGATGTACAGCCGCGTGCCAAAGCGCCGGTGCGACGCCTCGTCCATGCTGCCGGGCCGCGCCGTGGTGCCGATGACCACCACGTTGTGCTCAGATGAGGTAGCCACGTTGTCCAGGTAGGAGAGGAGCTGGGATTTGAGGTTGCTGGCCTGGCCGCCGTCCTCGCCCGCCCGCGCCGCCAGCAAGGACTCAGCCTCGGTGATGAGCACCACGGAGGGCTGCCGGCAGTTGGCTACAAAGAACACGGTCTGGAGGATCTTCTCGGCTTCGGCCTTCCAGGTGGACAGCAGCGCGGTGCCGCTGAGCCTCAGCAGGGTGGAGCCCAGCTGGGTGGAGATGCAGCGGCTCAGCAGCGTCTTCCCGGTGCCGCGGGGCCCGAAGAGCAGCAGGGTCCGCAGCGGGTGGCTCGCGCCGCTGTAGGAGCCGGGCCGCAGGATGGGCCACAGCAGCTCCTCCTCGATGGCCGCCTTCACCGACACCTGCCCGGCAACGTCCGACCACTGCACCGGCGGGCCCCTCTCCACCACCTTGGTGTTGACCAGCTCCAGGAGCAGCGGGTCGATGTTCTTGGGCTGCTCCTCCAGCGGGGCGCCGCCGAACACCGGCGCTTTGGATGGCAGCCGCAGTGGGAAGGGGGCTCCGGGCTCGGCCGCCCGCTCCCCGTTGGCGAGGGGGGGGCTGAACTTCTCGAAGGGCTCTGCCGGCCGCAGGGGAGTGTCCCTGGCGCCGTAGGACGGCGACACCATCCCCTTCATCTGCTGCCCACCATACTTGCTGCCGTGTTCTTCAGCGCTCCCGGCACCCGCTGGCCTCTTCCCGGGCTTGAAGGCCACCTGGGGGGACTTGCTGCTGCTGCTGAAGCCGTTGCCCCGGCACTCGCCGTTGTCCGACAGGGGGTAGGGGGACTTTGGCTGCTCGTAGCTGTATTTCCTGTACCTGCCTTCACCATCATCTTCCCCACCGATGTCGAACGCCTTCCTCTTCAGCGTGCCCGCCGCCTCGGTGCCCAGGGGCGGCACGGCCAGGGCGCCCAGCCCAGCACCCTGGTAGCCATAGGCAGGGACCCCCGGCGGGCGGGCGGAGGGCGGCGGGGCCGGGATGGGCGTGGGCGCGGCGATGCCGGAGGGCAGGTAGGAGGCAGAGGGGTGGGGTGGGTGGATGCCCCCGTAGCCCGGCTGGGGCGGGTAGCTGCTGCTGGCGTAGTTGTACATGGGGCCCGAGGAGCCGTAGCCTGGCACCAGGGCGGGCGAGGGGTGCGGAGGCTGCAGGAGCCCTGAGCTGTGGAGGCCGGGAGGGTGCGGGGGCGGCAGCGCTGCCGCCGGCTGGGCGCAGTAGCCAGAGGGCAGGTAGGTGCCACCATAGCCTGAGGGGTACTCCTGAGACGCCCCGAGTGCCCCGGAGCCGGCAGCAGCCGCCCCGCACGAGTTCCCGGCGTACACGGGGTCGCTGAGGTTGGCCGACACCACCGGGGAGCCCCCCAGCCCGATGGCCCCGCTGCCCGCAGGGACTGCAGGTGGCACCACGGCCTTGGCACCAGCCAGACCATCGTGGATGGGGGTCAGCGGGTAGGTGCCATCGGAGCCGTGCGCCCCCGGCCAGGGCTCCCCGTCCCCCTTCTGCCCGTTAACGGGGCCGAAGGCGCCATCCCCGTAGGCGCCGAGCGCCGGGCGCTCGTAGGGCGCATCCAGCACCCCCGAGTACTTCTCGGCGTACCTCTTGAGGAGGTTGGAGGCCGTCAGCGCCGAGATGTCGTCGTTGGCCCAGGCGTAGTTGAAGCGCTGGCGGGTGCTGGGGTACAGCTCGGTCTTGTGGGCCGGCGAGGAGGTCGTGGAGGAGACGTCCAGGTGCTGCTCCGGCCACTGGTTCAGGGACTGGGCATGCTCTGGTGACCAGTGCATCTTCGACAGACCTGTGGGGACAGCACAGGTGAGAGCAGTGGAACGGGAGCTGTGCACGGAGTGTCCCCAGATCCTGCTGTGCTCTGCCCTGTCCTTACCCCAGCACACCCCCGGGCTGTGAAACAACTGCTCCAGCTGACTCTGGATATTCACAGCATCATCAGCAAGGCCCTTCAAGATCATCGAGTCCAATAAATAATCTGATTGTGCTGAGTGGCTTAAGGGCTGTGGGCAGGGAGGGAGTGGGGCACAAGGTCCCCCCCAGTACCCCCTGAAATTATTGTTGTCACTAATAATGAAGGGATGAGACCATCCTCAGATTAAGAAGGATTTGTCAAAGTGCTCCTTAAGGATAAAGGCACAGGGGATCCTCCTGGAGCTGCCTGTGGGGCTGGCTGGGCAAGGGGCAAAGGTACCCAGGGAGCTCTAAAGGGAAAAATGAGCATTTGGCTGATGCTGTGATGAATAAGAATGATGATTCATGTGACGAATAAGGCATTTTCCCTGATATTTTAATTTTTAAAGGAATTTTAACCCTGGGAGTTTCCATCCCTGCTCAGCAGGTGAACAGTGCTGCTGCTGCTGCTTCTGTCCCCCAGCAATGTCAGGCTGCAAGTGCCCAGTGCTCAGGGCTTTGGGGACACCAAGAGAGGTGTCTGAGCACTCCTGGCCACCAGCACCACCAACAAATCCCAGTGGCATTCCCAGGCTTTTGGGACCGGGAGCAGCTGCCCAGGGCAGCGATGGACCCCGCTGCTCAGACACCAGTTAAAAAATCACCTAGAGGTGGGCCCGGGGATGGAATTGCTTCTCCAAAAGCCTGGAGCAGGGTGTGGTTGGAAGCCCAGCACAAGGGCACAGCTCCTCCCGCCCCGATCCCAATCCCGGATCCCAGAGCCGCTCGGGGGGAAGGCACAGGCGCAGCTTCGCAAGCCCCGGGCGCCAACCACCCCCTTTAAAGAGGCGAGAAGAAAAAAACCCCAAATCCATGCGAAAGCTGGAAAACCCAGCGAGGGGGAGGGCGGCGGGCAGGGACGAGTTGTCAGGGTTGAAATGGGACGTGAATGAGTGGCGGAGCGGGACAGATGTTTCAATGCTCCCCTTGGCAGTGTGAGAAAATTACTGTCCAGTGACCAAATGGCCGGGCCGGTTCCCACCCTCGCTGCTGCCCATTATCCCCAGCACAAGACAAAGGCGGGCAGGGGGGCTGGGCAGGGAGAATCCCATTGTTCCCGCCCGCCCTAATTATGGAAATCTTGTTAATCTATTCAGCAGCGAGTCTGAACTGGGCTTTTGTTCGGGGGTTTTGAGCGGGCGCGCCGCTGAGGGTGTCCAACGGCTCAGCGTGGGGATGGGGAGCGCTGCCTCCCCCGGGAGAGGCTCCAGGACAGCATCGCGGAGCGGGGACAGCTCATCCTCGGCCCTCGTGTGCAGGGCACGCCGCGTTCGCACGCGTGTGGAACGCTCTCACACTCGCTCCCCAGCCCCACGCACACGGCGCTGATGCTGGGGTATAAAAATTTGGGGAAAAAAAATCCCAGTGGAGTGACCCCCCCCCCCCCCGCCCCCAGGCAGCATCTGCTGATGGCTGTGATGACCCCACACTCCTGGGGGGATCAGGAGGAGACTCCAATGGGTTTGGAGGGGAAAAAAGCAGAGAAGAGCAAACACATCCAGGCTGAGGATGCACTGAAGCTGGGGTTTAAACGCTGTCAAATTCACATCCAGACTGAGGATGCACTAAAGCTGGGGTTTAAACGCTGTCAAATTCACATCCAGGCTGAAGATGCACTAAAGCTGGGGTTTAAACGCTGTCAAATTCACATCCAGACTGAGGATGCACTGAAGCTGGGGTTTAAACGCTGTCAAATTCACACCCAGGCTGAAGATGCACTAAAGCTGGGGTTTAAATGCAGTCAAATTCACATCCAGGCTGAGGATGCACTGAAGCTGGGGTTTAAACGCTGTGAAATTCCCCTGAGCCCCAGGAAGAGGGGCTGGCTCATGGAGGGAGTGATCCAGATGGGTCTCATCCCTTTGGGCAGTCCATGTCCAAGGAGCACCCTTGGACCATTCCCAAGGAGCATCCCAGCCCTTGGGTGCCAGGCTGAGCTGCCAAAGCCACAGCTCTGTGGCCATCCAGGGCCCATGGTCACCCACAGCTTCTTGGTCATCGACAGCTTCTTGATCATCCACAGCTCTGTGGCCATCCAGGGCCCATGGTCATCCAGGCTTCGTGTTCACCCACAGCTCCATGGTTGGTCACCCACAGCTCCATGGTTGGTCACCCACAGCTCCATGGTTGGTCACCCACAGCTCCATGGTTGGTCACCCACATCTCCGTGGTTGCTCACCCACAGCTCCGTGGTCCTCACGCTGCTGTCATGCCGGTTCAGCTGCTGCTGGCTGCTCCTCTGCTGAGCTTGGAGGATTCAGGCTTTTTCCAAAACCCACTGAGCACAGAATCATGGAATCACAGAATCCCATAGGATCACAGAATGACCAGGTTGGAAGAGACCTTCAAGACCATGGAGTCCAACCCATCCCCAACACCTCAGCTCAACCCTGGCACCCAGTGCCACGTCCAGGCTTTGTTAAACACACCCAGGGATGGTGACTCCACCACCTCCCCGGGCAGAACATTCCAGAACTTCATCACTTTTTCAGTAAAATCTTTCTCTTAATATCCAACCGAAGCTTCATGTGGTGAAGCCAGCTTAAGGCTGTGTCCTGTTGTTCTGCTAAAAGAAACCCACCCGTGACACTGGGGGTGTCACAACCCACCTGTGACACTGGGGGTGTCACAACCCACCTGTGACACCAAGGATGTCACACCTGACCATGACACCAGAGGTGTCACAACCCACCAGTGTCACCACAGCACCAGCCAAGGCCGTGAGGCTCCACCCCAGCCCCATCTGGGCAGGGTTCCTTGGCAGCCACCGAGTTTTCCCCAGATTTTTGTGTTTGGAAAATCCACGGGGAGGCGCGGTGACATCCCAGGATGGCACCGCCACCAGGGCAGGGCCAGGGCACGCGTGGCACAGGGGTCTGGGCTGGCTCTGCCGTGCCCATCCCGGGCTCGTCCCAGGCCCCACGGTCACTCTGGTCACTCAGAGATCAAGTGCAGAGCAGCTGGACACCAGCGAGTGACCGATGGGCCGCTGTCCATCTGTCCTTCCTGGCAGCAGCTGAGCCCGGCCCATCTGTCACTGCCAGGACAGACCCCCACGGCCTGGGAAAGGATCCATGGCCTGGGAACTCCGGGATGAGGAATGCTGCTCCAAGGACACACCCCAAAACCCCCAAAATCCCCCAAATCCTGCTCCAGGGACACCCCCCCGTTATCCCAGGCCAGGGCAAGGCCCCCGGCCATCACCACAAGGGAGGCCACGACGGCACCGCTGCAATGAACCAAACACTTCTGCCTTTTGCAGCTGTGCTCGGGAGGAAGGAGGCAGGAGCAGAGCCCCTCCTTGGCACCCTCCTGGAGGGACGAGCCCTTCGGAGCACACTCAACCTCCGTCACCCCCGCGCGTGGCCCGGCCTCGCTGCGCCTCACCCCTGGCCTTTAATTACGCATTTCTGCGGCCATTAGCCCTCTCACCATCAATTACAGCCGCATTATCCTGCTCCAGCAGCAGCGGGACACGGCCACCAGAGTCAAGTGCTGCGGCAGCGGCTCTCTGGCCACTCAGAGAAACAGAACTTCCCCAGACTTCCTTCTGGAAAAGTCTGTGAGAAGGTCAGAGGAGAGAATGAGAAACGGTTCTTTTCTTGCTGCACCTATTGTTGTGAACTCGTAGAATGTGTTGTGGAGATTTGTTCACCTAAGGGGGCTTCTTAATTAGCCAGTGGTGATGGTGTTTTAATTAAAGGAGCAAGCAGTTCAACCTGTAGCAAACTAAGATATTAAAAAACAATGGATTTCTTGATAAAGATTATTATTGATCAGCCTTCTGTGGATCAGAAGTCCACTAATTATCCTAATTATCCTAATTATGCTAAATATTCTTAATTATTCTGTGAATCATGGAGCCTGTGCTAATTATGACCCGGCCAGGGGCTCGTTGTAACCATAAAGTGCTCTGCAATTCTCTGCAAAAGGAGGAAAAGGATGTTCTGGTGGGAGCATCCCTCAGCTGCTGCTGCACAAAAAGTGCCCAAAAAGGTCCTGCTGCTCCTTGGGAAATGGGGAGATTCGATGCCTTGGGAATCTGGATTTGATATTTTTAATATATTTGTGATCCTGCAGTTCTTTAGTGTAGAACTCTGATCCCCATGTGCAGTGTGAGCTGCTGCCTTCACATTTGGGGCAGACACAACAATTCCTCTCCAGGCTGGGAATCAAGGATGCTGCCTCAAAGAAATGTAAAGAAAAGTGATTTGGAGGCAGAAAACTTGGGGTAAATGACTTCATTACGTGGGGCTGTGATTGGAACATTAACCCCCAATATGCAAATGGACCAAACTCATAAAAGTGTGAAAACCCAGAGTCCATTTTCGGGTGTAGCCCCTTGAGGGGGAAGCTTTGTCTGCCCAAAATCTACCTGAAAACCCTTCAATAAATAGAAATAAACTGCTTGTTATCCCCTAAAATAAAAAGCTGGTTTTAGGCAGCCCCCAAAAGGCACCAATTTAATCTTCTGGGAGAAGACCCAGCTGCAGCCTCCCCAGTGCCTGAGTCCCCCCAGGCTGGAGCTGCTGCCACCTCTCAGGGGTGGCACAGCAGAGCCTTTGTGCAGGGCAGGCAGAGCCTCCTCACCCAGCCATTACCCGGCTGCTTTTTTGTAGGAAAGACAAGCTTAAAGTGCAGTTTGTCCTGACATTTGTTTTCACTTTCCTGGGGAAAAAAAGGGGAAAAAAACCCAAACAAAACAAAACCAAAATTCTGGTTCTTTTCTCTCTGGAGGGAAAAGGCTGGCCTGGGTAGCACAGCTCAGGGAGCCTGGCATGGCAGAGGGGTGCCCACTCTGAGGAGGGCATTTCCACCCTGGAGAGGGCATCCCCAACCTGGAGAGGGCATCCCCAACCTGGAGAGGACCATTTTGCCATCCCAGCCTGGGAGGAGACCCCAGGATCTCAATCCAGGGAGGAAATCTCAGCATCCCAGTCCAGGGAGGACACCTCAAAGTCCTGACCAGGGAGGAAACCTCCACATCTGGATCCAGGGAGGACAGTCCAACATCTGGATCCAGGGAGGACAGCCCAGCACCTCACCCTGGGGATAAGGGGTTAACATCCTGCCCAGAGAGGGCACTCTGACATTCCACCCCGAGGGGACACCCCAAAATCCTGCTCCAGGGACCCCCCCCAGCATCCCAGCCCAGGGCAGGGCCCCAGGGCGTCACCATAACCACGCTGGCATCACCACAACCACGCTGGCGTCACCAGAGTGACACAAACATTTCTGCTCTGCCCTCCTCAAGCTGTGCTCAGGAGGAAAAGCCCTCCTTGGCATCCTCCAGCTCTCCCCCAAGGCCTCAGTGGCTTTATCAGGGCCACCATAAAGATCTGGGGCTGCTGATAAGTGACCCAGGCAGGCCCTGGGCCATGGGGACAATTTAAGTGACCTTAACTGCAGCTGCTTCTGGGACACGAGGCCGGGAGAGGTTTTACAGCACCCTCAGCACACAGCAAAATAAACTTTGCTGTGGAGAGCTGAGCTCCACGGGACTCCAGGGCTCACAGGACTTCCAGGTCCTGCAGCCCCAGCACCCTCTGCACACCAAGGATGGCGTTCCTGGGGCAGAAAAAGATCCAGGATCCCTCTCAGGACTCTGAAGAAAGGAGAGAATCCCCCCATGACATGACCAAGCCAACTCCAAAGGAAAAAAAACCAACATTCCAGGAGTTGTGGCAACCAACTCACGGTGGCAAAAGTTTGTAAGGGGATAAATTGGTTTTCAGAACTGGCACTGGGGAGAGCTTTATTCCCTGCCTGGCTGCTGCTCCAGCAATGGGAACTTTCCTGTCCTCAGGAATATCCCCTCAACTAGGAGGATGCCAAAAGAAGGGAGTGACCCCATGGCCACTCTGTTTTCACCCCAAAAAAACCCTGTTTAGGATTTTCTCCTCCCGTGGCTGCTGGGAGTGGAGGTTGGGGATGTGGGGAGAGGGCTCAGAACCTTCAGGCAGCTTGTGCAGGTGCTTTGGTACGGACCTGGGAGCAGAGGTTTGGGAAAACCACAGCCCCTGCTTGGGTCAGTCGGTGTGAACAGGCAAAGCAGCCTCAGGGTCAGGCCCCAGCTACCAAATAAAGAAAAGAGAGGGAGCTGCAGCAGGTGGGGGCTCATCCCTGGGCTCTTCGACAACTGAACTCCGCATCCCACAGCATCCGGGGAAAACTGCCCTGGAGATTTCTCAGCCTTTATTCCACGCTTTCCCCTGGAAATTAAGGAACTTTGACAGGACACAGCACAGGTTTGGGCGCCAAGAGCAGCCAGCACCAAAGCCAAGATGCTGCTAAAGCCCCAGCCCAGGCCCTGGGAGGGGAAAAAGGGCTGGGAAAAGGAAGGAGGGAGGGGAGGAGGGAGGAGGGAGAGAGGAGAAAACACCGGCTCCAGATAAGCAATTGTTAACATGATCCATATGGTACACAACACTCTGTTTAACCCAAATGATAATGGCAAAAGGCAAGAATGCAGCGGGGCTCGGCGGGAGAACAAAGGCGGCCACAGAACCCTTCCCTGCTCCAGGAATTCCCAAATGGAGGAGCTGAAACCCTTCCCTGCTCCAGGAATTCCCAAATGGAGGAGCTGAAACCCTTCCCTGCTCCAGGAATTCTGAGTGGGAAGAGCTGAAACCCTTCCCTGCTCCAGGAATTCCCAGTGGGAAGAGGCACTGAGCACAAAAACGCTTCCCTGCTCCAGGAATTCCCAGCTAGAAGAGCTGAAATCCTTCCCTGCTCCAGGAATTCTGTGTGGGAAGAAGCACTGAGCACAAAAACCCTTCCCTGCTCCAGGAATTCCCAAATGGAGGAGCTGAAACCTTCCCTGCTCCAGGAATTCCCAAATGGAGGAGCTGAAACCCTTCCCTGCTCCAGGAATTCCGAGCAGGGACAGCCAGAGGCTGTTTCCCCTTCCCTGCCCCAGAGGAATGAGGGGACAGAGCTGATTGATGGCTGCTCCCCCATTCCCCACTCCAGGAATTGTGGCTGCCCCCTCATTTTCCCCAAAACCCACTTGGCTCTCTCCTTCCCCTCCCCAAAACAGCCAAAACACAGAGCAGGGAGTGAGACCACAGCTGTCAGCAATAAAATAAATAAATCTGCATTTATAACAAGTAGCAACTTAGAAGTAATTAATATTTTCATAACCAGCAGCAGATGGAAATGAGAGCTGCGTGGATGTAAACACCGAGCCCATTCCCCGGGGAGCTGGGATGAATCCAGCCCTGGGTGTTTATGTTATTGCAGGATCCCGTGGCTTTCCAGGGAACACAATACAGTACGTGCCATTCATTATCCCCGCGGTCCCCCAAGAGAAAATGTCAACACACTTCTGCTGGAGAGAGCTAAAACAAATGTTTAATGTGATAAACAACTGCCAGGCCTCGGCCCCCGCCGAAATGTTTAATTCAGGAGCACCTCGAGAGCCAACAGGCGCCGGGGCACCCACATGGGGAGCCCTGGCAGGAACCTCCTCAATTCCCACCGGGAAATCCATCCTGAGCCACCAGAGAGCCCCGCACCTCCCCCAGAGCCACGTCCTCATCAATCACCCAAGTTCTGTCCAAAAATTCTGTTCCACAGCTGAAATCTGTCACAAAACCCGGATGCCTTCAATGGTAACGGGAATTTTTGGGATCCCGGGGTAAAACTAGGAGTGATGAGAACCAGCACATGGCGCCTCCAAACCCAGGAGAATTTAAACAGGAATACACAGCATAAAGTGATTTTAAACCCTTCCTGATGATTTTTCCCCTGAGTGAAAAAATGCCAACTTCCAAAAAAAAACCCAAAAAAACAAAACAACCAAAAAAAAAAAAAAAAGGAGATTTCGGGCAAAGCTTCCATTTCAAAATCCCCTTCAGCTCCTCAATGCCGCGACTGTTTTGAAGGCGAGCGCTCCGGCGTGCGCTTGACGTGCGCCAGCGGCTGTGGGAGCCGGCATTGTTCCAGGGGGTGAGGGAGGGAGGGAGGGAGGGAGGGAGGGAGGAGGGCAAGGCAGGAGGGAGGGAGGGATGGATGATGGGTGGAGGGATGGATGGAGGGATGTAGGGATGGATGGATGGATGGATGGATGGATGGATGGATGGATGATGGACGGACGGACGGACCGATGGAGGGATGGATGGAGGGATGGATGGACGGACGGACGGATGGATGATGGATGGATGGATGGATGGAGGGATGATGGATGGATGGATGGATGGATGGATGGATGGATGGACGTATGGATGGACAGACGGAGAGATGGATGGATGGATGATGGACGGATGGATGGATGGATAGATGGATGGACAGACGGACAATCTACCGCACCGTGCGCACTCTCTGGGCTTCACTCAGGGTTAGGCTCAGGACTGGGTCACCCCTGCGCCCCGGCTCCCCTCGGGACCGACACCTCCCGGGACCCCGCTCCCCGCATGTCACCAGCGCGTCCCCCGCAGCTCCCCGCGCCCATTCCGGGGGAAGCAGGGAGGGAGGGGATGGCCGAAGGGGCTGCCCCGTTCCCCGGCAGCGCTCGGGTTCCTCGCAGCCCTCCCTGACCCCTCCGCGCTGCCCGGCTCGGCCGCTTTCTCCCCAAAGCGGCGGCGGCGGCGGGGCGGGATCCGCGCCCCGGGCAGCGCGGGGGATGCTCGGCCGGGCCGCCCCGCATCCCCCCGGCCCAGCCCGGCCCCCACTCACCTCCTCATGCCGGCGGGCCCTCAGCGCAGCCCGGGAGGCCGTGCCGGGCGCCGCATCCTGCGCTGCCGCCCGGACAATGCGGGGCGGCGCGGCGGCCCCGGGCGGGCGGCGGGGGCTGGGGCCGGGCTGGGGCTGGGGCTGGGGCCGGGGCCGGGGCCGGGGCCGCGGCCAGGGCCTGGGCTGGGGCTGCCCCCCGCCTCCCACCGCCCACCGCCCGCCCCCGAGGCGCGGCGGGGCGGAGCGGGGATGGCGAGGGGCAGCGGCCGGCACAGATCGCGGCGGCTCCGCGCACCCCGGATCCGACCCCCAGCGTCCCAGCGCAAGCGCCAGCGTCCCGGCAGCCGCGCAACGCCAGCCCTTGCACCCCCGGATCCGTGCACCCCAATCCCCTGGAGCCCCGGATCCGTGTACCCCAATCCTCTGCACCCCAGCATCCCGGCATCCGTGTACCCCAATCCCCTGCACCCCAGGATCCATGTACCCCAATCCCCTGGAGCCCCGGATCCGTGTACCCCAATCCTCTGCACCCCAGAATCCCGGCATCCGTGTACCCCAATCCCCTGCACCCCAGCATCCCGGCATCCGTGTACCCCAATCCCCTGGACCCCTGCACCCCAAGATTCGTGTACCCCAATCCCCTGCACCCCCGGATCCGTGTATCCCCATCCCCTGAACCCCAGCATCCGTGTACCCCAATCCTCTGCACCCCAGTATCCCGGCATTCGTGCATCCCAATCCCCTGGACCCCTGCACCCCAGCATCCATGTACCCCAATCCCCTGCACCCCTGTATCCCAATATCCGTGTACCCCAATCCCCTGCACCCCAACACTCCGTACCCTGTCCCCCCAGCTCCCCATCCCCCTAACCCTCTGTTCCCCAATATCCCTCTCCCCATCTCCCGTCTTCCCTGCACCCCAACCCCTGACACCCCAACACCCCTAACCCTGCACCCCAACACCCCTGAGCCCTGCACCCCAACACCCCCAACCCAGCACCCCAACACCCCCGACCCCTGCACCCCAACACCCCCAACCCAGCACCCCAACACCCCTGAGCCCTGCACCCCAATACCCCCGACCCCTGCACCCCAACACCCCTGACCCTGCACCCCAACACCCCTGTCCCTGTTTCCCCCACCCTGTCCCTGTTTCCCCCACGCTGCCCCTGCACCCCAGCCCCGAGGCTGCAGCCCAGCCCCGCAGGGAGCCCTGCTCGGGGCCGGCTCCTGCTCAGCTGCCGAGCCGAAATCCCAAATGCCTGGAATATTTTCCTGCTATTAGCTTACCATGCAGAAATACAGCAGTTGCCCCAAGGATCGTGTGTCTCGGGGACGTGGCCATGGGACAAGCTGTTTGTCGGCATTATCCACCCCTCAAACACCCCATATCCACCCCTCAAATACCCCATATCCACCCCCTGAAACCCCCATATCCACCCCTCAAACACCCCATATCCACCCCTCAAATACCCTGTATCCACCCCCTGAAACCCACATATCCACCCCTAAAAAATCCCAATATCCACCCCTAAAAAATCCCAATATCCACCCCTCAAACACCCCATATCCACTCCCTGAAACCCACATATCCACCCCTAAAAACTCCCAATACCACCCCTAAAAAATCCCAATATCCACCCCCTGAAACTCCCATATCCACCCCCTGAAACCCCCATATCCACCCCTAAAAAATCCCAATATCCACCTCTAAAAAATCCCAATATCCTCCCCTGAAACCCCCATATCCCCTGCAAACTCTGCTCTTTGGAATCAGCTGGGCTGCAGCTCCAGGCAAAAAAAAAAATTCTGGTTCTCCAGCCCTAAAATTCCCCCTTTTTTGGGTGGATTTTCCCCAAGAATGCCTTGCAGCTGCCTCGCTTTTGCTCTCAGAACCCCTGAGCTGTTTTAATTAACCAGCCCAGGCTTTTCCCTGATGGATTCACATCGTGGCATCATTCCCTCATCCCAACATTGTCACGTCCCTGAGTAATTAGGGAATATTTTTCTTTTCAGGGACAGAATTGGAATATTTTTCGATTTTCAAAATTCAACATTTGAATATTGAATATTTTTCAATTCAAGGGCAGAATTCCCTGTCCTTGAATTCCATCTGTCCTTTTCAGGTGTTGGAGCTGCAGAAATCTCTGCCTGGGCCCTCCTGGATGACACAGTCACCTCGATTAATGAATGAATGAATTAATTAGGCTCCAGCAGCGGATTCTGCAGAGCCAGAGCTCACAGGACTGTGACTTTGGCTGTCCCCAAACCAGAATCTGGTGGCACTAATCCCAGAGAGCCATAAAAGCAGCTGTAAAACCACATTTACTGGTTTCACTAGGTACAAACTGCCTTTTATTAAACTGGGAAATTTGGATTTCTGGCTCTGCCTGGAGAGTTCAGCCTCACCTCATTAACCAAGGAAAAGCTGGGTGGGAACTGAGGGGGTCAGTTTTATTTTCACTAATCACTCCCCACGATTCCTCCAAAAAATAAACCCCTAATCAAAAGTCCCAATCCGTTAATTATTCCCGTTTGATCAGCAGTAGGAACCATCAGCAGAAATCCGTGCTGACACTTTCTCCTCAGGAGCTCCGGGGTTTCTCTCCTCCCACAGGGCAGCGGGAATTCCACCGCTCACTCTGGGCTTTCAAACCAAAATATGATAATTCCAGGGCTGTGCACATGGGATTTCTGCTGCTGGTTCACGGAGGGGTGACGCCTCCCTCTGGGTGCCTTTTTGGGGCCACCCTAAAATCAGAGGCCAGAGAGAATTTCGGGAATAAAAAAGCGGTTTGTTTGTGTTTATTGAAGGGCCTTCGGGCGGATTTTGGGCAGGCAAAACTCAAAAAAATTTAAAAAAAAATGACAACGGGTCATGGGTTTTCATATTTTCATAAGTTTGGTCCAGAAGAAGGAGAAGGAAAGGGAGGAGGAGGAGAAGGGGAAGGAGAAGGAGAAGGAGAAGGAGAAGGAGAAGGAGAAGGAGGAGGAGGAGGAGAGGGAGAAGGAGGAGGAGGAGGAGGAGGAGGAGGAGAAGGAGAAGAGAAGGAGAAGGAGAAAAGGAGAAAGAGGAGGAGAAGGAAAAGGAGAAGGAGAAGGAAGAGAAGGAGAAGGAGAAGAGAAGGAGAAAAGGAGAAAGAGGAGGAGGAGGAGGAGGAGGAGGAGGAGGAGGAGGAGGAGGAGGAGAAGACGACACTGTGGGAGCTGCTGTTGCTCTTCTGCTGCAAACATCAGACCTTGATTCCAGAAATCTTTTAGGCAGGGACTAAACAGAGGGCAAAGAACCTTGTCATGCATTTTGGGGACCCCCCCGTGCCACCCACCGCTGTAATAAACCTAATAAACATCATTCCAATTCTAATTTTAATTAATCAGAGGATCTTTGTTCACAATTTTTGGTTTTTACGACTCCACCTCCCAGCAGTGATTAAAACTCTTCCCAGGCCCCAGCTCCCTCCTCCAGCCTGACAACGTCAATCCACAAATTATTTTAAAGCTCTGTGCCGGGTGATTTATGCCCTGCAAGGCCCGAGCTATTTCCATTTATCTGATTTATTAATCTTACATAAAATTACTGAGAGCTGCTGATTTATTTGCAGGACCTTTGCTGCTTTCTCCCAGTATTGCATTTGTTTGTTTGTTTGTTTGTTCTGGGTTTTTGTTTGCTGAGGGTTGGGATTAAATGTGGAAGAGATGGTAATTTTGCTTATTATTTTTTATTTATATGATATGTATAAAAATGTATATATTTATATGACTAATATAGTATAATGTTATATATTTATCACATATTAATATAAATATATGACCTAATATATAATATAATATAATATAATATAATATAATATAATATAATATAAGTAATATATTATATAATACATATTATAAAATGTAATATAATACATCATTTATTTATATTATATTAATAAATTTATATTTTTAAAAAGTTGTGAATTTTACCGTACGTTATTAACAAGGTATTA
Source organism: Agelaius tricolor (assembly GCF_023055355.1). NCBI lineage: Eukaryota > Metazoa > Chordata > Aves > Passeriformes > Icteridae > Agelaius > Agelaius tricolor. The sequence goes on along the minus strand of NW_027269356.1, from coordinate 69,658 downwards.
AATTAAATTTATCTCTCGCTACAAAGTTTTTAAAGGGTAAACTGTAATTAAGAAGCGACACTTCAATTATTTTACTATTAACATAATAACAAATTACTTGTGCTTGCATTGTGAGTGTTTTTTATCTAATTACACACTACTACTCAAATTTATGAAGATGAAGGTGAAGAAGAAGGAGTAGCTACTGCTTTAAGACTTCTGTCTTGTTTTATATACATTACTATATATTAATATATACAACATATATAATATGTAATTGTATAATTAGATATTTAATATTATATATAATTATATATTTAATATATATTAATATATAAATATTACTATTCTAAAAAAATTAAGTTTTCTATTTTGTGACATTACACACTTTTATTTAAGCTACACGCTGGTAAATGAGCAGGAATTGGGGGATGTGGCACGAGGAATATTTCCCTGCAGAAATAAAAGAGTCGCCCCAAGGATAGTTTGTCACATGGCACAGCTTTATTATTTTATTATTTATTCATTATTTATTTTCATATTTATTTTATATTTTTATATATCAGCATTGATTTTTATTTTATTGGTTTACTGTTATTTATTATTATTTTATTGATTTTTATTATTTTATTTTCCTTTTTTTTTTAAATTTATTTCATCATTTAATTATCCACCCCCCTGAAAACTGGAATATTTTTAAGACAGAGGCTTAGTACCGGTTTTAGCAAGAACAGACCCCGCGTTTGTCACACGAGGGGCGGCACCGTCCCCTCCCCAGGCTTTGGTGCCCTCGGGGGTTGCTGGGGACCCCCGGGACCCCCCGGCCCTGCCCGGAGCACAAAGGGGAATTTAACAGCTCCGAGTTTAAAACAGCTCCGGGTTTAAAACAGCTCCGGGTTTAAAACAGCTCCGAGTTTAAAACAGCTCCGGGTTTAAAACAGCTCCGGGTTTAAAACAGCTCCGGGTTTAAAACAGCTCCGGCTGCCACATCTGGTTGTGCTTAAAAACCCCCGGGGCTCACGGGAGCTTCTCCAGCCAGGCCTAAACTGGGGCTGGGCTGGGGCTGGGGAGGGTCCCTGGGCTCAGCGGCCCCACTCCCACTCATGCATTGAATTTTAGATTTTGTATTTTTCCGATTCTGCGCTGCAGTTCTGAGATTCGTCTTGCGATGCCTCAGGTTTATCGGTTTTAAGTTTTATGTTTTTTCAGATTTTGTGCTGCCCGAGGTGGATCCATTGGGGAGATCCTTTTAATAAATCCCCGCTTTATTCCTTAACTCTGGCCAGTCTCTGTTCTAGTTCAGCCTTCCCAAGGCATCACCGCTTCAATTTAACCCATCCCTGAGCCTGCCTCAGTTTCCCTTTCTCAGTGTGAAGGGAATTAAACCCAGCTCTTCCCTGAGCCTGCCTCAGTTTCCCTTTCTCAGTGTGAAGGGAATTAACCCCAGCTCCTCCCTGAGCCTGCCTCAGTTTCCCTTTCTCAGTGTGAAGGGAATTAACCCCAGCTGCTCCCTGAGCCTGCCTCAGTTTCCCTTTCTCAGTGTGAAGGGAATTAACCCCAGCTCCTCCCTGAGCCTGCCTCAGTTTCCCTTTCTCAGTGTGAAGGGAATTAACCCCAGCTCCTCCCTGAGCCTGCCTCAGTTTCCCTTTCTCAGTGTGAAGGGAATTAACCCCAGCTCCTCCCTGAGCCTGCCTCAGTTTCCCTTTCTCAGTGTGAAGGGAATTAACCCCAGCTGCTCCCTGAGCCTGCCTCAGTTTCCCTCCCTCTCTCTGTGTGAGGATGTGACCCTCAGCGTGCTCAGTGGTCCCCCACAGGTGATCCCCGAGCCCCAGAGCACCCCAGGGACCCTCCTCACCCCCCCCAAAAAAAAGCAGAAGTTCCATTCACAGCTTTATTTACCCAATAAAATCCCTGTCCGTGCCGAGGAGCTCCTGCAAGGGGAGCAGGGAGAGCAGCTCTTTGTTCAACCCCGTTTGTACAAGGAAATTCACAGTTCAGCCCCGAGATCCTCCTCGCCCCGGGGCAAACACATCCCCTTAATTAAAAACAAAAATAGTCCCATGGATGTGAGAACAATCCGGGGGTGAGCCACCAGCACGGAGCTTGGGGCTGGCTCTGGCTGCAGGTTTAATCCCCAAAAATTCCCCCAAAATTCTCCCAAAATTTCCCTCAAATTCTCCCCCAAATTCCCCCTAAATTCTCCCCCAAATTTCCCCCCAATCCCCCCCCAAATTTCCCCCAAATTTCTCCCAAATTCTCCCCAATTTTTCCCCAAATTCCCCCTAATTTCCCCCCAATTTCCCCCCAAATTCTCCCCAAATCCCCCCAAAATCCCCCCAAATTTCCCATTCAGGAGCTCTGGCCACGGACCCAGGGCTGCCTGCGAAGGCACAAAGGGAGGAGATTTATCTGGAGAGGCCAAATCCACTCAGAGGAGCTTTAGGGGCCGTAAATGGATGGCTCAGGGGATGCTGTGATGGCCACAGGAAGCAGCTCCGTATTTCCCGGGGTTTCTGGGCTTTTTCTGCCTCATGGTCTCACGGTCCCCGGGGGGCTGAGACCAAAATCAAAGCCTCAGCTCGTGGGGTGGGATTTAAGGAGGTGCTGGACCCCCTTTTCCAACCCATGAGGGCCCCGTTGTGCTGCCACCAACCCTCAGGGATTTGGGACCAGAGGTGGAGTCCAACCCTCAGCAAAGGCAGATCCCTGAGGATCTCTGCATCCCAATTCCACATCCCAACCCCAATTCCCAATTCCCAATTCCACATCCCAATCCCAATCCCAATCCCAATCCCAATTCCCAATTCCAATCCCAATTCCACATTCCAATCCCAATTCCAATCCCAATCCCAATTCAATTCCAATCCCAATCCCAATTCCAATCCCAATCCCAATTCCCAATTCCAATCCCAATTCACATCCCAATCCCAATCCCAATTCCCAATCCCAATTCCCAATTCCAGCCTGCTGAGCTGTGTCCCATGGCTGCAGCAGCTCCTCAGAACCAGGAACCACAAGTGCAAACATGATTTTACTTTAGAATAAATCAATTTTATTTTATTAATAATTTTGTTGGGTTGACCCCATTCACAAAGGATTGCATCCCAATAAAAACAGCGTGGAAAAAACAGCAAATAACCACAAATCTGCCTTTTTTTTTTTTTTTTTTTACTCCTTTCATCCCTCCGACTCCTGCCTGGTTCCTCACTCTGCTTTTCATTTTCAGCCAATGAAATATTTCCACCTGAAGTGAAAAGCTGGATTTTCTCCTGGAGGATTTGGTCCCACAGAGCCGTGGGACTCACCAGGTTGGAGCATCCCCGAGGATGCCGCAGCACAGGGGGAACCCTGGGCAGTCAAACAACATCTGTGCAGCCCCAGCACTAAAATCCCTCCCCACCCTTTTTTTTTCCCCAGTTTTTATTTTTCTTTTTTTTTTTTCCCGGGGGTCCAAAATAAATTCCTTGGCACAAGCGGCCCCAGGAAACACCAGCCGGGGTGGGAGCTCCGCGTGTGAAGCAGAGCGCAGCGACGGCCGCGCTCCTCCTGCGTCTGCGTGGGGCCAAGCTCGGGGATGGGGTCTCACAGCCCCTTCCCCCGAGCCTTAAACTGGCTTAATTTAAACCTGGCTTAGTGCCGTGGAGAGCTGCAGCGGAAGAAGGGGATGGGATGCCCACAGATGAGGGGATCCCCCTGGAAAATGGGGTGAATTTGCAGAGATTCTGAGACTCCTCCTCGTGGAGCCTGATGGGGCTCCCCGCAATCCAGAGCAGGGCTTTAACTTCAGAGACGTCCCCAAATTTTGTCATTAGAGGCTCGTTTGCCCCTTGTGTTTAACCCCAGCAGTTTCTAAACGCTCCCAGTCCCCTTCCCGCAGCACGGCCGAGCCCCAACGGGAGCACAATGGAGTCTTGTTTCTGGTAACCCGAGATGCCTCAGCCCCAGCTCTTTAATTTTAGACTCCACCACCACCACGCTCGCATTCCTCAGCACTACAATGGCAGATATTTATACTCTGGAATGCAGAGCCCAGCGCTAATTTAGCAGGGCTGGGTAAGCCAGGGCTGCTCCCCAACACGGGCTCTCACCCTGGACAAAATTGGAGCAGGCAGAGTTTTGTGGGCTTACAAATCTTGGCGTTTGTTCGCCGGCCCCTGCGTGTCCCCGTGAAAGTAAAATAATGCTCAGCGGGCAGATGGACAAACCAGCTGGGATGGGTGGCAGAGGGAGCGTGGCCGCAGCCGGACACTGCCTGAGGAACAGGCTCTGACCTCCACTGAGGGCCACCTGGAGTGGTGGAATGGCTGGAAGGGACCTTGGAGGTCACCTGGTTTGAATGTCAAACCTGGAATGGCTGGAAGGGACCTTGGAGGTCACCTGGTTTGAATGTCGAACCTGGAACGGTTGGAAGGGACCTTGGAGGTCACCTGGTTTGAATGTCAAACCCACCAAAGGTCCAGCTGGGTGCTGTGTCCATCACCTGGACGCAGGAGAGGCCTGATGAGGTGTGCAGGGCGTGAGGGACCTGCAGAGGCTGGTTTAGCCCATCATTAGCTGGTGTGGTTGTGGGCATCCCATGTCCCAAGTCCATGCAACTCCAAAAATTCTGTTTTATAATGCTCAGCGTGATTCTTCTAGATTTTTCTTTTATAACCCTCAGCATGGTTCTTCTAGATTCTTCTAGCAAGCATTTCCTTGGGAAGGGCCTTCTGGCTGCACCCCAATCTGCTCCAAAGGGGTGACCTCCCTCTGCTTCACCAGCACACCCAGCGCTGTGAGAAACCCAACTCCAGAGAAACGAGAAAATCCTTGAAATATCTCCAGCATGGCTGATGAGGCCGGAGCTCTACAGAACCCTCACAGCAGCTCCATCTTTGCTTCCTCCCCTGCAGCAGAGGACAAGGACACAGCTCCGGACGCTCTGGTGGCCTTCCCTGAGGGAGGACGCTGCAGGACAGCCACAGCATGGTCTCTGTCCCAGGGCTGGGCACTCGAGCCTGGCTGCCCACTGGTGAGGAAGCCAGAAGAGCGGCCCAAGCCCAGAGGGTCGGCGGGTGGCAGCTTATTGAGAGAGGAGCAGCATTAGCAGATAAGGGAGGAGGTCAGCGCTGCGCAGCGAAATCCTTGACCTGCTGTTTAAAAGGTCGGGCAGAGTTCAATGGACTACTCCAGGTCAATTCACTCAATTAAAATATTAGAGGCTGGAGGTGGGAGCGGGGAGATGGAGGTGATTGGTGTCTCTTCGTGGTGGAAAGGGATTAGGGGTGGTGTTGGAGCGTCCTGGTGGGCAGAGGAACGTGCTGCAAGATGCAAGAGGCAGAGACTGATTCCCAAATGGGAGCGTGTGTGACCGTGTTCACAGGGGTGCTTGGGCGGGGGAAGAGACGAGGATCTGACTCCATGTTTCAGAAGGCTTGATTTATTATTTTATGGTATATATTACATTAAAACTATACTAAAAGAATAGAAGAAAAGGTTTCATCAGAAGGCTGGCTAAGGATAGAATAGGAAAGAATGATAACAAAGGCTTGTGGCTTGGACAGAGAGTCTGAGCCAGCTGACTGTGATTGGCCATTAATTAGAAACAACCACACGAGACCAATCCCAGATGGACCTGTTGCATTCCACAGCAGCAGATAAACAATGTAAATTGTTTACAGATAATATACAGTATTACAGTAAACAATGTAAATTGTTTACAGATAATATACAATATTACAGGAAACAATGTAAATTGCTTACAGATAATATACAATATTACAGGAAACAATGTAAATTGCTCACAGATAATATACAATATTACAGGAAACAATGTAAATTGTTTACAAATAATATACAATATTACAGGAAACAATGTAAATTGTTTACATTTTGCTCCTGAGGCCTCTCAGCTTCTCAGGAGGAAAAATCCTAAGGAAAGGATTTTCCATAAAAGATCTCTGTGACAATCGTGGAATCGCTGAGGTTGGAAAATCCCTCCAGGATCATCGAATTCACCCAGGAGTGTCACCCCCATCACCACCCTACATCCACCCCAAAGTGTGGTTTAGGTGTGGTGAGACAAAACCTCTGGCCATGAACCCAGCGGTCAGCAGAGCTCATCCCAGACTCAGGAGCCCAAACTCTGTAGATGCCACTGGGGGATAAGAGGGGACAATCCATGGACCTCCACGTCCTCGTGTCCCACCACCAGCCCTGGAACGCCACCGTGCACGGACCAAGCAGCAAAGCAGGGGTGACACCTGCCAGAACCATCTTCCCATAAATATTGGAGAAGGTTTGAACAAAGCCCCGTGTGGAGGGTCTGCATTGTGGGGTTTTTTTCCATGTCCATAAATCACTGCTCTCTGTGGCCCCTGCCCAGGCCCTACACAATTTGGGGTAGGTTATTGATTGGGCTCTTTCGGGCAGCTCTGGGTTCCCATCCCAACCCCAAAAATGATCCCAGGACTGCCTCCACCCCAAACTGTTCTGGGGCTTGTGGAACAACACCCAGGTCCTTCCCTGTGGGGCTGGAGGGGCTGGAGGGCTCTTCCCTGAGCCTGGAGGGTCTGCATTGTGGTTTTTTTTCCATGTCCATAAATCACTGCTCTCTGTGGGCCCTGCACAATCCAGTTGTGGTTAAAAATAGAATCTTGGGCTTTTTCAGGTTGATAAAGGAAGCTCTGGGTTCCCATCCCAACCCCAAAAAAGAGCTCGGGAGCTGCCTCCACCCCAAAACCATTCTGGGGTTTTTGGAACAACACCCCATGGGGCTGGAGTGGCTGGAGGGCTCTTCCCTGAGTGTGGAGGGTCTGCATTGTGGGGTTTATTTCCACGTCCATAAATCACTGCTCTCTGTGGCCCCTGCCCAGGCCCTACACAATTCATTATAAATACGGTTGGGTTATAAATAGGATCCTGGGCCCTGGCAGGTTGATAAAGGATAAATGGGATCCTGGGCCCTGGCAGGTTGATAAAGGATAAATGGGATCCTGGGCCCTGGCAGGTTGATAAAGGATAAATGGGATCCTGGGCCCTGGCAGGTTGATAAAGGATAAATGGGATCCTGGGCCCTGGCAGGTTGATAAAGGATAAATGGGATCCTGGGCCCTGGCAGGTTGATAAAGGATAAATGGGATCCTGGGCCCTGGCAGGTTGATAAAGACCCAGGGGAACGGAGCAGCGGGGAGGCCTCAGGACCACACCACCCTTCCATGGCCTGTCAGGATTCAGAACTCTGCTGCTGCTGCTGGGCACGGATTAGCCAGCCCTGGCAACGAGCAGCCCTAAATGGGGACTAAAAACCCCACAACTGCTCCACCCCTGCTTCCTGACAGGGCAGGGGCCCAGGGAGCCACAGAGACACGGCTGGTAGCCCACTCGTGGTGGACTTTGTGGGAGCCCGGGTGAGGTGGGTGGGATCCCAGGTGATCCCATGGGGTTTGGGGCTGTGGTGATCCCATGGGGTTTGGGGCCATGGTGATCCTGTGGGCTTTGGGGCCATGGTGATCCCATGGGGTTTGGGGCTGTTGGGGTCCCAGCCTGGGTTTGGAGCTGTGGTGATCCCGTGGGGTGTGGGCCCATGGTGATCCCATGGGGCTTGGGACCGTGGTGATCCCATGGGGTTTGGGCCCATGGTGATCCCATCCCCGGGTTCAGGGTTTGGGGTCCCAGCCTGGGTTTGGGGCCATGGTGATCCCATGGGGTGTGGGCCCATGGTGATCCCGTGGGCTTTGGGGCCATGGTGATCCCATGGGGCTTGGGACCGTGGTGATCCCATCCCAGGGTTCAGGGTTTGGGGTCCCAGCCTGGGTTTGGGGCCATGGTGATCCCATCCCAGGGTTCAGCCCCTCCTGCTGCAGGACCAGCACCAGGCCCACCCCAGAGCCTCCTCCCAGCCCCAGGAGGGCTCCAGCAGCCCCTTGCCCACCCCCAAGACCCCCAAACTCAACCCAGGGCAGGGAACTTCCCCCAGCAGAGCCAGCCCAAATCGGCCCCAGTGCTGCCTTTAACAGCTCCAGCGATAAAAAACCCCTTTATTGGAAACACATGGGGGATTTATGGGGGACATCAAAGTGGGAAGGAGCTTTACACAGCAAAGGGCAGATCCAGCAGAAGGCATCTGCTTTTCCAGCAGGCGGAGGGCTCGGGGCAACCCCACAAACCTGAGGGGTTTGGGGTGACCCCACAAACCTGAGGAGTTTGGGGCGACCCCACAAACTCAAAGGGTTCAGGGTGACCCCACAAACCTGAGGCGTTTGGGGTGACCCCACAAACTTGAAGGGTTCAGGGTAACCCCACAAACTGGTGGGGAGCTGCTCCCTTCATTCCATCCTTGGGGGTGAAGGCAGGGTTGGCAAAACAAAACCTGTAAAATGTAAAACCCACAAAAATGTAAAACCCACAAAACATGTAAAACCCATAAAACATGTAAAACCCACAAAACATGTAAAACCCATAAAACATGTAAAACCCACAAAACCTGTAAAACATGTAAAACCCACAAAACATGTAAAACCCACAAAACATGAAAAACCCACAAAACATGTAAAACCCATAAAACATGTAAAACACAGAGTAGGGAGACAAAACTATTCCTTCTCTAGCTGGGGACCGAGGACAAATAATCCAAATTTCAGCCCCAAGAGCACAAACAACGTGGGCTGAAGACAGAAAAACAAGGATGGGACTGCATAACCTAAAGCTGTAATTGGATAATTAACTCCAATATGCAAATGGAGCAGAACTTATAAAAGTGACAGCCCCCGTGGCTGTTTGTGCATTTTGTGACAGGGACGTGGTGGCCTTTACTGGGCAATTCCTTTTTGTCCCAGCTGCCTTGTAAGGGCTGATGGATGATGCTCATCAAGGAGGGAGCAATTAAACATATTCAATATAACAAATATATTCAATATATTCAACATATCAACTGTAGTAAAATAGATTAAGTAGATTAAATATAATAAACAGATTAAATATATGTTAAAATGTATTTTCAAAAAGATTATAGAATATATTTAAAGCTGATGGATGATGCTTGCCATGGAGGGCGCGAGTAAATATATTAAATATATTAAATATATTAAATATATTAAATAGATTCAATAGATTCAATATATTAAATAGATTCAATAGATTCAATATATCAACTATATTAAAATATATTCAATAGATTCAATTGATTCAATAGATTCACATATTATATTAAACAATCTATAATAAAATACATTTAAAGCTGTTGGATGACATCACGGAGGGAGTGATGAAATATAGTAAATATACGAAATATATTAAATAGATCAACTATATTAAAATATATTAAATAGATTTAACATAGTCAATATAGTCAATAGAATAAATAGATTAAGTAGATTAAATAAATAAAATATATTATATATATTTTTAAAATATGTAAAAATCTATTTCAAATTCTATTAAAAAAAATCTCTTATAAAGCACATTTAGAGCTGATGGATGATCTCGTCACGGAGGGAGCGCCGCTGTCACTTCTGTCCCTCCTCAGCCTCGATTTATCTTCTTTACAGCGGGGCTGCGGAGCCGGCACCATCTGCGGCCCCACAAATGCAATTATGGGGGAAAAAAGGGAAAATTGGAGCCTCCCCGCTCCCAAATTTCATCCAAACCTCGCAGAGGAACCCGGAATTACTCCCCGCACTCCAGGGACCTCCCGCTGCAGAGGGGGTTTTTATTTTAAGGATAATTACAGGAATTTGCAAGGCTGATTTTCTCATTTTCTCCCCCCTCCCCCTCCTCAAAAAGAAAAAAAAAACAAAAAAACAAAAAAAAAAAAACCCAACAAAAAGCAGAGTGAAATTGAAATTGATCTGCGGAGCTGGCCAGAGGTAATTTAATCAGAAAAACCTCTCTGCTGGCATTAATTTTGGGGGTTTTTTAACCCCAAGGTCCTAAATTAAACACGAGGATGCTGGGGTGGGAGAGGATCCTAAATTAAATTAAACGGGAGGATTTTGGGGTGGGAACAGATCCTAAATAAAATGGGAGGATTTTGGGGTGGGAATGGGTCCTAAATTAAATTAAACTCGAGGATGTTGGGGTGGGAACAGATCCTAAATAAAATGGGAGGATTTTGGGGTGGGAATGGGTCCTAAATTAAATTAAACACAAGGATTTTGGGGTGGGAACAGATCCTAAGTTAAATACGAGAGTGTTGGGGTGGGAATAGGATCTAAATTAAATGGGAGGATTTTGGGGTGGGAACAGATCCTAAATAAAACGAAAAGATTTTGGGATGGGAACAGATCCTAAATTAAATTAAACGGGAGGATTTAGAGGTGGGAACGGGAGCTGTGGGACTTTAGCCAGAAATCCAGAACCTCTCCCCAGCCCCTACGGAGCAGAAAATGAGAAAAATGTAATTTATAACCCACCCAAGTCCTTAATTACTGCCTGTGCCAGGGCTGGATCCCCTCTGCTCTGTGAAATTCTGTGTGGAATAAGGGAACTAAAGCCAGATTTCTATTTTATTTTGGATTTTTTTCCCCCCCAAACTTCACCTCTCCTCACCACCTTGCCGGTGTTTGTGCATGTCCAGGTGCTGCTGCTTTAGGGTTTTACTGGGGATTTGAGGTGCAGCATCCCTGGCTCTGGAATTGTGGAATATCCCCTGGGAATGTCCAGCGGGCTCCGGCCCCTCCCCAGTGCGGTCAGCGGAGTGTGACCGCCCTGAGAGCTCCGTGACATTCCTGGGATTGTCACCCAGGCTGGGGTGGGAAAGGCACAGCGAGAGTTTCAGAGGCGTTTGGGAGCCCTCGGACCCTGCTGTGCCCCAAAAGCTCCCGTCTGGGATCCGAGGAAAAGCCCAGATTTTAAGCCCAGCTTTGCTGCCTCAGCCCAGGCCTGGCTTTGTCACCTCCTCCAGGGGCAGCTGGCACCGGTTCGGAGCTGGGATGTGACACCCCAGACACCCCCCGGGCAGCGCCTGATGCCTCAGGAGTTTAGATTTTATTCATTTAGTTTTTATCATATTTGTGACCCTGCAGTTCTTTAGCGTAGAACTCTAAACTCCACGTGCATTGTTTGTTATTGCGCTCACATTCTGGGCAGATGCAACAATTCCTCTCCAGGCCGGGAATCAAGGACACCTCGCTGCCTCAAAGAAATGTAAACAAAAGTGATTTGGAGGCAGAAAACTTGGGGTAAATTACCTGAAGCTGTAATTGGAACATTAACCCCAATATGCAAATGGACCAAACTTACAAAAATGTGAAAACCCAGGGTCCATTTTTGGGTGTAGCCCCTTGAGGGGCATTGTGTGCCTGAAATGTACCAGAGGGCCCTTCAATAAATATAAATATAAACAAACCGCTTTTATTCACTAAGTTTTATTCCCTGAATTCTGGGTTCTGTTTTTTGGGAGCCTCCAAAGCTCCACCCGGCCCGGGGCCGTCTTCTCCCGCGGCCTCCGGCGCCTCCTCCCGGGGCCATGGGAACAGTGACATGAGGGACACCGTGCCACCCCTGAGGGGACACGGGGACCGCGACACCGAGCCACACTCCGAGGCCAGCCAGAGTTTGTTTTATTTTATTTTATTTTACCGCAGTGTTTTTCTGGGAGATATGGCGTGCCCCCTCCTAACCCTTACCTCCTCCCCTCAGCCTTCTCAGCCCTACTCGAGCTTGGAGCCCAGCCCTGCCCCATCCGTCACTCTGCCCTTCTCCCCTCCCCAGCCCAGGTCTGCGCCGTCCCTTGACAGTGCCAAGTCCCTCCTTCAAACTGTCACCAAGAACCTGGAAAACTCCCCAGAAAACTGAGTTTTCTTCTTCTGGGAAAGGGCCACCGTTGTTGTTCGGGGGCCTGTGGCCCGGAGCGGCTGGCTGGCTCCTGAAATTCTGCATTGCTCTTGAAATTCTGCATTCTCTCAAGCCCATGCTGCCAGCACTGCAAAATCAGGCGGCGCAGTCAGTGCCAAGTGCCCCCTGCAATCTGCCATCACTGGGCTGGTGAGTTTTGTTTGCCAGGGAAAAGGGCCGGTGTTTGTGCCCGTGGCCCGGAGTAGCCGGCTGCCTGCTGAAATTGCACTTTGCGAAATATGCCTGCCAGAGCCAAGCTGGCACCTGTGCCAACTCCAGGTACTTTGACAGTACCAAGTGCCTCCGGCAATCGGCCATCACCTGTCGGGCTCCAGCCACACTCAACATGGCGGCCGCGGCAGGACTCCGGCAGAGGCGGCGCCGCCGCTCCCTGCCGCGGTTCGCGGGGCTCCGGTGCCGCTGACCCCACCACCCGTTTTCTCCCGTCGGGAAAAGAAGCAGAAAATGGCGCTGAGAGCGCGGGATCGGCGTCGGGACCGGGTTGAGGTAGCCGGTAAGAGAAACACCTGTGTGAGGAGCGGGGGATGCTTAAGGGTACCACAACAAAGATGGCGGCTCGGCCGGGAGTGGCTTCTGCCGGTACCAAAGATTGCGGAGAGGAAATGCAGGAGAAACGGCTGCTGGCATCCTGGGCTTGCCAGGCAGGTTTTGTACTTGATTGCAAGGCAGTTTTCCTGCTTCTGCAGGGGGTGAGAACTGGAAAGGGGAGAGAAAAAAAAGGTCACTTTTACGCCACACCCAAGATGGCGGCTGAGGGCGGCACTCACTTGCCCTTCCAATGATGGCGGCAGTGTGCTCATGCGCCTCGGGTAGGGAGAAGGGAGGGCGGTACGGGAAATACCCCGCTCGGTCTCATGGAAAACTGCTTTCTCCTGGGTCTGGGCGGCGTTGAGGTCACAACGAGTTCCAAATTATCCTTGTGCCTCTCCTGTTGTGACTAAGTCGGCGTTCCCTGAGTGGCTGCAGCTCCCTGCGTGTGGAGGGAAGAAGCCTGTGCTGGAGAATGGGAGGAAGGTCCCTGCTGGTTGCTGTGTCCTCGGTGGGCACAGCACTCTGGCCAGATGGCTTGGTGAGTATTGAAAATGTGAAAAATGCGTATTTTGTGAGTGGCTTTTCGCAAATATTAAAATGAATATTACATCTGTTCTGTTAGAAAGTAACGCTGTATTAATTCTCTTAAGTAGTGTGTTAAATATAGTTTTAGGTTATAACAAAATGTTAAAACAGAAACTCTGTTATGTAGGAGACTTTTTTTAAAGAAAGGACTCGCAGTGAGATAGCAGCCACAGGACACCTAAATCTTTCAGAGAAAAAGAATTTATTGCTCTCTTATTAGAAGAAACGAACTTCTTACTGGCTCAAAGGTGCTGTTAGGATCCAGAGGAAGAAGTTGATGATGACCAGACAGAATCCTGTATTTGAATGGAATTTATGCATCGTGTATGAAGTGTATGAATATGCAACAGGCTGTTGTTTTTAAGGGTTAGTCCTTTGTTAACGGGGGTCCTTTTTCCAGCTTCCTTTCCATGCTGCCCAGAAAAAGGTACCCGGACATCTGTAACTCTTTGTCTTTATTGTCTCATATTGTCCTAATTCAAATTGTCCAAATTATTATTACTTTAATTGTATTACTATTTTTATAACCATTTAATTACTGTTAAACTTTTAAAATTTTAAAAACAAGCCACAGGATCAATTCTGCCTCTTTTTCACTGAACTGTTGTAATGAGTCATCAGCTTTTAGCCAGCCTCAGTTCAGTTTCTTTTTTCACGAATTTTTTTGGTTGTTTTGATCCTGAACTTGCCAAACCCCTAAGTTTGCTAAATTAACCCTGAGAAGGTTCTGCAAGCCAATGCTGAGGGGGTTGGGGATTGGATAGTTGGGATCTTATGGCCCTTCAAGGGCTGGGTTCACCCCCTGATTTTGGTGCCAAGGGAAACCCCAAGTTAACACGGATCAAAATAGGCAACAGTTCCCTGCTAGCAGAAAAATGAGCTTCCTTTGAATGTCTGGAATAAAAACACTGGGGAAAAGGCACTTTTTAATTCGATTTGGTGCCACCTCCCCTTTTTTTATGGCTAAAACTCCATGGTGAGCAATGCAAGCCAAGAGATGAAATGCAGGAGGCTTTGATTCTGCAGTGAGCTTAACTTCCCTTTTCTCCTCTCTTTCAGGACAGGGAGAAGCACTGAACTCGTCCTGGCCTTGCCAAGGTGTTGGAGCTGCCAAACCCAAACTGGTCCTGATGATGGAGGACTTAAGAAATTACTCACTCCAACCAAATGCTTTAAAAAGGGAGATGGTTTGGTTATAGAAATATTTCTGCCTGAGACTGGGAAGAGTTAAACTTCCCAGTTCTGCACAACAGCACAAGGATTTTTTAATTATTTGCCTTTTTTTTTCCCCCTTCCTTTGAATGGGTTTGTTTGTTTCCCCTTGGAGACTGCACACACAATAGGCAGATTTTCCAATTAAGCCATTTTTTCCCACTTTTAGTCTTCAGTGGAGCCCAGGTGCCAATTGTTTGCTGCTTGGTTTCTGCCTTCCCTTTCCTGCCTACAGCTTAACCCCTTTATCTCCTTCCTGCTTTTTGGCCATCTCTGGTCATGCAGATGATGCTGATGCAGATGGCTGATAAATAATTACCAAACAGCTTGGGAATGGTCTGTATCAGGTACCAGTGACATTAAAAAATGCAGTATATGGACCATCAAGCAATGAATTTAGCAGCAGTTGGATAGTAATTAATCATCTTTCATTTGAGGCCCTCTTCATAGCATATTTACTTATAAAGGGAAAGCATTTGGTTTTTATTTTAAAAAATACTACAAAGCACCAACATCCAGCTTAGGTGAGCATGGCAGATGACAAAGACATTGTAATGTTTTTTCTTTTAAATCCCTCACAATCCCATCCCCTACTGGGGAGGCAGCTCAGCGAGTTTCAGCCCACAGCTGCCATCCTGGCCTCATGGAGAGCAACCTCTCCAGCTGCCCCAGCCTCAGGAAAGCACAGGAGAGGGCTTTACACAGATCAGGGATCAAGCTAGGCCCAGGTTGGGCTCAGCTCAGTCTGCATGGCACTGTTAGAACCTTAAACCCTTTTCCTATCAGATTGATTGTGGTTGTGGTGCAGCCACTGTTGCTGTCAATGTGCTCCCCTGCAGCCCAGCCTGGCATGGTGAGCAGGGGCTTGGGGTTAAACATCAAACCAGGAGATAAAACAACAGCTAAAAGCCCTGCCCTGCCGTGTGCCTCACTCTGCAGCACTGCTGTGAGAGGAGGGTGAGAGACCCAGTCAGTCTGAGCTCTGTAAAGAAGATACAGAGCAGTGATGAGTGCCTGAATCACATCCCCTGCAGCCATCGGGGGAGTGAGGGCAGGGAAAGGGAAATAAAAAACCAACAGAGCCACCAAGACTGGAGGGTGTGAGGACGAACCCAAAACTGTGCTCTCCATGAGCTGAGAGAACACATTTCTTAAAACAAGACATCCAGACTGGAATGAGGGACTTGCACTCTTTCCAGATCTTCCCAGCACCATAACCCATTAAAAACAAAAAAAAAAAAAGAAAACAAAAGCCATCTGTGGGAATGGGATTCTCCTTTAACCCTTACAGAGACTTTCTGCAGCACCCAAAGCACCCTTCCTGTTGCTCTTCCTTCACCACTCAGGGCTGAGCCATGGAGACCTGCTGCTTTTGGACCTGCTGCTTTTGTGTGTGTATTTCAGTTTTTTCTTTTTTAAACCAAGAAAACAATCAATATCATATTTGAAAAAGAACCCCCAGAGCTTTGGGGCAAGTGGGCATAAACGTCAACCAAAACACAAAGACTGAGCTGCTGAGGGATCTTAGAGCAGCAGTGAGGGGTGGGAGGGAAGAAATGGAGCAGAGAAATTGAACCCCATTGAGGAGGGTTTAGAGACAATGTTTTCACTGCAAGCAGCATTTAAAAAGTGACAGAAATTCAGTGATTTATCAGATCCCAGCCTTGGGAAAGGTGGAGTCAGGTTCTCGTCTCTTCCCTCGTCCTGGGGAGCCTCAAACAGCACCACAATCAGCGGCTGGAGCTGGACTGGGCAGCAGCAAATAAAATAAAATAAAAAAGCTTTAAAAATAGAAAAATGAAAAATAAAAATTAAATTTAAAAATTTTAAAAAATAAAATTAATTAAAAATAAATGAAAAACAAAATTAAAAACATAAAGTGCTGTAAAAGTTCCATAAAAGGTGGTGCCATAATGCAAGACCCTCAAACAGCACCACAATCAGCGGCTGGAGCTGGACTGGGCAGCAGCAAATAAAATAAAATAAAAAAGATTTAAAAATAGAAAAAATAAAAACTAAAAAAATAAATAAATAAATGAAAAACAAAATAAAAACCATAAAGTGCTGTAAAGTGCTGTAAAAGTTCCATAAAAGGTGGTGCTGTAATGCAAGACCCTCAAACAGCACCACAATCAGCAGCTTGAGTTGGTCTGGGCAGCAGCAAATAAAATAAAAAGCTTTGAAAATAGAAAAAATAAAAATAAAATTAAAAATAAATTTAAAAAAATAAAATTAATTAAAAATAAATGAAAAACAAAATTAAAACCATAAAGTGCTGTAAAAGTTCCATAAAAGGTGGTGCTGTAATGCAAGAGCCTCAAACAGCACCACAATCAGCGGCTTGAGTTGGTCTGGGCAGCAGCAAATAAAATAAAATAAAAAAGCTTTAAAAATAGAAAAAATAAAAATTAAAAAAAAAAAAACAAAATAAAAACCATAAAGTGCTGTAAAAGTTCCATAAAAGGTGGTGCCATAATGCAAGACCCTCAAACAGCACCACAATCAGCGGCTGGAGCTGGACTGGGCAGCAGCAAATAAAATAAAATAAAAAGCTTTAAAAAAAAAAAATTAAAAAATAAAATTAATTAAAAATAAATGAAAAACAAAATAAAAACCATAAAGTGCTGTAAAGTGCTGTAAAAGTTCCATAAAAGGTGATGCTGTAATGCAAGACCCTCAAACAGCACCACAATCAGCGGCTTGAGTTGGTCTGGGCAGCAGCAAATAAAATAAAATAAAAAAGATTTAAAAATAGAAAAAATAAAAATTAAAAAAAAACCAAAATAAAACCCATAAAGTGCTGTAAAAGTTCCATAAAAGGTGGTGCTGTAATGCAAGACCTTCAAACACAACCACAATCAGCAGCTTGAGTTGGTCTGGGCAGCACCAAATAAAATAAAATAAAAAGCTTTAAAAATAGAAAAAAAAATTTTAAAAAAATATTAAATAAAAATAAATAAAAAACAAAATAAAAACCATAAAGTGCTGTAAAAGTTCCATAAAAGGTGGTGCCATAATGCAAGACCCTCAAACAGCACCACAATCAGTGGCTTGAGTTGGTCTGGGCAGCAGCAAATAAAATAAAATAAAAAAGCTTTAAAAATAGAAAAAATAAAAATAAAATAAAAAAATAAAATTAATTAAAAATAAATGAAAAACAAAATAAAAACCATAAAGTGCTGTAAAAGTTCCATAAAAGGTGGTGCCGTAATGCAAGACCCTCAAACACAACCACAATCAGCGGCTTGAGTTGGTCTGGGCAGCACCAAATAAAATAAAATAAAAAGCTTTAAAAATAGAAAAAATAAAAATAAAAATTAAAAAAAAGCTTTAAAAATAAAAAAATAAAAACTAAACAAAAAATGATATTTAAAAAAATAAAAAGTTTTAAAATAGAAAAATGAAAAATAAAAATGAAATAAAAAATAATATTTAAAAAAATAAAAAGTTTTAAAATAGAAAAATGAAAAATAAAAATTCAATAAAAAATAAAATTAAAAAATTTAAATAAAAAGCGTTAAAATAGAAAAATGAAAAATAAAAATGAAATTAAAAAAATTTAAAGAATAAAATAAAAAGCTTTAAAAATAGAAAAATGAAAAATAAAAATTAAAAAAAAGCTTTAAAAATAAAAAAATGAAAATTAAAAACTAAATAAAAATAAAATAAAAAAATAAAATAAAAAGCTTTAAAATAGAAAAATGAAAAATAAAAATTAAATTAAAAAATAATAAAAAATCATTAAAAATAGAAAAATGAAAAAGAAAAATTAAATAAAATTAAAAAAAAATACATGCTTTAAAGATAGAAAAATGAAAAATAAAACCAAAAAATAATATTTAAAAAAATAAAATAAAAAGCTTTAAAATGGAAAAATGAAAAATAAAAATTAAATAAAAAAAAAAATTAAATATAAAAAGCTTTAAAAATAGAAAAATGAAAAATGAAAAATTAAAAAAGCGTTAAAAATAAGTGAAAAAATGAAAAATAAAAACTGAAATAAAAAATGAAAAATTTAAAAAAAGCTTTAAAAATAGAAAAAAATGAAATAAAAAAAATTAAAAAATAAAATAAAAAGCTTTAAAAATAGAAAAATGGAAAATAAAAATTAAATAGAAAATAAAAAATAAAACAAAAAGCTTTAAAAATAGAAAAATGAAAATTAAAAATTAAAAAAAAGCTTTAAAAATAAATGCAAAAATGAAAAAAAGTGAAATAAAAATGAATTAAAAAATGAAAAATTAAAAAAAAGCTTTAAAAATAGAAAAATTTAAAAAATTAAATTAAAAAAATTAAAAATAAAATAAAAAAGCATTAAAGATAGAAAAATGAAAAATAAAAACTAAATAAAAAATAATATTTAAAAAATAAAAAGCTTTAAAATAGAAAAATGAAAAATAAAAATGAAATAAAAAACCAAAAAAATAAAAAGCTTTAAAAACAAAAAAATGAAAAATAAAAATTAAATAAAAAAATAAATGCTTTAAAAATAGAAAAATGAAAAATAAAAATTAAAAAAAGCTTTAAAAATAAATGAAAAAATGAAAAATAAAATCTGAAATAAAAATGAAATTAAAAATTAAAAATTAAAAAAACTTTAAAAATAGAAAAATGAAAAAAATTAAATTTAAAAAAAATTAAAAAATAAAAAGCCTTAAAAATAGAAAAATGAAAAAAATTAAATTTAAAAAAATTAAAAAATAAAAAGCCTTAAAAATAGAAAAATGAAAAAAATTAAATTAAAAAAAATTAAAAAATAAAAAGCCTTAAAAATAGAAAAATGAAAAATAGAAATTTAAAAAAAGCTTTAAAAATAAATGAAAAAATGAAAAAAACTGAAATAAAAGTGAAATGAAAAATAAATAAAAAAGTTTTAAAAATAGAAAAATGAAAAATAAAAAAAATTTAAAAAATTTAAAAAACAATAAATGCTTTAAAAATAGAAAAATGAAAAATAAAAACTAAATAAAAAATATAAAAAAATGAAACAAAAAAATTAAAAAAAAAAGAAAAATAAAAGTGAAATAAAAAATAAAATTAAAAAATAAAATTAATTAAAAATAATTGAAAAACAAAATAAAAACCGTAAAGTGCTGTAAAGTGCCGTAAAAGTGCCGTAAAAGGTGGTGCCGTAAAGCGCGACTGTCGCAAAAGGTGCCGTAAAGCGCGACTGTCGTAAAGCGGCCGTAAAGCGCGACTGTCGTAAAAGGTGCCGTAAAGCGCGACTGTCGCAAAAGGTGCCGTAAAGCGCGACTGTCGTAAACGGTGCCGTAAAGCGCGACTGTCGTAAAGCGGCCGTAAAGCGCGACTGTCGTAAAAGGTGACGTAAAGCGCGACTGTCGCAAAACTGCCGCAAAGCGCGACTGTCGTAAAAGGTGCCGTAAAGCGCGACTGTCGTAAAAGGTGTCGTAAAGCGCGACTGTCGCAAAAGCTGTCGTAAAGCCCGACTGTCGTAAAGCGGCCGTAAAGCGCGACTGTCGTAAAAGGTGCCGTAAAGCGCGACTGTCGTAAAAGGTGCCGTAGAGCGCGACTGTCGTAATGCGGCCGTAAAGCGCGACTGTCGTAAAAGGTGCCGTAAAGCGCGACTGTCGCAAAAGGTGCCGTAAAGCGCGACTGTCGTAAAAGGTGCCGTAAAGCAGAACTGTCGTAAAAGGTGCCGTAAAGCGCGACTGTCGTAAACGGGGCCGTAAAGCGCGACTGTCGCAAAACTGCCGTAAAGCGCGACTGTCGTAAAAGGTGCCGTAGAGCGCGACTGTCGTAATGCGGCCGTAAAGCGCGACTGTCGTAAAAGGTGCCGTAAAGCGCGACTGTCGTAAAAGGTGCCGTAAAGCGCGACTGTCGTAATGCGGCCGTAAAGCGCGACTGTCGTAAAAGGTGCCGTAAAGCGCGACTGTCGCAAAACTGCCGTAAAGCAGAACTGTCGTAAAAGGTGCCGTAAAGCGCGACTGTCGTAAAAGGTGCCGTAAAGCGCGGATGTCGTAAAGCGGCCGTAAAGCGCGACTGTAGTAAAAGGTGCCGTAAAGCGCGACTGTCGTAAAGCGGCCGTAAAGCGCGACTGCCGTAAAAGGTGCCGTAAAGCGCGACTGTCGCAAAAGGGGTCGTAAAGCGCGACTGTCGTAAAGCGGCCGTAAAGCAAAACTGTCGCAAAATGTGCCGTAAAGCGCGGATGACGTAAACGGTGCCGTAAAGCGCGGATGTCGTAAAGCGGCCGTAAAGCGCGACTGTCGCAAAACTGCCGTAAAGCGCGACTGTCGTAAAGCGGCCGTAAAGCAAAACTGTCGTAAAGCGGCCGTAAAGCGCGACTGTCATAAAATGCTCATTTTACGACACTTTTACGACAGTGGCGCTTTACGGCACTGCCTTTATGGAACTTTTACTGTACTTTACAGCACTTTATGGATTTTATTTTGTTTTTTATTAATTTTTAATTAATTTAATTTTATGAATTTTTTAAATTTAATTTTTATTTTGAATTTTTCTCATTTTAAAGCTTTTTATTTTATTTTAATCTTTTTAGTTTTTTCTTTTTTTAAAGCTTTTTTCTTTATTGTTTTATTTTTATTTTTTATTTAATTATTAGTTTTAATTTTTCTATTTTTAAAGAAATTTTTTTATTTTTTTATTTTTATTTTTATCTTAATTTTTAGTTTTGATTTTTTTATTTTAAAAGCATTTATTTTATTTTTTACTTTTTATTTAATTTTTATTTTTGATTTTTCTATTTTTAAAGTTTTTTATTTTTTTATTTTTTATTAAGGTTTTATTTTTAATTTTTTTATTTTTCAAGCATTTTTTTTTAATTTTATTTTTTATTTCATTTTTAGTTTTCATTTTTTATTTCTAAATTATTTTATTTTTTTAATTTCATTTTTATTTCATTTTTATTTTTGCTTTATCTATTTCTAAAGCATTTATTTTTTTAATTTAATTTTTAGTTTTTATTTTTTTATTTTTAAAGCATTTATTTTATTTTTTACTTTTTATTTAATTTTTATTTTTGATTTTTCTAATTTTTTTAAATTTTTTAAATTTTATTTTTTATTTAATTTTTATTTTTAATTTTTTTATTTTTAAAGCATTTATTTTATTTTTTTAATTTTATTTTTTATTTCATTTTTAGTTTTGATGTTTTTATTTCTAAACTATTTTATTTTTTAATTTTTTTATTTCTTTTTTTTGCTTTATCTATTTTTAAAGCATTTATTTTATTTTTTATTTAGTTTTTAGTTTTGATTTTTTTATTTTTAAAGCATTTATTTTATTTTTTACTTTTTATTTAATTTTTATTTTTGATTTTTCTATTTTTTTTTCTTTATTGTTTAATTTTATATCTTATTTAATTTTAATTTTTATTTTTTATTTTTAAAGCATTTATTTTTTTAAATTTATTTTTTATTTCATTTTTAGTTTTCATTTTTTATTTCTAAACTATTTATTTTAATTTTTAATTTTATTTTTTATTTCATTTTTATTTTTTGCTTTTTCCATTTTTAAAGCATTTATTTTATTTTTTTTTTATTTTATTTTTTATTTAATTTTTAGTTTTGGTCTTTCTATTTTTAAAGCATTTGTTTTAATTTTATTTTTTATTTAATTTTTATTTCTGATCTTTCTATTTTTAAAGCTTTTTTATTTTTTATTTAATTTTTAGTTTTAATTTTTTTATTTTTAAAGCTTTTTTTTTTTTTAATTTTATTTTTTATTTAATTTTTAGTTTTGGTCTTTCTATTTTTAAAGCATTTGTTTTAATTTTATTTTTTATTTATTTTTATTTCTGATCTTTCTATTTTTAAAGCTTTTTTTATTTTTTATTTAATTTTTAGGTTTTTTTATTTTTAAAGCATTTATTTTATTTTTTAATTTTATTTTTTATTTATTTTTATTTTTTGCTTTTTCTATTTTTAAAGCATTTATTTTATTTTTTTAATTTTATGTTTTATTTATTTTTAGCTTTGATTTTTCTATTTTTAAAGCATTTATCTTTTTAATTTCATTTTTATTTTTTAGTTTTAATTTTTCTTTTTAAAGCATTTATTTTTAAATTTTTTTTAATTTTTAGTTTTAATTTTTCTATTTTTAAAGCATTTTTTAATTTTTAAAATTTTTAGTTTTAATTTTTCTATTTTTAAAGCTTTTTATTTTTTAAATTTTCTATTTTATTTAATTGGGTTTTTTAATTTTCCCATTTTTAGAGCATTTATTTTTTTTTTAATTTTATTTTTTATTTTATTTTTATTTTTAATTTTTCTATTTATAAAGTTTTTTATTTTATTTGGTGCTGGTGATTTTGGTGCTGTTTGAGGGCCTTGCAGTTACCCCCATTAATAGGCAGAGATGATGTTTGGAGGCCACAGTGTTACAGGTAGGGGTAAACAGTTTTTTAGGGTCTTTTAGATGATTTTTAGGGATATTTTAGGGGTGTTTTTTTTGCACGAGTTTTTTAGCAATTCTCTGGACATGTTTAGGATACCTTTAGGGCTTTTTCATGGCTTTTAAAATAATTTTTAGGGTGTTTTAATGACTGTTTTACCGGGGCGCCCCAGCCACCCAAGGCACCCCGTGCCGGTGCCGCGGCGCTCCAGCCCCGCCTCCCGTCAGCGCCGCCCGTGCTCGCTTCCCCTCTCCTGCCGCCGCCGCGCCTTCCCCACCGCACCCTCCCGCTTCAGAGCTGCCGCCTCCTGCAGCCACGGGCGTCCCGGCGTTCCCTTCCGCAGCCGCGTTCCCGTTCCCGCAGCTCCGCCGCCTCCCGCACCCCCCGGCCCGCCCGCCGCCATGATGGCTCTGCCCGCGCCGCCCTAGTGACGGAACCCACGCATGCGCAGTTGCTACAACCCCAGCACCAGTGATATCACTCCGCGCCGACTCATGGAACCGCAGCGCTGCTTCCGGGATCAGCCGCACGCATGCGCAGTTCTATCTCCACGGCTCCGCCTCCACCCCCCCACCCCCCCCCCCCCGCTGCGTTCGCCGCGGCTTTGATACAGCCCGGTCCCGGTTCGAGCCGCTGCGTGCCGCTGTCCGGCCACAGCCGGCATCCCGGTGCCCTGTCACGCCGCTTCCGCCGCCACCGGGTCCGTACACGGCAGCACAGCAGGCGAAAACTGCAGCGGCTCGCGTGTATCCTTCCGCGTCCCTGCCTCTGCCGGATCTCTCTCCGCCGCATCACCGAGAGATCCCTCCGCAGCGCGGGACGCTGCACAACCGATCCCTGATATCCCTCCGCGTTTTCGCCTTCCGCACTCATAGCACCGAGCGGGACTACTTTGTGTCACGATTCGTCCGCACCGCCGCATCCCCGCACACAAACCGTGCAAGGAGGAGGAGGAGGCTGGAATATGACAGCTGCTTTAATAAATACAGGACAGACAGAGAATTATTTCGCCCCTGAAAATGCCGACCCTTTGATCCCAGCACAAAAGATTTTCGAAAAAGAGCTGTTCCCAAATAGCTCCAAAGTCTCCCCAGTGTTTGGGACAGATTTCTCGACCCAAAATGAGACATACTAAACCCTGAAAATTCGCCAGCATTAATCCCAAAATTAGAAAACTCACAAAAATCTTTTGATCATTTTCAATGAACAGACTGGCACGAAGTCAGACACCAGATTTGCAAAGAAGAAATTCTAAATCCTTCAGCTATGCCTGTGCCATTCAGCCAGCAAGCCGGTGGTCCTAGAACATGGGTGGCTGTCCCACCTCATGAGATAAAAGAATTGCAAAAAGCAATAAGGGACGGTGGCATCTGCTGCCCATATTTTAAGCAACTGCTGAAAAGCACCCTGGAAGGACAAACCCACCAAATGACTGTAAAAATCCTGCTGGTGTAATTCTCACAGCCTCAAAATGTGGGAATTCAAATGGAAAAGGCTGCTCACAGGGGTACTAGCCACTTACAGACAGAGTACTGACACAAACCCTCGTACCCTTGTCACGTCTAAGCTGACTGGTGACCCTCCTGATGATCAGAATGATAATCGAGTGAATTTACCCAAACCAGCGTTAGATGACATGAAAAAGATGGCTCTTTTTGCAAATTCAGCCTGCAGGAAGTTTTGAAAAAGCCTAAAATCTGATTAGCCAAGACTTGTCCTCGATGCTGAGGACAAATAAAACCATTTACTACATTTGTGGACCGGGTAATGCAAGCAGCAGAACGACAACGAAGCTGTGAAAAATCCGTGTATTTTATGATTGGCTTTTTGCAAATATTAAAATGAATATTATATGTGTAGTGTTAGAAAGAAATGCTGTATTAGTTTTCTCAAGTACAGTGTTAAATATAGCTTTAGGTTATAAAAATTGTTAAAATAGAAACGATGCTATGTAGGAGACTTTTTTTAAAAAGAAAGGACTCACAGTGAGACAGCAGCCACAGGACACCTGAATCTTTCAGAGAAAAAGAATTTATTGCTCTCTTATCAGAAGAAATGAACTTTTTCCCGCCTCGAAGGCGCTGTTAGGATTCGGAGGAAGAAGTTGATGATGACCAGACAGAATCCTGTATTTGAATGGAATTTATGCATCATGTATGAAGTGCATGAATGTGCAACAGGCTGTTGTTTTTAAGGGTTAATCCTTTGTTAACAGGGGTCCTTTTTTGGGCTTGTGCTGCCCAGAAAAAGGTACCATAACTCTTTGTCTTTATTGTCTCACATTGTCCTAATTCAACTTGCCCAAATTATCATTACTCTAATTGTAATACTATTTTTATAACCATTTAATTACTATTAAACTTTTAAAACGTTGAAAACAAGCGATTGGTGTTTTTAACAGCAGTGATGATACAGCTCGCCCAATAATGATACGGGACAATATTGAAAATAATTCCAATGCAGCCCTCGGCTGCATCCACTGCCTAGGGTTAGGCTTAGGGTTACACCTCAGGTACATTTAGAGCTCTTTTAGGACTATTTAGGGTACTTATAGGGAATTTTAAAGGTCTTTTGGGGATTTTTAGGGGCATTTCAGGGTTGGTTTTATAGCTAGAGTATTTTTAGTGTGTTTTAAGGATATTCTGAGGCTATTTTTAGGTTTTGGTGGGGGTTTTAGGGCACTTTGAAAATTAGGGGCTTTTTTAGGGAATTTCTGGGGTTTTTTTTCGGGTCCTTTCAGGGCATGACAGAGGCTGAGGGGCGATGTGGGGGTTTGAGGGTGACAGAGGCTGGGGGCTGCGTCCCCCAAATCCCGGGGGTCCCCGCAGCGCTGACGCCCCCCCATACCTAACAGCGCCCCGCGCATGCGCACAAAAGCGCGCGTGGCCGAGCGCGGACTACGACTCCCGTGCTGCCCCGCGCGCGGGCCGGCGCGCTGATTGGACGCCGGAGGGGCGGTGCCGCGCGCTGATTGGCTGCGACCGAGGTTTGAACAGGCGGAAGGCGGCGGAGCAGCAGCGCAGCGTGAGCGGGGGGGCGGCCCGGGGGGGGGATTTTGGAGCAATTTGGGGGTCCCGGAGGGGAATTTGGGGGGCTGAGACCCCCTCAGGGAGTTGGGGAGGGCCGGAGGGGCCCGGCGAGGAGAGGGAGAGGCAGAGGCAGAGGCAGAGCTGCGGGTGAGGAGAGGGGGGGTGGAGGCCGCGGGAGGCCTGAGGGAGTGGGGGGGTCCGGGCCTCTATGGGGGTGGAAATGGGGCTGGGGGTGTCAGAAAGTGGGGCCGGGGGCTGCGAGACTTGGCTGGGGGGGATCTGATCTCTTAAGGGGGCTGGGGAGTGGGGCTGGGGGCTTGGGGGGGGGGAAAGGATGGGGCTGGGGGTCCCTGGGGTGTCAGGAATTGGGGCTGGGGGCGCTCTGGGGCACTGAGGGGGCAAAGAGGTGGGGCTGGGGGGGCTCTGCAGGTTTGGGGATCTGGGGGGTTTGGGAGTTCTGGGGGTCCCACACCTCCCCTTGCCTCCCCCAGCCCCACATCACAAGAAGCCCCTCAGGAGAAGCCCCCGGGATGGCCGGGAAGGATGAAAATGATGGGAAAGACGGAAAGGATGAAAATGATGGGAAAGACGGAAAGGATGGAAGCACGGACGGCTGGGCTGGCATCGAGGAGCGCCTGGAGAAGATCAGGGTGAGCAGGGGAGGGCTGGGCTCGGATCCCTCCTTTCTTCAGGAAAACCTCGGGATCTGGGGCTCTGATCCCTCTTTTCCTCGGGAAAACCTCGGGGTCTGGTGGGGTCTGCGATCTGGTCCCTCTTTTCCTCACAGCAACCTTGGGATCCTTCTGGGGAGATCTGTGGGGAATTCTGGGCTGGGGTCTGACTCCTTTACCCAGGAAAGCCTCTGGATCCCACTGGAGCTGCTTCTGCCTCCTTCAATGCCCCTGAGGGGCTCTGTCCTGACCCCAAATCCTTCTTTTCCCAGGAAATGCCCCTCAAGGGGCTCTGCTCTGACCCCAAACCCCTCTTTTCCCCAGAAACAACCCCTGAGAGTCTCTGCTCTGACCCCAAATCCCTTTTTCCCCCAGGAAATGGCTCTGTCTTGACCCCAAATCACTTTTTTCCTAGGAAATGACCCCTACTCTGACCCCAATCCCCCTTTTCCCAGGAAAGGCATCTCAAGGGTCTCTGCCCTGACCCCAATCCCCTCTTTTCCCATGAAATGCCCCTGAGGGTCTCTGCCCTGACCCAATCCCCTCTTTTCCCAGGAAATGCATCTCAAGGGTCTCTGCCCTGACCCCAATCCCCTCTTTTCCCCCAGGAAATGCATCTTAGGGGTCTCTGCTCTGACCCCAATCCCCTCTTTCACCCATGAAATGCCCCTGAGGGTCTCTGCCCTGACCCCAACCCCTCTTTTCCCAGGAAATGCCTCTCCAGGGGCTCTGCTCTGACCCCAATCCCTCTTTTCCCAGGAAATGCATCTCAAGGGTCTCTGCCCTGACCCCAATCCCCTCTTTTCCCATGAAATGCCCCTGAGGGTCTCTGCCCTGACCCAAATCCCCATTTTCCCAGGAAATGCCTCTCCAGGGTCTCTGCCCTGACCCCAATCCCCTCTTTCCCCCAGGAAATGCATCTCAGGTGTCTCTCCCCTGACCCAATCCCCTCTTTCCCCCAGGAAAGCCTCCGGGCCCCCTCGGCCCCTCTGTCCCGCCGTGTCCGTGCCTGTGACCGCGCCCTGCGCTCCTGCGCGGCCGAGCTGGCCCGGCCCGGCGGGCGCCCGGCCCAGGGCTCCCAGCTGCTGGCGCTGGCCCTGGAGGCCGCCCAGCTCTACCTGAGCCTGCAGCCCGAGCCCCCGGCGCTGTACCTGGAGAAGATCCTGTTCCACGTGCTCCGGAACGCCGCGCCGTGGGCGGGACCGAGCGCCTGGAGCGTGGCCGAGCTGCTGCGGGCGCGGCTGCGGCGCGGCGGTGGTGGCAGCGACTGGGCCGCCGTCACCTCCGGAGCTTTCGGGGTGCTCTGGAAAGCTGCAGCCGCTCTGGCCGGGCCAGAACGGCCACGGGAGGAGGGCAGGGCGGTGCTGACGGCCAGGATCCGCGCCCTGCGCTTCCTGCTGCTGCTGGAATCGCGGGATCAGCCGGAATCCTCGCCTCGGGAATCCTTCCAGCCGCCCTTCTTCACCTCGCAGACCGCCCAGCACGCCGCGGCCGCCGCCGCTCTCTACGAGGCTCAGAGGGCTCCGTGCCCGCTCTTCGTGGCCAAACAGCTCCAGGAGTTGCTGCTGGACGCTCTGAGGGATGAATCCCCACGGCCTCCGGGCCTCCAGCATTCCCTGTGCTTCCTGGAGCTCACCCTGGAGCGCTGCCGCCACCTCTGCAAAGCCCGGCGGCCCCGCGACGCTCTGGAGGCCCTGGAAGATTCCAGAACCTTCCTGGGGGCAGCTGGGAGTTCCCTGGCAGCCCCTCTGGAGCTGCTGGAAGCCGGCATCCAGCTCAGCCGGGCTCTGCTGGCCAAGGCCGCGGGCGCCGCGGGGCCGGCCCTGAGGCGGGCGGGAGCGGCGCTGGCGGCGGAATGTTCCGGAAGGGTCCTGCGGGCGCTGCTGGAGAGCTCCCAGTTCGTGCTGGCGCAGCTCGGGGAGGCGCTCAGGAGGAGCCGGGAGCTGCCCCTCGGCCTCCGGGAGCTCCCCGGCATCTGCGGCTTCTGCCAGGCCCACGGGCGGGCGCTGCGGCGGCTGCTGGCCCAGGTGAGGAGGAGGAGGAGGAAGAGGAGGAAGAGGAGCTCCAGGATGGATCCCTCGGGGTCACCCCGTGCTGCTCCCAGCCCTGCCAGCAGCTCCTGGAGCTTGGGGAGTCCCAAGTCCCACTTTCCTCCATGCCAGCAGCAGCTCCTGGAGCTCCTGAGCCCCTTCCTCCTGATTTTCCCCTTCCCTGCCCTTCCTGGACCCCAAATCCCACTTTTCCCTTTCCCTGGACCCCAAATCCCACTTTTCCTTTTTTCCTGGACCCCAAATCCCACTTTTCCCTTTTCCTGGACCCCAAATCCCACTTTTCCTTTTTTCCTGGACCCCAAATCCCACTTTTCCCTTTTCCTGGACCCCAAATCCCACTTTTCCTTTTTTCCTGGACCCCAAATCCCACTTTTCCTTTTTCCTGGACCCCAAATCCCACTTTTCCCTTTTCCTGGACCCCAAATCCCACTTTTCCTTTTTCCTGGACCCCAAATCCCACTTTTCCTTTTTCCCTGCCCTTCCTAGGTCCATCCTCACCTTCAGCAGAAGCTCCTAAAGCTCCTGGACCCCCAAATCCCATTTTCCCCATTCCCAGCTCCATTCCCTGACCCCATTCCCAGCTCCACCCCGCCATTCCCAAATCCCATTTTTCCCATTCTCAAATCCCATTTTCCCCATTCCCAGGTCCCTCCCAGCATTCCCAAATCCCATTTTTCCCATTCTCAAATCCCATTTTCCCCATTCCCAGGTCCCTCCCAGCATTCCCAAATCCCATTTTTCCCATTCCCAGCTCCATTCCCTATGCCCAGCTCTACCCCCTCATTCCCAAATCCCATTTTCCTCATTCCCAGCTCCTTCCCAGCATTCCCAAATCCCATTTTCCCATTCCCTTGTCCATCCCAGCATTCCCAAATCCCATTTTCCCCATTCCCAGCTCCTTCCCAGCATTCCCAAATCCCATTTCCCCATTCCCAAATCTCATTTTCCCCATTCCCAGCTCCTTCCCAGCATTCCCAAATCCCATTTCCCCATTCCCAAATCCCATTTTCCCCGTTCCCAGCTCCTTCCCAGCATTCCCAAATCCCATTTCCCCATTCCCAAATCCCATTTTCCCCATTCCCAGCTCCTTCCCAGCATTCCCAAATCCCATTTTCCCATTCCCAAATCCCATTTTCCCCATTCCCAGGTCCTTCCCAGCATTCCCAAATCCCATTTCCCCATTCCCAAATCCCACTTTCCCCATTCTCAGCTCTACCCCAGCATTCCCCAAATCTCATTTTCCCAGTCCCATTCCCTGACCCCATTCTCAGCTCCATCACCTCATTCCCAAATCCCATTTTCCCCATTCCCAAATCCCATTTCCCCATTCCCAAATCCCGTTGTTGCCGTTCCCAGGTCCCTGCTGACTCCACCCGGGAGCAGGTGATGGTGAAGCAGCTGCTGTTCCAAGGCCTCCAGCTCTTCTCCAACGCCATCCACGAAATATTCCAGCGCTCCCAGGCACGGATCCGGATCCCTGCAGGGCTTGGAGCCTCTCCCGTGGGATTTGGGGCTGGAATTTTGGGGTTGAGATGCCCTGAGAGGGTTCTGGAAGCTTCTCCCATGGGATGTGGGGTTGGAATTTGGGATTGAGATGCCCTGAGAGGGTTCTGGAAGCTTCTCCCATGGGATGTGGGGCTGGAATTTGGGGTTGAGATGCCCTGAGAGGGTTCTGGAAGCTTCTCCCGTGGGATGTGGGGCTGGAATTTGGGGATTGAGGGGTCCTGAGGGGGTTCTGGAAGCTTCTCCCGTGGGATTTGGGGTTGGAATTTGGGGTTGAGATGCCCTGAGGGGGTTCTGGAAGCTTCTCCCATGGGATGTGGGGTTGGAATTTGGGGTTGAGGGTCCTGCAGTGTCCCCTGTGGCTCTGGGGCCCCGGCTGACCCGCGGTGTCCCCACAGCCCTCGGAGTGGCCGGAGCTGTCCCAGGTGACCACGAGCTGTGTCCAGAGCGTCACCTGGATGCTGCAGGGGCTGCAGGGGCTGCCCGAGGCCGAGAGGGGCAAATTCCTGGATGTCACCGGTCAGTGCCACCCCCTGTGTCCCCAGTGGTCAGTGCCACCTCCTGTGTGTGTCCCCAGTGGTCAGTGCCACCTCCTGTCCCCATTCCCTGTGTTCCCAATGGTCAGTGCCACCCTCTGTGTCCCCAGTGGTCAGTGCCACCCCCTGTGTTCCCAATGGTCAGTGCCACCTCCTGTGTCCCCATCCCCTGTGTCCCCAGTGGTCAGTGCCACCCCAGGGCTCTGTGTCCCCGTCCCCAGTGGTCAGTGCCACCATGGGGGCTCTGTGTCCCCATCCCCAGTGGTCAGTGCCACCATGGGGGCTCTGTGTCCCCATCCCCAGTGGTCAGTGCCACCTCCTGTGTGTGTCCCCATCCCCAGTGGTCAGTGCCACCCCAGGGCCCTGTGTCCCCAGTGGTCAGTGCCACCATGGGGGCTCTGTGTCCCCAGTGGTCAGTGCCACCTCCTGTGTGTGTCCCCATCCCCTGTGTCCCCAGTGGTCAGTGCCACCCCAGGGCTTTGTGTCCCCGTCCCCAGTGGTCAGTGCCACCATGGGGGCTCTGTGTCCCCATCCCCAGTGGTCAGTGCCACCCCCTGTGTCCCCAGTGGTCAGTGCCACCATGGGGGCTCTGTGTCCCCATCCCCTGTGTCCCCAGTGGTCAGTGCCACCCCAGGGCTCTGTGTCCCCAGTGGTCAGTGCCACCATGGGGGCTCTGTGTCCCCATCCCTGCTGTCCACGGGGTCACCCCGTGTCCGGGGGGGTTGGGGTCAGTTCCTCACAAGGAGTGGTCACTGCAGTGTCCCCTCCCTGTCCCGTTGGTCACTTTGTCCCCTCTGGGCACAGCTGTGGTCACCTCCCGCCTGGGCCAGGCCCTGCAGAGCCGGAACCTTCCGGAAGCAGCCGGAGCCGTGTGCGAGCCCCTGTGCCGGGCAGTGCTGGCTGAGCAGGGCTACAGCTGGGCTGGAGTCACCCCAGAGCGGGTACTGGGGGCACTGGGAGCACTGGGATGGGCACTGGGGGCACTGGGATGGAGGGTACTGGGATGGGGCACTGGGATGGGCACTGGGATGGGCACTGGGAGCACTGGGATGGGCACTGGGATGGGCACTGGGAGCAGTGGGATGGGCACTGGGAGCACTGGGAGCACTGGGATGGGCACTGGGAGCAGTGGGATGGGCACTGGGAGCACTGGGATGGGTACTGGGATGGGCACTGGGAGCAGTGGGATGGGCACTGGGAGCACTGGGATAGAGGGTACTGGGGGCATTGGGAGCACTGGGATGGGGCACTGGGAGCACTGGGATGGGCACTGGGATGGGTACTGGGGGCACTGGGAGCACTGGGCACACTGGGATCACTGGGGATACTGGGATGGGGAATGGGGTCACTGGAGGGTACTGGGAGGACTGGGCACACTGGGACCCCTGGGCACACTGGGACCCCTGGGCACACTGGGATCACTGGGGATACTGGGACCCCTGGGCACACTGGGGATACTGGGATCACTGGCACACTGGGGATACTGGGATCACTGGGGATACTGGGATCCCTGGGCACACTGGGATCCCTGAGCACACTGGGGATACTGGGATCACTGGGGATACTGGGATCACTGGGGATACTGGGACCCCTGGCACACTGGGGATACTGGGACCCCTGGCACACTGGGGATACTGGGATCACTGGCACACTGGGGATACTGGGATCCCTGGGCACACTGGGATCCCTGGGCACACTGGGACCCCTAAGGACCCCAGCACCCCCCCCTCTCTGGCAGCTCCACAGGTGCTTCCGGCTGCAGGTGGAGAGCTGGCGCTGCCGGGGGCGCCCAGAGCGGGCGCTGGACACGCTGGCACAGTGGCTGCTGGCCCTGGGGACACATCCCCGGGCCTTGGGGACACATCCCTGGGGACTGGGGACACATCCCTGGGGATTGGGGACACGTTCCCAGCCCAGCCCGGGCCACCCCGGCTCCCTGGTGGCCGAGCTGGTGGCGCTCTGGGCCAGGATCAAGACGGAGGCGGCCAAGCAGGGAGCGGAGGAGCTGAGGCTGAGGTGATTTGGGATCAGGGATTGGGGATTGGGGATTGGGGTGGGGGATCAGGGAATGAGGGTATGGGATCAGGGAATGGGGATTTGGGATCTGGGTTTGGGATCAGGGAATTGGGGGTTTGGGTTTGAAGTTTGGGGATTTGGGATCGGGGAATTGGGGGTTTGGGATGAGGAATTAGGGGTTTGGGATCGGGGAGTTGGGGATCAGGGAATGGGGATTTGGGCTTGAAGTTTGGGGATTTGAGTTTGAAGTTTGGGGATTTGGGATCGGGGAATTGGGGATGAGGGAATGGGGGTATAGGATCAGGGAATGGGGATTTGGGTTTGAAGTTTGGGGATTTGGGATCGGGGTTTGGGATCAGGGAATGGGATGGGGGATTGGAATGAGGGAGCGGGAAGGGGGGATTGGGATGGGGAGAATGGAGTGGGGGGATTGGGATTGGGATGGGCTGGGATGGGGGAACGGGATTGGGATGGGCTAAGAGGGATGGGATGGGATGGGAGAATGGAGTAGGAGGGATGGGATTGGGAGGGGGCAATCAGGAGCCCCCTGGGATGGGTTGGAGCTGCCTCCCCTGCCATCGCCCCATGCCAACCCCACTGTTTGCTCCCGTGATCCCATTGCCAGGACCCTGCGGGACGCCCTGGAGTCCCAGTCCCGGTGCCACCGCCAGCCCCTGTGTGGGGACACCCTGCTGCTGCTGCTGCTGGCCGAGCTCCAGGCCTACAAATCCCTGCGGGGCCCCACGGGGCCCGAGCGCTACAACGTCCTGTGCGACCTGCTGGGGCTCTGGGACCCCGAGGGCGCCTGGCACCCCCCGGGAGCGCCGGACCCCAAACGGGACCCCCCGGGAACGCTGGACCCCGAACGGAGCCTGCCCAGGGCGGTGGCGCTGCTGGAGCTGGGACAGGTCCTGTGCAGCCACAGCTTCAGCGCCCACACGGACTGGTGGGTGCTGATCCCAACCCTGATCCTGATCCTGATCCCAATCCTGGTCCTGATCCCAACCCTGGTCCTGATCCCAACCTAGCCCCTGTGCAGCCACAGCTTCAGCGCCCACACGGACTGGTGGGTGCTGATCCCAACCCTGATCCTGATCCTGACCCTAATCCTGGTCCTGATCCCAACCCTGATCCTGATCCTGATCCCAATCCTGGTCCTGATCCCAACCCTGATCCTGATCCCAACCCAGCCCCTGTGCAGCCACAGCTTCAGCGCCCACACGGACTGGTGGGTGCTGATCCCAACCCTGATCCCAAACTCTGATCCTGATCCTGATCCCAACCCTGATCCTGATCCTGATCCCAATCCTGGTCCTGATCCCAATCCTCCATCCCAGTCCTGATCCCAAACTCTGATCCTGATCCCAATCCTTCATCCTAACCCTGATCCCAGTCCTCGTCGTGATCCCAATCCTCCATCCCAGTCCTGATCGTGATCCCAGTCCTGATCCCATTTCTCCACCCTGGTTTTCCATCCCAGTGCTGATCCCACTCCTCATCCCAGTCCCTCATCAGCCCCAATCCCATTCCTCCATCCCAGTCCTGATCCCATTCCTCCATCCCAGTCCTGATCCTGATCCCAGTCCTGATCCTGATCCCAGTCTTGATCCCATTTCTCCATCCTGGTTTTCCATCCCAGTCCCGATCCTGATCCCAGTCCCGATCCCATTCCTCCATCCAATCTCTCACCCCATTCCCCTTATCCCAAATCCTCCATCCCAATCCCCCTGTCCCATTCCTGCCATTCTGGGAGCTGTTCCCACGATTTTGGGGTCGATTCCTGGGATTTTGGGAATCCCTGTTCCCACAGCTCGGCCCTGGACGCCATCCAGGAGTCCCTGAGGCTGCTGGAGTCGTTGTCCCGGGATTCCCAAATCTGCAATTCCCAAATCCGGGATCAGCTCCTGGATGAACGCGCCCAGGCCCTGCTCTGGCTCCACATCTGCACCCTCGAGGCCCTCCTGGAAAAGGTGAATTTTCCTGGGATTTGGAGAAAATCCTGGACTTCCCTGCACATCCCAAACCCTTCCCAGGATTTTTAGGATTTTGGGACACCCA
The DNA here is from genome assembly GCF_023055355.1 of Agelaius tricolor. NCBI lineage: Eukaryota > Metazoa > Chordata > Aves > Passeriformes > Icteridae > Agelaius > Agelaius tricolor. Next base: position 35,281 of record NW_027269356.1, on the reverse strand, counting down.
GATTTCCCAGGGGGATTTTTTTTCCTGGGATTTTGGGAAATTCTGGAGTTTCCTGGGTGCCCCAAACCCATCCCGGGGATGATTTTCCTGGGATTTTGGGGATTCCTGGAGTTCCCAGGGTGCGATTTTCCTGGGATTTTTGGGATTTTGGGGATTCCTGGAATTCCCAATCCCTCCTCGGGATTTTGGAGATTCCTGGAGTTCCCTGGGTGCGATTTTCCTGGGTTTTTTGGGATTTTGGGGAATCCTGGAGTTCCCAATCCCTTATCAGGATTTTGGGGAATCCTGGGGTTCCCTGGATGCGATTTTCCCGGGATTTTTGGGATTTTGGGGAATCCTGGAGTTCCCAATCCCTCCTCAGGATTTTGGGGAATCCTGGGGTTCCCAATCCCTTATCAGGATTTTGGGGAATCCTGGGGTTCCCTGGGTGCAATTTTCCTGGGATTTTCGCAAATCCTGGAGTTCCCAGGGTGCGATTTTCCCAGGATTTTTGGGATTTTGGCGAATCCTGGCATTCCCTGGGTGCGATTTTCCCAGGATTTTTGGGATTTTGGCGTTCCCTGGGTGCGATTTTCCTGGGATTTTTGGGATTTGGTGAATCCTGGGTGCGATTTTTTTCAGGATTTTTGGGATTTTGGCGAATCCTGGGTGCGATTTTCCCGGGATTTTTGGGATTTTGGCGTTCCCTGGGTTCTATTTTCCCGGGATTTTTGGGGTTCCTGGCATTCCCTGGGTACAATTTTCCCAGGATTTTTGGGATTTTGGCGAATCCTGGGTGCGATTTTCCTGGGATTTTGGGGTTCCTGGCATTCCCTGGGTGTGATGTTCCCAGGATTTTTGGGGTTCCTGGCATTCCCTGTCCTTTCCCAGAGCGTGGCCCGGGAGCGGCGCGGGCGGGGCCGGGCTCCGGGGCCGGGCTGGGATCAGGAGGAGCCCGAGGGGCAGCGGCCGGGGGCGCCCGATGGGATCCGGTGCAGCCTCAGCTCCGACCGCGGTGAGGCCGGGGGGAATGGGGGGAATGGAGGGGTGGGAAGAGCTTTTATGGGATCCTGGCAGGTTGGGAAGGGATTTTTTTGAGGATCCTGGAAGGTTGGGAAAGGGGTTTTGGGATGAGGGAAGAGGTTTTGTGGGATGGATGAAGACCTTGGATGGGTGGGAAGGGATTTTTGGGATGGATGAGGATTCTGGATGGGTGGGAAGAGCTTTTATGGGATCCTGGAAGGTTGGAAAGGGATTTTTGGAATGAGGGAAGAGGTTTTGTGGGATGGATGAGGATCCTGGAGGGTTGGGACGAGCTTTTATGGGATCCTGGCAGGTTGGGAAGGGGTTTTGGGATGAAAGAGGGTCCTGGAGGGGTGGGAAGGGGATTTTTGGGATGAGGGAAGGGGTTTTGTGGGATGGGTGAAGACCCTGGATGGGTGGGAAGGGATTTTATGGGATCCTGGTGGATTGGGAAGGGGTTTTTGGGATCCTGGCAGGTTGGGAAGGGATTTTTGGAACCCTGATGGATTGGGAAGGGGTTTTTTGGATCCAGGTGGATTGGGAAGGGGTTTTTGGGATCCAGGTGGATTGGGAAGGGATTTTTGGGATCCTGGTGGATTGGGAAGGGGTTTTTTGGGATCCTGGTGGATTGGGAAGGGATTTTTAGGGATCCTGGAAGGTTGGGAATGGGTTTTTGGGATCCTGGTGGATTGGGAAGGGATTTTTGGGATCCTGGTGGATTGGGATGGGATTTTTGGAACCCTGGTGGATTGGGATGGGATTTTTGGAACCCTGGTGGATTGGGAAGGGATTTTTGGGATCCTGGTGGATTGGGAAGGGATTGTTTGGGATCCTGATGGATTGGGAAGGGATTGTTTGGGATCCTGGTGGATTGGGAAGGGATTTTTGGAACCCTGGTGGATTGGGAAGAGCCCTTCCAGCACCACTAACGAGGTTTTGTGGGAAGCACAAGCCCCCGGCGGGGTGGGAATGACTCCCCCAGGATTATCCCAGTTTGGGAACAGCTTTGGTGTTTTGGGGTGGATCCCCCCTGATCCCCCAGCTCTGTCCAAGCCCTTGGACGAAGCCTTTTCCCTGTGGAAGAAGCTTCTGGAAGGTGCCGGAGTCCCCTCCGTGCGCAGCCCCGAGCAGACCCTGAGCTCCCTGCGGGTCCTGGCCGCGCTCTACCGGCTCCAGGACAGGGTGAGCCCCTGTGGCAGGGCGGGAGGAGGAGGAGGAGGAGGAGGAAGGAGAGAGTTTGGGATGAGGAGGAGGAAGGCAGGAAGAGTTTGGGATGAGGAGGAGGAAGAAGAGGGAGGGAATTTGGGATGGAGAGGACGAGGGAAAGAGTTTGGAGATGTGGGAGAGGAGGAAGGAGAGAGCTTTGGGATGAGGGGGAAGAGGAGTAAAGTTTGGGAGGATGAAGAGGAGGATGGGAAAGAGTTTGGGATGAAGAGGAAGGGAATTTGGGATGATGAAGAGGAAGGGGTTTTGGGGATGAGGAGGAAGGGATTTTGGGATGAAGAGGGAGTTTGGGATGATGAAGAGGAGGGAGAGTTTTGGGGTGATGAAGAGGAGGACAGGAAATTTGGGATGAAGATGAAGAGGGAGAGAATTTGGGGTGAAGAGGACGAAGGAGAGAGTTTTGGGATGAGGAGGAGGAAAGCAGGAAGAGTTTGGGATGAGGAGGGAGGGAATTGGGGGGAAAGAGGAGGGGAGGGAGTTTGGGATGAGGAGGAAGAGGGGAAAGGTTTGGGAGGATGAAGAGGAAGGCAGAGTTTGAGATGAAGAGGATTTGGGATGAAGAGGAGGAAGAAGAGAGTTCTGGGATGAAGAGGACGAGGGAAAGAGTTTGGAGATGTGGAAGAGGAGGAAGGAGAGAGCTTTGGGATGAGGAAGAGGAGGGAGGGAATTTAGTGATGAAGGGGAGGAAGGAGAGAGCTTTGGGATGAGGAGGAAGAGGAGAAAAGTTTGGGAGGATGAAGAGGGAGGGAATTTGGGATGATGAGGAGGAAAAGGGAGGGAATTTGGGATGATGAGGAGGAAGGGATTTTGGGATGAAGAGAGAGTTTGGGATGATGAAGAGGAGGACAGGAAATTTGGGATGAAGACGAAGAGGGAGAGAGTTTGGGATGAAGAGGAGGAAGGAGAAGGGTTTGGGATGAAGAGGGAGGGAATTGGGGGGAAAGAGGAGGGGAGGGAGTTTGGGATGAGGAGGGAGAGGGGAAAGGTTTGGGAGGATGAAGAGGAAGGCAGAGTTTGAGATGAAGAGGAAAATTTGGGATGGAGAGGAGGAAGAAGAGGGAGGGGATTTAGGATGGAGAGGAGGAAGAAGAGGGAGGGAATTTGGGATGAAGAGGAAGAGGAGAGAGTTTGGGATGAAGAGGAGGGAGGGATTTTGGGATGAGGAGGAAGAGGAGAGAGTTTGGGATGAAGAGGAAGAGGGAAAGAGTTTGGAGATGTGGAAGAGGAGGAAGGAGAGAGCTTTGGGATGAGGAAGAGGAGGGAGGGAATTTAGTGATGAAGAGGAGGAAGGAGAGAGTTTGGGATGAGGAGGAAGAGGAGAAAAGTTTGGGAGGATGAAGAGGAGGATGGGAAAGAGTTTGGGATGAAGAGGGAGGGAACTTGGGATGATGAGGAAGAAAAGGGAGGGAATTTGGGATGAAGAGGAGGAAGGGGTTTTGGGATGAAGGGAGAGTTTGGGATGATGAAGAGGAGGGAGAGTTTTGGGGGTGATGAAGAGGAGGACAGGAAATTTGGGATGAAGATGAAGAGGGAGAGAGTTTGGGATGAGGAGGAGGAAGGCAAGAAGAGTTTGGGGTGAAGAGGGAGGGAGTTGGGGGGAAAGAGGAGGGGAGGGAGTTTGGGATGAGGAGGAAGAGGGAAAGAGTTTGGAGATGTGGAAGAGGAGGAAGGAGAGAGTTTTGGGATGAGGAAGAGGAGGGAGGGAATTTAGTGATGAAGAGGAGGAAGGAGAGAGTTTGGGATGAGGAGGGAGGGAATTTGGGATGAAGAGGGAGTTTGGGATGATGAAGAGGAAGAGAGAAAGAGTTTGGGATGAGGAAGAGGAGGGAGGGAATTTCGCGATGAAGAGGAGGGCGAGGTGGGAGGAAGCTTGGAGATGAGGAAGGAGAGAGTTTGGGGTGAAGAGGAAGAGGGAGGGAATTTGGGACGAAGAGGAGACGAAGGAATGAGGAGGAGAAAGGGCGGATTTGGGATGAGGAGGAGGAAGGGGGCAGACCCTGGGCTGAGGAAGGGCAGGGCGAGGTCGTGGCCGCGGTTTTTGGGGTTCACCCGCGGTTTTTGGGGTTCACCCGCGGTTTTTGGGGTTCACCCGCGGTTTTTGGGGTTCACCCGCGGTTTTTGGGGTTCACCCGCGTTTTTTGGGGTTCACCCGAGGGTTTCCCGTCCCCAGCCCCTCCAGGCCCTGGAGAGTTTCCTGCTGCTGCTCTCGCTCTGCCGGAGGCTCGGGGACGCCCTGGGGGCGGCCGAAGCCCTGAGCCAGATCAGCCGCGTCCTCCTGCAGCTGCAGAGCCCCGGGCAGGCCCAGGTACTGCCAGGGAAATCCTGGGAATGGAATGGGAATGGACTGGGAATGGCCTGGGAAATCCAAGGAATGGCCTGGGAATGGTCTGGGAAATCCAGGGAATGGAATGGGAATGGACTGGGGAAACTGGGAATGGAATGGGAATGGCCTGGGAATGGCCTGGGGAAATGGGAATGGCCTGGGAAATCCAGGGAATGGCCTGGGAATGGTCTGGGAAAATGGGAATGTCCTGGGAATGGACTGGGAAATCCAGGGAATGGCCTGGGAATGGACTGGGAAATCCAGGGAATGGACTGGGGAAATGGGAATGGACTGGGGAAACTGGGAATGGACTGGGAATGGCCTGGGAAATCCAGGGAATGGACTGGGAATGGCCTGGGAAATCCTGGGAATGGAATGGGGAAATGGGAATGGACTGGGAAATCCAGGGAATGGCCTGGGAATGGACTGGGGAAACTGGGAATGGACTGGGAATGGCCTGGGAATGGACTGGGAAATCCAGGGAATGGCCTGGGAAAAATGGGAATGGCCTGGGAATGGCCTGGGAAAAATGGGAATGGACTGGGAAATCCAGGGAATGGCCTGGGGAAATGGGAATGGACTGGGAAATCCAGGGAATGGCCTGGGAAATCCAGGGAATGGCCTGGGGAAAACTGGGAATGGCCTGGGAAAAACGGGAATGGACTGGGGAAAACGGGAATGGCCTGGGGAAAACGGGAATGGACTGGGGAAAATGGGAATGGACTGGGGAAAATGGGAATGGACTGGGGAAAATGGGAATGGCCTGGGGAAAACGGGGATGGACTGGGAAAAAGGGGAATGTCCTGCCCGAATTCTGGGAAATCCAGGGAAACCTGGGAAACCTGGGAATGTCCTGCCCAAACCCTGGGAAACCAGGGAATCCTGGGAAACCTGGGAATGTCCTGCTCAAATCCTAGGAATGTCCTGCCCAAATCCAGGGAAATTTGGAATGTCCCTCCCAGGCCCACGTAAATCTGGGAAATCTGGAATGTCCTCCCAAACACAGGGAAATTATTTGGGAATGTCCTTCCAAGCCCAGGGAAATATGGGAATAACCCTTGGGATGGGAGAAATTCCCAAAATCCTGAGAAAATCAGTCCTTAGGGGGGAGGGTTTGGGATACTCAGGAAAGTGCGGGAATCCCAAAAATCCCAGGACGCCTGTTGGGTTTGGGACACCTTGGGTGTCCAAAAATCCTGGGGAAAACCCAAAAATCCTGGGGAAAATCCTGGGGAAATCCCAAAAATCCTGGGGAAATCCCAAAAATCCCGGGAAAATCCTGGGGAAATCCCAAAAATCCTGGGGAAAACCCAAAAATCCTGGGGAAAATCCTGGGGAAATCCCAAAAATCCCGGGAAAATCCCCCCCAGGATGGGGTTAGGGGGTGCTGGTGCCGATCCAGGCGTGGCATTCCCAGGTTTTCCTGGAGGAGCTGGAATTGTGCCTGGGGGAGGACGAGGGCTCCGAGGATTCCCGGCTGCTCCTGCGCCATTCCCGGCTCCTGCTGCGCAGCCACCTCTGCTGCCTCCAGAAAAAGGCAAAGAATGGGGATTCTCCTAAAAAAAACCCAAAATATTGGCAGTTTTGGGGTGGGGGATTGGGTGATCCCAAATCCTGGTAGGGCAGGGCGTGGTCCTGCTGCTGGAAGGGAATTGGGATGGGATAAAAGGACCAGGATTGGGTGGGATTGGGATGGGATCACCCCCTGTGATCCCAAATCCCTTTTTTTCCCCTTTTTTCCCCTTTTTTCCCGCTTTTTTTCCCCTTTTTTCCCCTTTTTTTCCCCTTTTTTTCCCCCTTTTTTCCCCCTTTTTTCCCCCTTTTTTCCCCCTTTTTTTCCCATTCTTTCCTCATTCTTTCCCCATGTTTCCCCATTTTTTCCCCATTTTTCCCCTTTTTTTCCCCTTTTTTTCCCCTTTTTTTTCCCCTTTTTTTTCCCCTTTTTTCCCCCTTTTTTCCCCCTTTTTTTCCCCTTTTTTTCCCATTCTTTCCCCATTCTTTCCCCATTCTTTCCCCATTCTTTCCCCATTTTTCCCCATTTTTTCCCACTTTTTTCCCCTTTTTTCCCCCTTTTTTTCCCCATTTTTTCCCCCATTTTTTCCCATTTTCCAGGCAGATCAAGGCATGGTCCTGCTGCTGGAAGGGGACTGGGATGGAGGAATGTGATAAAAGGACTGGGATGATGGGATTGTGATGGGATCACCCTCCATCATCCCAAATCCCATTTTCCCCATTTTTCCCCCGTTTTTCCAGGCAGATCAAGGCATGGTCCTGCTGCTGGAAGGGGACTGGGATGGGGGAATGGGATTGGCATGGATTAAGAGGACTGGGATGGGTGGGATTGTGATGGGATCACCCGCCGCGATCCCTAATCCCATTTTTCCCCATTTTTCCCCATTTTTCCCCATTTTTCCCCATTTTTCCCCATTTTTCCCCATTTTCCCCCATTTTCCCCCATTTTCCCCCATTTTCCCCCATTTTTCCCCATTTTTTCCCCATTTTCCCCCATTTTCCCCCATTTTTCCCCGTTTTTCCAGGCGGATCAGGGCGTGGCCCTGCTGCTGGAAGGGGACTGGGATGGGGGAATGGGATTGGCATGGATTAAGAGGACTGGGATGGGTGGGATGGGGATGGGATCACTCGCCATGATCCCAAATCCCATTTTCCCCCATTTTCCCCCATTTTCCCCCATTTTCCCCCATTTTTCCCCATTTTTCCCCATTTCCCCCCATTTCCCCCCATTTTCCCCCATTTTCCCCCATTTTTCCCCATTTTCCCCCATTTTTCCCCATTTTTCCCCATTTTTTCCCCATTTTCCCCCATTTTCCCCCATTTTTCCCCGTTTTTCCAGGCGGATCAGGGCGTGGCCCTGCTTCTGGAAGGGGACTGGGGTGGGGGAATGGGATTGGCATGGATTAAGAGGACTGGGATGGGTGGGATGGGGATGGGATCACCCTCCATCATCCCAAATCCCATTTTTTCCCCATTTTCCCCCATTTTTCCCCGTTTTCCCCCGTTTCTCCAGGCGGATCAGGGCGTTCCCCTGCTGCTGCAGGCCCTGAGGGAGCCCCAGGCCCAGAGGGCCACCCGGGGCTGGTTCCTGGCCCAGGCCCAGGCCCTGCAGGTGGTGGCCACGTTCCTGGAGCTGCCCCCGGCGCACCTGGAGGCGCCGCTCCGGGAGCTGATCCGGCAGCAGGGTGGGGAAAAGGGGAAAACCTGGGATGGGGACACAGGGACAGAGGGGTTGGGGTGGGGAGGGAGAGGATGGAGGGGTCTGGGGTGGGGAGGGAGAGGATGGAGGGGTTTGGGGTGAGGAAGGAGAGGATGGAGGGGTTTGGGATGAGGAGGGAGAGGATGGAGGAGTTTGGGATCAGGAGGGAATTTGGGATGGACAGAGGGAGAGAGGGGTTTGGGGTGGGGAGAAACAGGGAAAGAGTTTTGGGATGAGGAGGAGGAGGGAGGGAGTTCAGGGATGAGGAGGAGGAAGAGGGAAAAGGTTTGGGATGATGAGGAAGAGGGAGAGTTTTGGGGTGAGGGAGGGAATTTGGGATGGACAGAGGGAGAGAGAGTTTTGGGAAGAGGAGGAGGAAGAGGGACAGAGTTTTGGGGTGAGGAGGAAGAAGGAGAGAGTGGGGTGAGGAGGAAGAAGGAGAGAGTGGGGTGAGGAGGAAGAGGGAGGGAGTTTGGGATGAAGAGAAGGAGGAGAGTTTGGGATGAGGAGGGAATTTGGGATGGACAGAGGGAGAGAGGGGTTTGGGGTGGGGAGAAAGAGGGAAAGAGTTTTGGGGTGAGGAGGAGGAAGAGGGAAGGAGTTTGGGATGAGGAGGAAGAGGGAAAAGGTTTGGGATGATGAGGAAGAGGGAGGGAGTTTTGGGGTGAGGAGGAAGAGGGAAAGTTTTGGGATGAGGAGGAAGAGGGAGGGAGTTCAGGGATGAGGAGGAGGAAGAAGGAAGGAGTTTGGGGTGAGGAGGAAGAGGGAAAGAGTTTTGGGGTGAGGAGGGAATTTGGGATGGACAGAGGGGAGAGGGTTTTGGGGTGAGGAGGAAGAGGGAAAAGGTTTGGGATGAGGAGGAAGAGGGAAAAGGTTTGGGATGAGGAGGAAGAAGGAGAGAGTGGGGTGAGGAGGAGGAAGAGGGAAGGGGTTTTGGGATGAGGAGGAAGAGGAAGAGAGTTTGGGATGAGGAGGAGGAAGAGGGAAGGAGTTTGGGATGAGGAGGAAGAGGAGGAGAGTTTGGGATGAGGAGGGAATTTGGGGTGGACAGAGGGAGAGAGGGGTTTGGGGTGAGGAGGAAGAGGGACAGAGTTTTGGGGTGAGGAGGAGGAAAAGGGGAGGAGTTTGGGATGAGGAAGAGGAGGGAGGGGTTTGGGATGAGGAGGAGAAAAAGGAGGGAGGGGTTTTGGAGTGAGGAGGAAGAGGGAGAGAGTTTAGGATGAGGAAGAGGGGAGGGAGTTTAGGGATGAAGAAGAGGGAGAGGGACGAGTTTTGGGATGAGGAGGGAATTTGGGATGGACAGAGCTGAGGGAGGGGTTTGGGATGAGGAGGAGAAAAAGGAGGGAGGGGTTTTGGGGTGAGGAGGAGGAGGAAGGGGGGATTTGGGAGGAGGAGGGGGAAGAGGAAGAGAATTTGGGATGAGGAAGAGGGAGGGAGTTCAGGGATGAGGAGGGAGTTTGGGATGATGAAGAGGAAGGGGAGAGTTTTAGGATGAGGAGGAAGAGGGAGAGAGTTTAGGATGAGGAAGAGGAGAGGGAGTTTAGGGATGAGGAGGAAGAGGAAGGGAATTTAGGGATGGAGAGAAACACAGAGCAGTCTTGAGGAAGAGGAAGAGAGAGAGTTTGGGGTGAGGAAGAAGGAGAAGGAGTTTAGAGAGGAGAAGGAAGAGTGGATTTGGGCTGAGGAGGAAGAGGAAGAGGAAGGGCGAGTTGGGATTCGGGGAAGCTCTGCTGTGAGGAAGAGGAGGAGGAGGAGGCTGATGAAGGGCTGGGGACCCCCCCCCGTGCTGATCCCATGGAATTCCAGGCTGGAGCAGCCCCAAGGTGGCCCTGCTGGAGGCGCAGAAGCTGCTGAGGAGCGTCCTGGTGTCCCTGATGGGCAGCGAGGTCCTGGGCAGCGCCCGCAGCCGCGCGCCCGAGGAGCCCGGCCCCGACTGCGGTCAGTGCTGGGCTGGGCTGGGCCGGGGGCACTGGGGGCACTGGGGTGGGGTGGGGGACCCTGGGGGGCATTTGGGGCCCTGGGGGGCATTGGGGTCACTGGGGTGGGCTGGGGGGCATTGGGGTCACTGGGGTGGGACTGGGGTCATGGGTGGCATTGGGGGCCCTGGGTGGCATTGGGGGCCCTGGGGGGCATTGGGGTCACTGGGGTGGGATCGGGGTCACGGGAATGGCATTGGGGTCATAGGAATGGCATTGGGGTCACAGGAATGGCATTGGGGTCACTGGGGTGGGATTGGGGTCACTGGGGTGGGATTGGGGTCACTGGGGTGGGATTGGGGTCACTTGGGTGGGGTGGGGGGCCCTGGGTGGCATTGGGGGCCCTGGGGGGCATTGGGGTCACTGGGGTGGGATTGGGGTCACGGGAATGGCATTGGGGTCATAGGAATGGCATTGGGGTCACTGGGGTGGGATCGGGGTCCCTGGAATGGGATTGGGGTCCCTGGGGTGGGGTGGGGGACCCTGGGTGGCATTGGGGTCCCTGGGGTGGCATTGGGGTCACTGGAATGGGATTGGGGTCACTGGGGAGGGATCGGGGTCTCTGGGACAGGATTGGGATCATTGTAGTGGGGTGGGGGTCCCTGGGGTGGGATTGGATGGGATTGGGGTCCCTGGGGTGGGATCAGGGTCACTGGAGTGGGGTGGGATGGGATTGGGGTCCCTAGGGTGGCATTGGGGTCCCTGGGGTGGGACTGGGGTCCCAGAGATGGGATTGGGGTCCATGAGGTGGGATGGGATGGGTTTGGGGTCCCTGGGGTGGGTTTGGGGTCCCAGAGATGGGATTGGGGTCCATGAGGTGGGATGGGATGGGTTTGGGGTCCCTGGGGTGGGTTTGGGGTCCCAGAGATGGGATTGGGGTCCCTGGGGTGGGATGGGATGGGTTTGGGGTCCCTGGGAGATTCTGGAAGCCTCTGGGATGGCTTGGGGTCCCTCAGGAAGGGTTGGGATCTCTTGGAATGGGCTGAGCTCCATGGGAAGGTCCAGGATCTCCATATCCCCTGGGAATGCTCCGTGTCCCCTGGGAATGGCTCCATGTCCCCTGGGAATGGCTCCGTGTCCCCCGGGGGTGGCTCCGTGTCCCCTGGGAGTGGCTCTGTGTCCCTGGGAATGGCTCCGTGTCCCCTGGGAGTGGCTCCGTGTCCCTGGGAATGGCTCCGTGTCCCCTGGGGAGTGGCTCCGTGTCCCTGGGAGTGGCTCCGTGTCCCTGGGAATGGCTCCGTGTCCCCTGGGAGTGGCTCCGTGTCCCCGGGGCCCCTCCCCAGGGCGGGGCTGTCCCAGTGTCCCCAGTGCCACCCCGCTGTCCCCAGGCCCGGCGCTGGTGCACAAGTGGCAGGTGCTGGGGGACGCCCTGGGCTGCTGCCAGCGCCTGGCGACGCTGCTGGGCCAGTGCGAGGTGCAGGCCAGGGCCAGGGCCTTCTGCAGCGAGGGGCTGAGCATGGCCGGACACCTGCAGGCGGCCCGACGGTCAGTGTGGGACTGGGGGCACTGGGAGTGTGGGACTGGGGTCACTGGGAATGGGATTGGGGTCACTGGGAATGGGATTGGGGTCACTGGGGTCATTGGGAATGGGATTGGGGTCACTGGGAACGGGATTGGGAACATTGGGGTCACTGGGAATGGGATTGAGGTGCTGTACAAAGTGAAGGGCTGAGCATGGCCGGACACCTGCAGGCGACCCACAGGTCAGTGTGGGACTGGGGGCACTGGGAATATGGGATTGGGGTCATTGGGGTCATTGGGAATGGATTGGGGTCATTGGGAATGGGATTGGGGTCATTGGGGTCACTGGGAACAGGATTGGGGTCACTGGGAACGGGATTGGGGTCATTGGGAATGTGGGATTGGGGTCACTGGGGGCACTGGGAACGGGATTGGGATTGAGGGGCTGAGCATGGCCGGACACCTGCAGGCGGCCCGACGGTCAGTGTGGGACTGGGGGCACTGGGAATGTGGGATTGGGGTCATTGGGGTCATTGGGAATGGGATTGGGGTCATTGGGGTCATTGGGAATGGGATTGAGGTCATTGGGGTCAATGGGAATGGGACTGGGGTCACTGGGAATATGGGATTGGGGTCCTTGGGAATGGGATTGCGGTCACTGGGAATGGGACTGGGGTCACTGGGAATATGGGATTGGGGTCATTGGGAACAGGATTGGGAACGTGGTCATTGGGATTGGGAATGTGGTCATTGGGATCATTTGGATTGGGAACGGGATCATTGGGGTCATTTGGATTGGGAATGGGGTCACTGGGATTGGGAATGGCATCATTGGGGTCACTGGGATTGGGAATGGGGTCATTGGGATCATTGGGATCGGGAACGGGGTCACTGGGATTGGGAACGGGGTCATTGGGGTCACTGGGATTGGGAATGGCATCATTGGGATCATTGGGATGAGGATCCCTTAGGAATGGCGGGGCAGGAGCTCATTCCCACCTCCCTCCCAGCTCTGGTGGGCTCTGAGGGGTCTTTTTTCCCATTTTCCCCCCCATTTTTTCCCATTTTTCCCATTTTTGCCTCGTTTTCCCGCAGGTGCGCGCGGTTCCTGGTGCTGCAGTCCCAGCTGGAGCTGCAGCAGGGGGAGCTGGAGCTGAGCCAGGCCCACCTCCAGCACGCCCAGTTCCTGCTCCAGCCACAGACTGGTGAGCACTGGGATGGGGAAATCCCACTGGGAATGGGGGAAATCCCACTGGGAATGGGGGAAATCCCATCTGGGAATGGGGGAAATTCCAGGGATCCCAGTTGGGGCCGAGGGAAGGATCAGGCTCGGACAAGATCCAAATTTTTGGACCCTTCTTTGGATTGGAAAATCCCAAATTTTCCCCTCCTTCCTTCACAGAGTTAAAATCCATCTGGGACCTGTTGGATCCGGGTTCCCAGACCCCTCTTTGGGCTGGAAAAATCCCAAATTATCCCCTCCAGAGTTCAATCCCTTTGGGAAGAGAACCCCAAACATCCCTTCCTTCCCCTCCAGAGCTTAAACCCCCCTGGGACCCATTCCCTGCATGACTCCAAACCCCAAACCCTCCCTGAATTCCAGAACCCAAACCCCACTGGGAACCATTCCCTGCATGACTCCAAACCCCAAATCCTCCCTGAATTCCCATTCCAGAACCCAAACCCCAATGGGACCCATTCCCTGAAATCCCATTCCAGAACCCAAACCCCACTGGGAACCATTCCCTGCATGACTCCAAACCCCAAATCCTCCCTGTATTCCCACTCCAGAACCCAAACCCCAATGGGACCCATTCCCTGCATGACTCCAAATCCTCCCTGAATTCCCACTCCAGAACCCAAACCCCAATGGGACCCATTCCCTGCATGACTCCAAACCCCAAATCCTCCCTGAATTCCCATTCCAGAACCCAAACCCCAATGGGACCCATTCCCTGAATTCCCACTCCAGAACCCAAACCCCAATGGGACCCATTCCCTGAATTCCCACTCCAGAACCCAAACCCCAATGGGACCCATTCCCTGCATGACTCCAAACCCCAAATCCTCCCTGAATTCCCATTCCAGAACCCAAACCCTGCTGGGACCCATTCCCTGCATGACTCCAAACCCCAAATCCTCCCTGAATTCCCATTCCAGACCCCAAACCCCGGCGGGAGCCTCGGCAGCGCCGGGCCAGGATCCAGCTCCGGAAGGGCCACCTGGAGAGGAGGAGCCCCCTGGATCCCATTCCTGACCCCGTTCCTGGCGGGGAGGAGGACGAGGAATTCCTGCAGGGTCCCTCCCTGGCCCTCCTGGCCCCGGCCGCGCTCCCGGAGCAGCCGGACGCCCTCACGGCCTCGCCGGAGCTGAAGGGAAGAAAAGCCTGGAAAAGTCTGGAATTCCTGAGCCACCCCTCGGGATGTCCCTGCTCCTTCTGCTGCGACCCAGCCCTGGTGGCCCTGGGGCTGCGCTGGCTCCTGGCACAGGCCAGGACGTGGCTGCTGGCCGGGGAGGTGGCACCGGGGCTGGCCCTGGTGAGGAAGGTGCTGCCCCGGTGCGCCAGCGCCGGCACCCGCCTGGCACGGGAGCTGTGGGGCAGAGTGCAGGGCGTGGGGCGTGGGGACATCTGCGGGGACAGGGGGGCTCCTCCTGGGAATGGGGACATCAGCAGGGACAGGGGGGCTCCTCCTGGGGATGGGGACATCAGCAGGGACAGGGGGGCTCCTCCTGGGAATGGGGACATGGTCAGGAATGGGGACAGGAGTGTGCCAGACCCCTCTGGGAATGGGGACATCAAGGATAAGGGAATTCCTGGGAATGAGGACATCAGGGACAGGAACAGGAGTGTGTCAGACCCCTCTGGGAATGGGGACATGGTCAGGAATGGGGACAGGAGTGTGCCAGACCCCTCTGGGGATGGGGACATGGTCAGGAATGGGGACAGGAGTGTGCCAGACCCCTCTGGGGATGGGGACATCAGGGACAGGGACAGGACTGTGTCAGACCCCTCTGGGAATGGGGACATCTGCAAGGACAGGGGGGCTCCTCCTGGGAATGGGGACAGGAAGCGGCAGGGCCCCTCTGGGAATGGGGACATGGTCAGGAATGGGGACAGGACTGTGTCAGACCCCTCTGGGAATGGGGACACCTTCAGGGATAAGGGAATTCCTGGGAGTGGGAACAGAAATCAGCAGAACCCCTCTGGGAATGGGGACATCATCAGGGACGGGGACAATCCTGGGGACAGGGACCTTCCTGGGGACAGGAGTGTGCAGGACCTCTCCAGCAATGGGGACACCCTTGGGGACAGAGACCTGTGGGATCCCTCCAGGGACAGAGACCCCTCTAGGAATGGGGACACCATCAGGGATGGGGACAGGACTGTGTCAGACCCCTCTGGGAATGGGGACACCATTGGGGACAGGGACCCTCCTGGGGACAGCCCCCCGGGCCCCCTGGCTGAGCTGGTGGCCGCTGCCTACTCCACGCTGGCCCTCCAGAGCCTGGCCAGCCCGTCCCAGTCCCATCCCGTTTGGGACGAGGAGCTGGAGCGGGGACTGACCCTGCTGGGGTCCCAGAGTCCCCCCGTGGCCGGCCTGGGGGTGGCCGTGGCCACTCTGCTGCTGGCCAAAGCCGTGGCCACCCTGGGCCGCGCGGCCGCCGCCCTCGGTCACTCCGTGGACGATGTCCTGGCCCAGGCCTGGACCCCCCGGCCCCCGCCCGACCCCTCCAAACCCCACAAAACCCCCAAAGCTCCCCCCAAATCCGCACCCCAAAAAGCCAAAGCCCCCAAAGCCAAGGCGGGGAAGACCCCAAAAGTGAAACCCCCCAAAGCTGGGGACGTTTTCACCCTCGGGGACTCGGACCCCGAGGTTCCCCCCATTGTCCTGCGGCCGGGGGGGCCCTGCACCCCTCACCCCAAATCGGGGGCGCCCCCAAAAGCGCTGCTGGGGGGGCCCAGGACCCCCTTCACCATCTTCAGCGAGGAGCCCTCCCCGCCCGGGGGCAGCTCCCGGCTCCGCAGGGCCCCCAAAATCCCAGGAAGGGTCAAGTCCCGCATCAGAGTGAGTTTGGGCTTGATTGGGGGGAAAGCATTGGGGAAAGGAAATTTGGGATGGGAAATTTGGGGGGGGGAAGTCGGGAGGAGGGAAAATTTTGAGGGGGGGAAAATTTGGGAAGGGAAATTTGGGATGGGGAAGTTGGGAGGAGGCAAAGTTTGGGAAGGGAAATTTGGGGAGGGACGGGGGGGAAAGTTTGGGAAGGGAAATTTGGGAAGGGAAATTGGGAGGAGGCAAAGTTTGGGAAGGGAAATTTGGGATGGGGAAACTGGGAGGAGGGGAAAGTTTGGGAAGGGAAATTTGGGATGGGGAAATTGGAAGGAGGCAAAGTTTGGGAAGGGAAATTTGGGGAAGGACGACTGGGAAAATTTGGGGGAGGCAAAGTTTGGGAAGGGAAATTTGGGAGGGGAAAATCAGGAGGAGGAAAAATTTGGGGTGGGGGAAAGTTTGGGGAGGGAAATTTGGGAAGGGAAATTGGGAGGAAGCAAAGTTTGGGAAGGGAAATTTGGGATGGGGAAACTGGGAGGAGGCAAAGTTTGGGAAGGGAAATTTGGGGAGGGATGGGTGGGAAAATTTGGGGGAGGAAAAGTTTGGGAAGGGAAATTTGAGGGAAAATCAGGAGGAAGGGAAAGTTTGGGAAGGGAAATTTGGGATGGGAAATTTGGGGGGCAAAGCTTTGAGGGGCAGAAATTGGGAGGGAAATTGGGGGATGGAAATTTGGGGGGGAAATTGGGAGGAGGGAAAGTTTGGGATGGGAAAATTTTGGGAGGAAATGATTGGGGGGGAAAAGTTTGGGAAGAGAAATTTGGGATGGAAATTTGAGGGGGAAATGGTGAGGAGAGAAGGTTTGGGGATAGGAAATTTTGGCAAAGGAAGGAAAATTTTAGTGGGGTGGGGGAGAAATTTAGTGGGGGTGTGAGGAAAAATTTTGGGATGAAAATTTTGGGCTGAGCCCCTTTGTCCCCTCCCTTTTTCAGGTGACATTCAGTGACAGCGACCCCGAGGAGCCCCAAATTCCCCCAGATCCCCCCAAAACCACCCAGAAAAGTTCCTGTGCCAAGAGGAGGGTTCAGCCCCAAAAATCCCCCGGGAATTCTCCAGGAATTGGGGCTCGGCCCCGGCGGGGGCGGCCCCGAAAGGAGCTGGGGACCCCCAAAAAGAGGGAAAAAAGGGGAATCAACCACGTGGAAAATCTGGAAAAGAAGGAAAACGACATCCCCCAAACAGCTCTGGAAAAGAGGGAAAGAAGGGGAAACCCCAGAGTGGAAAATGCAGAAAAACCAGGAAATCCCAAAATGGAAAACGCGGGGAAAAGGGGAAACCCCAAAGCGGAAAACGCGGAAAAACCGCGAGATCCCAAAACGGAAAACGCGGAAAAGAAGGAGAAGGGAAAACCCAAAAAACCTCAGGAAAAGAAGGAGAACAGGGGTCCCCGCCGGGCTGGGGGTCCCCGGGAGAAGAAGGAGAGGGGGAACCCCCAAAGTGGAATCCTGGAGGAAAAAAGGAACTGGGAATTTTCTGGGATTGAGGAGCGGGACCCCCTGAGGGCCATGGAGGAAGAGGAGGAGGAGGAGGAAGAGTTGAGCTTCGAGCTCCCCCCGCTGCCCCCAGGTGAGTTTGGGGGATTTTTGGGGGGTGGGTTTCACCTTGGTGGTGACCCCAAAATTGCCTTTTTTAACCCCAAACCTGCCCCATCTTTTCCAGGTGGGGCCAGCGAGGAAATCCCAGGAATTGGGGACAAGGGGGAAGCCCCAAATCCAGAGGGACCCCACCCATCTGCCCGGCCTGGTGAGCACCTGGAATTTGCAGGATTTGGGGAATTTTGGGGCGGTTTTGGGATTTTGGGGCTCAGCTGGGCATGGCCTGACTTTTCCAGGAGTTTTCCTTCCTTTTCTCAGGAGTTTTCCTTCCTTTTCCAGGAGTTTTCCTTCCTTTTCCAGGAGTTTTCCTTCTTTTTCTCAGGACTTCCCTCTCCTGAACTTTTTCCTTTCCCCAAATTTTTCTTCCTTTCCCCAAATTTTTCTTCCTTTCCCCAGATTTTCCCTTCTTCCCCAAAACTTTTCCTCCCAAACTTTTCCTTTCTTGCCCCCAAACTCTTTCCCTCTTGTTCTGACCCTTCCTGTCCCCACTGACCACTGTGACCTCTGTCCCCTCCCAGGTGACCCCTCACTGACCGCTGTCCCCACTGTCCCCTCCCAGGTGACCCCTCACTGACCATTGTCCCCTCTGTCCCCTCCAGGTGACCCCTCACTGGACACCGTCCCTACTGACCACTGTCCCCACTGTCCCCACTGTCCCTTCTGTCCCCCTAGGTGCCCCCTCACTGGACACTGTCCCCACTGACCATTGTCCCCTCTGTCCCCTCTGTCCCCCCTCACTGACCACTGTGACCTCTGTCCCCTTGGGTGACCTCTCACTGGACACTGTCCCCACTGACCACTGTCCCTTCTGTCCCCACTGACCTCTGTCCCCTCTGTCCCCTCCCAGGTGACCCCTCACTGACCACTGTCCCCTCTGGCCACTGTCCCCTCTGTCCCCACTGACCACTGTCCCCATTGTCCCCTCTGTCCCCACAGGTGGCCCCTCACTGACCATTGTCCCCTCTGTCCCTTCCCAGGTGTCCCCTCACTGACCACTGTCCCCTCTGTCCCCCAGGTGTCCCCTCTCTGGACACTGTCCCCTCACTGACCACTGTCCCCTCTGTCCCTTCCCAGGTGTCCCCTCTCTGGACACTGTCCCCTGTGTCCCACAGGTGCCCCCTCACTGACCGCTGTCCCCTCTGTCCCCCAGGTGTCCCCTCTCTGGCCGCTGTCCCCTCTCTGGCCGCTGTCCGGTCCCTGCTGGCCGAGGCGCTGGCCTGGGTCGGTCACTTCCCCCCGGGCTCAGTCTATGCCCAGCTGTGCCAGCTGCTGGCCATGGCCCTCGGGGACAGGGACCCGCTGGCCACCGCGGGGCTGCTGGCAGAGTCCCTCAGTGTCACCATGCGCCACCAGCTGCTGGCCATCGTCCACGCCAGGGCACGGTGGGTCCCAGGCTGGCACCTCCCGGTGGCACCCTGTCCTCTGTCCCCTGCCCAGTGTCCCTGTCCAGTGTCCTTGTCCCTTTCCCAGTGTCCCCCTCCCTTTTCCATTATCCCTGTCCCCTGTCCAGTGTCCCCTGTCCAGTGTCCCCTTCCCAGTGTCCCTGTCCGTGTCCCTGTCCCTTTCCCAGTGTCCCCATCCCTGTCCTCTGTCCCCTTCCCAGTGTCCCTGCCCAGTGTCCCTGTCCAGTCTCCTTGTCCAGTGTCCCTGTCCCCTTCCCAGTGTCCGTGTCCCCATCCCTGTCCAGTGTCCCTTTCCCAGTGTCCCTTCCCAGTGTCCTTGTCCCCTTCCCAGTGTCCCCCTCCCTTTTCCAGTGTCCCTTTCCAGTGTCCCTGTCCAGTGTCCCCATCCCTTCCCAGTGGCCCTGGCCAGTGTCCTTGGCCCTTTCCCAGTGTCCCCGTCCCTGTCCAATGTCCCCCTCCAATGGCCCCTTCCAGTGCCCCGTGTCAATGTCCCTGTCCCCTTCCAGTGTCCCCTCCTTTCATCCCCAGGGCATTGGGTGCCATTCCCAATGTCCCCATTCCCAATGTCCCCATTCCCAGTGTCCCCACTGGGGATTCCCCCATAAGGAAGGGGCTCATCCCATATCCCACATCCCAACAGGGAATGGGGCTCATCCCAGATCCCATGTCCCCATCCCATATCCCATATCCCATATCCTATATCCCCATCCCATATCCTATATCCCAATCCCACATCCCATCTCCCATATTCCCATCCCACATCCCAAATTTTTCATCCCATATCCTTTATCCCATATCCCCATCCCATCTCCCATATTCCCATCCCACATCCCATATCTTTTATCCCACATCCCCATCCCATATCCTGTATCCCATATCCCCATCCCATCTCCCATTTCCCCATCCCACATCCCAATCCCATATCCCTCTCCTGTATCCCCCATCCCCAAATCCCCATCCCAAGGAATTTTGGGATGACCCCACAGGAAGAAGAGGAAAGCAGCAGCAGCAGCAGCTGGAGGGGACATCTCGGATCAGCTCCGGGGCCTCTCCCTGGATTCCCAGGATTCCCAGGATAATTCCCAGGATTCCCAGTCCCACCTGGCTGAGCTCGAGGAGCTTTTCCAGTTCAGCTCCGCGGGTTTGGGGCCGGCGGAGCGGGAGCGGTTCCGGGAGCAGCTCCAGAAGATTCCCAGCGGTCAGTGCTGGGGTTCCGGGCTGGGAGATCCCAAATTCCCAGTGTGGGCATTGGGAAAATCCCAAATTCCCCATCCAGGGGTTGGGAGGTCCCAAATTCCCAGTGTGGGGATTGGGAGATCCCAAATTCCCAGTGTGGGGATTGGGAGATCCCAAATTCCCAGTGTGGGGATTGGAAAAATCTCAAATTCTCCAGCCAGGGGTTGGGAGGTCCCAAATTCCCAGTTTGGGGATGGGAAATCCCAAATTCCCAGTGTGGGGATTGGGAGGTCCCAAATTCCCCATCCAGGGGTTGGGAAAGCCCAAATTTCCAGTGTGGGGATTGAGAGATCCCAAATTTCCAGTTTGGGGATAAAATCCCAAATTCCCTGCTTGGGAATTCCAGGCTGGGAGATCCCAAATTCCCAGTTTGGGGATAAAATCCCAAATTCCCAGTGTGGGGATTGGGAAAACCCAAATTTCCAGTTTGGGGATTGGGGAAGCCCAAATTTCCAGTTTGAGGATAAAATCCCAAATTCCCTGCTTGGGAATTCCAGGCTGGGAGATCCCAAATTCCCAGTTTGGGGCTAAAATCCCAAATTCCCAGTTTGGGTTATTTGGTGGCCTCGGATGGGGTGGGAATGGTTGGAATTTTGGTCTGGGAATTTTTTCCATTTTTGGGGATTCCATGGGGGTGGAATTTTGGGGGGGGGGTTTCCTGAGCTGGGTGTGTCCCCTCAGGTGTCACCGTGTGCCAGCTGTGCCTGGTCAGTGCCACCCCTGGGGACACGGAGGTGGCCTCGGATGGGGTGGGAATGGTTGGGATTTTGGTCTGGGAATTTTTTCCATTTTTGGGGATTCCATGGGGGTGGAATTTTGGGAGAATTCCTGAGCTGGGTGTGTCCCCTCAGGTGTCACCGTGTGCCAGCTGTGCCTGGTCAGTGCCACGCCCGGCGCCCTCGGGGACGCGCTGCTGCTGACCCGGCTGGAGCGCGGCCAGGAGCCCCTCAGCGTCCGCATCGCCACCGAGCGCGGCCAGGTCACAGCGGCTCCTCGTCTTCAGCCTCGTCCTCTTCCTCATCCTTGTCCTCGTCTTCATCCTCGTCTTCAGCCTCATCCTCTTCCTCGTCCTCTTCCTCGTCCTCTTCCTCGTCTTCATCCTCATCTTCGTCCTCATCTTCATGCTCTTCCTCATCCTCTTCCTTGTCCTCATCCTCATCTTCTTCCTCGTCTTCTTCCTCGTCTTCGTCCTCGTCTTCATCCTCATCTTCATCCTCTCCTTCATCCTCATCCTCTTCCTCATCCTCTTCCTCATCTTCATCCTCATCTTCGTCCTCATCCTCTTCCTTGTCCTCGTCCTCATCTTCGTCCTCGTCTTCATCCTCGTCTTCGTCCTCGTCTTCATCCTTTTCTTCATCATCATCTTCCTATTCCTTGTCTTCCTTTTCCTCTTCCTCATCTTTGTCCTCGCCTTCGTCCTCGTCTTCATCCTCGTCCTCTTCCTCGTCCTCTTCCTCGTCTTCATCCTCATCTTCCTTTTCCTCGTCTTCTTCCTCATCTTTGTCCTCATCTTCATCTTCGTCTTCATCCTCATCTTCATCCTCGTCTTCCTTTTCCTCATCTTCGTCCTCATCTTCGTCCTCATCTTCGTCCTCATCTTCGTCCTCGTCTTCTTCCTCGTCTTCTTCCTCTTCCTTTTCCTCATCTTCATCCTCGTCTTCATCCTCATCTTCTTCCTCGTCTTCTTCCTCGTCTTCCTTTTCCTCATCTTCCTTTTCCTCGTCTTCTTCCTCGTCTTCCTTTTCCTCATCTTCCTTTTCCTCGTCTTCTTCCTCATCCTTATCTTCATCCATGTCCTTATCCTCCCAATTCCAGGGACTGGGATCCCAAATCCCCCCCAGTTCCAGGGACTGGGATCCCAAATCCCCCCCAGTTCCAGGGACTGGGATCCCAAACCCCTCCCAATTCCAGGGACTGGGATCCCAAATCCCTCCCCATTCCAGGGACTGGGATCCCAAATCCCTCCCAATTCCAGGGACTGGGATCCCAAACCCCTCCTGTCCCATTCCAGGCCCCCCTGAGCGGGATCCTGCGGGAATTCGAGCGGATCCAGCGGGAGCAGCGCGAGGTCAACGCCTGCACCGAGCGCCGGGAGTGGTGGGAGCGGCGATCCCGCCTGGACCTGCGCATGCAGGTGGGACAGGGGCCCCAAAAACCGGGAAAAACCCTTGGGATCGGGGCTGGGAACACCCCAAAACCCCCCTGGGATTCCCTGGAAAAGCCCCCCTGAAAAACTCCCCTGGGATTCCCTGAAAAGTCCCCTGGGATTCAATGGGATTTTCCTGATTCCCTGTGGGATTTCCCCTGGGATTCCCTGAAAATCCCCCTGAGATTCAATGGGATTTTCCTGATTCCCTGTGGGATTTTCCCTGGGATCCCTGATGGGATTTTCCCTGGAAAATCCCCCTGAGATTCCATGGGATTTTCCTGATTCCCTGTGGGATTGGCCCTGAGATTCCTGTAGGATTCCCTGTGGTATTTTCCCTGGGATTCCCTGTGGGATTTTCCCTGGGATCCCTGATGGGGTTTTCGCTGGAAATCCTCCTGAGATTCCATGGGATTTTCCTGATTCCCTGTGGGATTTTCCCTGGGATTCCTGTGGGATTTCCTTGATTCCCTGTGGGATTTTCCCTGAGATTCCTGTGGGATTTTCCCTGGGATTCCCTGTGGGATTTTCCCTGGGATTCCTGTGGGATTTCCTTGATTCCCTGTGGGATTTTCCCTGAGATTCCCTGTGGAATTTTCCCTGTGGATTCCCACTTTTCCAAACCCCCAGATGTTAGGAAAACCCTTGGGAATGGGGCCTGACCCACCCTCCCTGGGATTCCCTGTAGGATTCCCTGTAGGATTCCCTTGGGGATGGGATTTTTCCTATGATTCCCCCCAGGATTTTTTTGTGGGATTCACACTGGAATTCCTGTGGGATTCCCACTTTCCCAAACCCCCAAATATCGGGAAAACCCTTGGGAATGGGGCCTGACCCACCCCATAACCCACCCTGGGATCCCTTTCAGGATTCCTGCTGGGATTTCCTTTGGGATTTTTGCTGGGATTCCTTTAGGGATTCCTGTGGGATTTTCCCGTGGCATTCCCAGAGTTTCTGGGGTCGGGATCCCGTTCCCATTCCGTGTCTTTCCCCAGAGCCTGATCCAGAGCCTGGACTCGGAGGTTTTGGGGTGCTGGCGGGGGCTGCTGCTGCCCCGGGATCCCGGGAATTGCCCCCTGGATGAGCAGGAATTGTCCCAGCTGCTCCAGGAGCTCCAGGAGTGCGGCTGGGAGCGCCCCGAGCCCGCCCTGCTCCGGGTATGGGGCTGGGGTTTGGGGTTTGGGATTTGGGGTTTGGGATTTGGGGTTTGGGATTTGGGGTTTGGGATTTGGGAGTTGGGAGTTGGGGTTTGGGGTGGTAACCCTTCAATTTGGAGGCGCTGATCCCAGGATTTTTGGGGTTCTGATCTTGGATTTTGGGGTTCTGATCCCATAATTTGGGGGTGCTGATCCCAGATTTTGGGTTGCTGATCCCACATTTTGGGATTCTGATCCCATTTTTTGGGAATTCCCTGTGGAGCTGTCCCTCTCCATCCCCAGGTGCTGCTGGCAGTGCTGTCCCTGGCCGATGTCCGGGCTCTGGCCACAGCCCTGTGCCCAGGGGGGCTCTGATCCCACATTTTGGGGTTCTGATCCTGGATTTGGGGGTTCTTATCATGGATTTTGGGGGTCTGATCCCAGATTTTTGGGTTCTGATCCCGGATTTGGGGGTTCTGATCATGGATTTTGGGGTTCTGCTCCCAATTTTGGGGTTCTTATCCCGGATTTTTGGGTTCTGCTCCCGGATTTTTGGGTTCTTATCATGGATTTTGGGGTTCTGATCCCACATTTTGGGGTTCTGCTCCCGGATTTTGGGAACTGTCCCTGTCTGTCCCCAGGTGCTGCTGGCAGTGCTGTCCCTGGCCGATGTCCGGGCTCTGGCCCTGGCGCTGTGTCCAGGGGGGTTCTGATCCCACATTTTGGGGTTCTTATCATGGATTTTGGGGTTCTGCTCCCGGATTTTTGGGTTCTTATCATGGATTTTGGGGTTCTGCTCCCGGATTTTGGGAACTGTCCCTGTCCATCCCCAGGTGCTGCTGTCAGTGCTGTCCCCGGCCGATGTCCGGGCTCTGGCCACAGCCCTGTGTCCAGGGGGGTTCTGCTCCCACATTTTGGGGTTCTGCTTCCATATTTTGGGGTTCTGCTTCCATATTTTGGGGTTCTGATCCCACATTTTGGGGTTCTGCTCCCGGATTTTGGGAACTGTCCCTGTCCATCCCCAGGTGCTTCTGTCGGTGCTGTGTCCGGCCGATGTCCGGGCCCTGGCCCTGGCGCTGTGTCCAGGGGGGTTCTGATCCCACATTTTGGGGTTCTGCTCCCACATTTTGGGGTTCTGCTCCCGGATTTTTGGGTTCTGATCCCACATTTTGGGAACTGTCCCTGTCCGTCCCCAGGTGCTGCTGTCGGTGCTGTGTCCGGCCGATGTCCAGGCCCTGGCCCTGGCGCTGTGTCCGGCCCGGCCGCTGCGGGCGCGGCTGCTGCTGGACGAGGCCCTGGAGCGGCGCCGGGAGGGCCCCGGGGGCAGCGCGGGGTCCCTGGTGCTGCTGCTGGACAGGGTGAGAGCCCGGCCTTCATCCATCCCCACCTCCCTTCCCTCCTCTTCCTCTTCCCCCTACTCCCGCTTCCCTTTCCCTTCTTCTCTTCCTCCTCCTTTTCCCCACTTCCTTCTCCTGCTCTTCCCCCTACTCCTGCTTCCCTTTCCCTTCCTCTCTTCCTCCTCCTTTCCTCCTCCTTTTCCCCACTTTCTCTTCCTCCTCTTCCTCCTTCTCTTCCTCCTCTTCTCCCTACTCCCACTTTCCTTTCCCTCCTCCTTTTCCCCACTTCCCTTTCCTGCTCTTCCCCCTACTCCCACTTCCCTTTTCCGTCTTCTCTTCCTCCTCCTTTTCCCCACTTTCTCTTCCTTTTCCTCCTCTTCCTCCTTCTCTTCCTCCTCCCTACTCCCACTTTCCTTTCACTCCTCCTTTTCCCCACTTCCCTTTCCTGCTCTTCCCCCTACTCCCGCTTCCCTTTCCCTTCCTCTCTTCCTCCTCCTTTTCCCTCCTCCTTTTCCCTCCTCCTTTTCCCTCCTCCTTTTTCCTCCTCCTTTTTCCTCCTCCTTTTTCCTCCTCCTTTTCCCTCCTCCTTTTTCCTCCTCCTTTTCCCTCCTCCTTTTCCCTCCTCCTTTTCCCTCCTCCTTTTTCCTCCTCCTTTTTCCTCCTCCTTTTCCCTCCTCCTTTTCCCTCCTCCTTTTTCCTCCTCCTTTTTCCTCCTCCTTTTTCTTCTTCCCCCTTTTCTTCTTCCTCCTTTTTCCTTCCTCTTCCCTCCTCCTCTTCCCTCCTCCTTTCTCCTCTTTCCTCTTCTTCCTCCTCCTCTTCCTTCTTTTCCTCACTTTCTCTTCCTCCTCCTCCTCCTCCTCTCCATCCCCTCACGTTGTCCCTGTCCCCGTCCCAGCACCTGCAGCGGCTCCCCTGGGAGAGCTCCGGGACCCTCCGGAACGTTCCGGTGACGCGGCTGCCGGGGCTGCGCTTCCTGCTGCGCTACGGCCTGGCACGGCAGGTACAGGGACACACCTGGGACACACCTGGGGACAGCTGGGACACACCTGGGACAGCTGGGACACACCTGGGATTGGGGACACACACCTGGGACACACCTGGGGACAGGGACACACACCTGGGATTGGGGACACACACCTGGGGACAGGGACACAACCCGGCTGGGGCTGCGCTTCCTGCTGCGCTACGGCCTGGCACGGCAGGTACGGGGACACACCTGGGGACAGCTGGGACACACACCTGGGGACAGGGACACACCTGGGACAGCTGGGACACACCTGGGGACAGGGACACAACCCTGCCGGGGCTGCGCTTCCTGCTGCGCTACAGCTTGGCACGGCAGGTACGGGGACACACCTGGGGGACAGGGACACACCTGGGGACAGCTGGAACACACCCGGGGACAGGGACACACCTGGGGACAGCCACAAACCCCTGGGATTGGGGACACACACCTGGGACCTGGACACACACCTGGGGGACACCTGGAACACACCTGGGATTGGGGACACACACCTGGGACAGGGACACATCTGGGGACACCCCTGGGGACAGGGACACACACCTGGGGACAGGAACACACCTGGGGACACACCTGGGGACAGGGACACACAGCCGGGGGACACCTGGGACACCCCTGGGGACAGGGACACACCTGGGGACAGGGACACACACCTGGGATTGGGCACACACACCTGGGGACAGGGGACACACCTGGGGACACACCTGGGATTGGGGACACACCTGGGGACAGGGACACACCCCTGGGATTGGGGACACACCTGGGGACAGGGGCACACCTGGGGACAGGAACACACCTGGGGACACACCTGGGACTGGGGACACACCTGGGGACAGGGACACACCTGGGATTGGGACACACCTGGGACAGGGACACACACCTGGGACACACCTGGGGACAGGGACACACCTGGGGACAGGGACACACATCTGGGGACACACCTGGCGACACACCTGGGATTGGGGGCACACCTGGGACACACCTGGGATTGGGCACACACATCTGGGACTGGGGACACACCTGGGATTGGGGGCACACCTGGGGACAGGGGGCACACCTGGGACTGGGGACACACCTGGGGACACACCTGGGGACACACCTGGGAGCCGTTCCCCGTTTCGGGGTCCCTCAGTCCCCGGCGTTTCCCCTGCAGCGCCCGGGCTCGGTGCTGAGCCGGGGCGTGAACCCCAGAAACGCCTTCTACGTCCTGAACCCACAGCGGGACCTGGGCGGCACCGAGGAGAGGTTCCGGGCCTGGTTCGAGAGGTGCCACCCCAAAAACACCCCTGGGACCCCAAAAATCATCTCCAGGACCCCAAAAACACCCCTGGGATACCAAAAATCCCCTCCAGGACCCCAAAAACCCCCTGGGACCCCAAAAATCCTCTCCAGGACCCCAAAAACACCCCTGGGATCCCAAAAATCCTCTCCAGGACCCTAAAAACCCCCTGGGATCCCAAAAATCCCCTCCAGGACCCTAAAAACCCTCTGGGATCCCAAAAATCATCTCCAGGACCCCAAAATCCCCCCAGGGACCCCGAAATCCTCCCTAAAATCCCAAAAACATCTCTGGGATCCCAAAAATCCCCTCCAGGACCCCAAAAATCCCCCTGGGACCCCAAAAATCCCCCCAGAATCCCAAAATTCCCCTCCAGGACCCCAAAACCACCTCTGGGATCCCCAAAAAAAAAACCCTGGGACCCCAAAAATCCTCCCAGAATCCACAAAACCCCCCCTAGGACCCCAAAACCTCTCTGGGAACCCCAAACCCTGCCCATTTTTCCCCAGTTTTGGTTCCTGCACCCCAAACTCTGCCCCTTTTTCCCCAATTTTGGTTCCTGCACCCCAAACTCTGCCCCTTTTTCCCCAATTTTGGTTCCTGCACCCCAAACCCTGCCCCTTTTTCCCCAATTTTGGTTCCTGCACCCCAAACCCTGCCCATTTTTTCCCCAGTTTTGGTTCCTGCACCCCAAACCCTGCCCCATTTTTCCCCAATTTTGGTTCCTGCACCCCAAGCCCCGCCTCCTTTCCCCCCGTTTTCCTTCTCCCATCCCGATTTTCCCGTTTTTGCCGTTTTTTCCCCCGTTTTTCCCCCGTTTCCCAGCGAGCCCGGCTGGCGCGGGGTCTCGGGGGCGGCGCCGGCCCCGCAGCAGCTGCAGGAGGCGCTGGGGGAGCGCGACCTCTACATGTGAGAAAAACCCTAAAAACGGCTCTGGGGCGGGATTTTGGGGTTGGATTTTGGGGGGATTTGGGGCTGGAATTTGGGGTTGGATTTTAGGGACATTTGGGGTTGGATATGGGGGAATTTGGGGCTGATTTGGGGCTGATTTGGGGTGGATTTGGGGCTGGATATTGGGGAGATTTGGGGTTGGATATTGAGTGGATTTGGGGTGGGATTTTGGGGGGGTTTGGGATGGGATTTGGGGTTGGATTTTAGGGACATTTGGGGTTGGATATGGAGGAATTTGGGGCTGATTTGGGGTGGATTTGGGGCTGATGTGGGGGGGGATTTGGGGTTGGATTTTGGACGATTTGGGGCTGGAATTTGGGGTTGAATTTTAGGGACATTTGGGGTTGGATATGGGGGAACTTGGGGCTGATTTGGGGTGGATTTGGGGCTGGATATTGGGGAGATTTGGGGTTGGATATTGAGTGGATTTGGGGTGGGATTTTGGGACGATTTGGGGCTGGAATTTGGGGTTGGATTTTAGGGACATTTGGGGTTGGATATGGGGGAATTTGGGGCTGATTTGGGGCGGATTTGGGGCCGATTTGGGGTGGATTTGGGGCTGATGTGGGGGGGATTTGGAGTTGGATATTGAGGGGATTTGGGGTTGGAATTTGAGGGGATTTGGGGTTGGATTTTGGGAGCATTTGGGGTTGGATTTGGGGTTGAATTTTAGGGACATTTGGGGTTGAATATGGGGGAATTTGGGGCCGATTTGGGACTGATTTGGGGTTGGATATTGGGAGGATTTGGGGCTGATTTGGGGTTGGATTTTGGGGCGATTTGGGGCTGGAATTTGGGGTTGAATTTTAGGGACATTTGGGGTTGGATATGGAGGAATTTGGGGCCGATTTGGGGCTGATTTGGGGTGGATTTGGGGCTGGATATTGGGGAGATTTGGGGTGGGATTTTGGGGAGCATTTGGGGTTGGATTTGGGGTTGAATTTTAGGGACATTTTGGGTTGGATATGGAGGAATTTGGGGCTGATTTGGGGTGGATTTGGGGCTGATGTGGGGGGGGATTTGGGGTTGGATTTTGGACGATTTGGGGCTGGAATTTGGGGTTGAATTTTAGGGACATTTGGGTTTGGATATGGGGGAATTTGGGGCTGATTTGGGGTGGATTTGGGGCTGGATATTGGGGGGGATTTGGGGTTGGATATTGGGGAATTTTGGGGCTGATTTGGGGTTGGATTTGGGGCTGATTCAGGACTGGATTTGGGGCCAGATTTGGGGTTGGATTTTGGGGCGATTTGGGGTTGGATTTGGGGTTGAATTTTAGGGACATTTGGGGTTGGATTAGGAGGAATTTGGGGTGGATTTGGGGCTGATTAGGGGGGGATCTGGGGCTGATTTGGGGTTGGATATTGGGGAGATTTGGGGTTCCATTTTAGGGACGTTTGGGGCTGGATTTTGGGCTGATTTTGGGGCTGATTTTGGGCTGATTTGGGGCTGATTTTGGGGTCGGTTTTGGGGTATTTTTAAGGGGGTTTTTTTGAGTGTTCCTTGCTGATTTTGGGGTCAGATTTGGGGTTGATTTTGGGGTCAGATTTTGGGCTGATTTTGGGCTGATTTGGGGCTGATTTGGGGCTGATTTAGGGCTGATCTAGAGCTGATTTTGGGCTGATTTTGGCCGATTTGGGACCTGCAGCTACGCCAGGCACGGGGCGGGGGCGCGGCTCCTGGACGGGCAGAGCCTGGCACGGCTGGGTTTGGGGCTGATTTGGGGCTGATTTTGGGCTGATTTTGGGGTATTTTTAAGGGGTTTTTTTTGAGTGTTCCTTGCTGATTTTGGGGTCAGATTTGGGGCTGATTTGGGGTCAGATTTGGGGCTGATTTTGGGGTATTTTTAAATGGTTTTTTTGAGTGTTCCTTGCTGATTTTGGGGTCAGATTTGGGGCTGATTTGGGGTCAGATTTGGGGCTGATTTTGGGGTATTTTTAAATGTTTTTTTTGAGTGTTCCTTGCTGATTTTGGGGTCAGATTTGGGGCTGATTTGGGGCTGATTTTGGGCTGATTTTGGCTGATCTGGGACCCGTTCCTGCAGCTACGCCGGGCACGGGGCGGGGGCGCGGCTCCTGGACGGGCAGAGCCTCGCTCGCCTCCCCTGCCGGGCCGTGGTTCTGCTCTTCGGCTGCTCCAGCGCCGCCCTGGCCCCGCAGGGGCCGCTCGAGCCCTCGGGCACCGTCCTCAAGTTCGTCCTGGCCGGGTGGTGAGTCTGGGGTGAGGGGTTTGGGGTTTGGGATTTGGGGATTTGGGGTTTGGGGTTTGGGGTGAGGGGTTTGGGGATTTGGGGTTTGGGATTTGGGGTTTGGGGATTTGGGGGTTTGGGATTTGGGGGATTGAGGGTTGGAGGTTTGGGGATTGGGGTTTGGGGATTTGGAATTTGGGGTTTGGGGATTTGGATAATGAGGGTTTGGGATGTGGGGGATTGAGGGTTGGAGGTTTGGGGATTGGGGATTGGGGATTGGGGATTTGGGGGTTGAGGATTGGGGGATTTGAGGTTTGGGGATTTGGAATTTGGGGGTTTGGGGATTGGGGTTTGGGGATTGAGGGTTTGGGGGTTTTGGGATTGGGGGGTTTGGAGTTTGGGGTTTGGGATTTGGACAATGGGGGTTTGGGGGATTGAGGGTTGGAGGTTTGGGGATTGGGGGTTTGGGGGTTGAGGTTTGGGGGATTTGGAGTTTGGAGTTTGGGGATTTGGAATTTGGGGCTTGGAGTTGGGGTTTGGGACTTGGGGATTTGGGATTTGGGGTTTGGGGATTTGGACAATGAGGGTTTGGGATTTGGGGGATTGAGGGTTGGAGGTTTGGGGATTAGGGTTTGGGGATTGGGGGTTTGGGGGTTGAGGATTGGGGGATTTGGAGTTTGGAGTTTGGGGATTTGGAATTTGGGGGTTGGAGTTGGGGATTGGTACTTGGGGGATTGGGAGTTTGGAGGTGGGGATTGGGAACGGGTGGTTTTGGGATTGCAGGTTTGGGATTTGGGGGACTGGAATTGAGGGTCTGGGATTTGGGGGATTGAGGGTTGGAGGTTTCGGGGTTTGGGATTTGGGGGTTTAGGGAGCTCTGGAGGGTTTTGAGGGCTCTGGGTTTTCATGGGGGGCTCTGGGTGCTGAGTTTGGGGGGGGATTTGGGGCTCTGGGGTGTCTCTTTACTTTTGGGGGATCTCCTTGTGCTCACAGCCCCGTTTTGGGGTCTCTCTGTATTTGGGGTGTGTCTCTCTCTGTTTTTGAGGTGTCTCTCTCTCTGTATTTGGGGTGTATCTCTCTCTGTTTTTGGGGTGTGTCTCTCTCTGTATTTGGGGTGTCTCTCTCTCTGTATTTGGGGTGTATCTCTCTCTGTATTTGGGGTGTGTCTCTCTCTGTATTTGGGGTGTCTCTCTCTGTTTTTGGGGTGTATCTCTCTCTGTTTTTGGGGTGTATCTCTCTCTCTGTATTTGGGGTGTCTCTCTCTGTATTTGGGGTGTGTCTCTCTCTGTTTTTGGGGTGTCTCTCTCTCTGTTTCTGGGGTGTCTCTCTGTACTTGGGGTGTCTCTCTGTTTTTGGGGTGTCTCTCTCTCTGTTTCTGGGGTGTCTCTCTCTGTATTTGGGGTGTCTCTCTGTTTTTGGGGTGTCTCTCTCTCTGTCCCCGGGGTCTCACACCCCGTTTTGGGCTCTCCCCTGCCCGTTTCCAGCCCGCTGGTGCTGGGGAACCTGTGGGATGTCACGGACCGGGACCTGGACCGGCTGGCGCAGGCGCTGCTGCGGGGGTGGCTGGGGGGCGGCCCCGGGACCCCCCTGCTGGCCCAGCTGGCCCAGGCCCGCCAGGCCCCGCGCCTCAAATCCCTCATCGGGGCCGCCCCCGTGGCCTACGGGCTCCCGGTCAGCCTCTGCTGAGGGGGGCGCACAGTCTGGGGGGGCCTCGGTGATTCTGGGGGTCCCCATTGCCGGGAGTGAGGGTTGGGGGTCCCTCCATTGCCGGGAGTGAGGGTTGGGGGTCCCTTTGGGGTCCCCCCATTGCCGGGAGTGAGGGTTGGGGGTTCCCCCATTGCCGGGAGTGAGGGTTGGGGGTCCCTTTGGGGTTTGTGGGGTTCCTCCATTGCCTGGAGTGAGGATTTAGGGTCCCTTTGGGGTTCCCCCATTACTTACAGTGAGGGTTTGAGGTCCCTTTGGTGCTTTTGGGGTTCCCCCATTGCCTGGAGTGAAGGTTTGGGGTTCCCCCATTGCCGGGAGTGAGGGTTGGGGGTCCCTTTGGGGTTCCCCCATTGCCGGGAGTGAGGGTTGGGGGTCCCTTTGGGGTTTGTGGGGTTCCCCCATTGCCTGGAGTGAGGATTTAGGGTCCATTTGAGGTTCCCCCATTACTTACAGTGAGGGTTTGGGGTCCCTTTGGGGTTCCCCCATTACTTAGAGTGAAGGTTTGGGGTTCCCCCATTGCCTGGAGTGAGGATTTAGGGTCCCTTTGGGGTTCCCCCATTACTTACAGTGAGGGTTTGGGGTTCCCCCATTGCCCGGAGTGAGGGTTTGGGGTCCCTTTGGGGTTCCCCCATTGCCTGGAGTGAAGGTTTGGGATCCTTTTGGGGTTCCCCCATTACTTACAGTGAGGGTTTGGGGTTCCCCCATTGCCGGGAGTGAAGGTTTGGGGTCCCTTTGGTGGTGTTGAGGTTCCCCCATTGCCCAGAGCTGCCCTGGAGTGAAGGTTTGGGGTCCCTTTGGTGTTTTTGGGGTTCCCCCATTGCTTGGAGTGAAGGTTTGGGGTCCCTTTGGTACCTTTGGGGTTCCCCCATTACCCAGAGCTGCCCTAGAGTGAAGATTTGGGGTCCCTTTGGGGTTCCCCCATTGCCAGGAGTGAGGGTTTGGGGTCCCTTTGGCATCTTTGGGGTCCCTCCACGTTATTTATATTTATAGTGAGGGGCACTCCAGTGCAATGGAGTGCCCCCATTGCCTGGGGGGAGTTTTGGGGTCTTCCCATCACTTTTGGGATCCACCTGTGGCCTTTGCAGTCCCCCATTTGTTTCTTTTTGGGGTCCCCCCATTTACCTCTGTTGACAACTTTGGGGCTTACACCCCGCGGCGACTTTTGGGCTGTCTGAAGGGGAGAGGGGAGGGTTGGAATTGCCTTAATTTTAACCAAATTTTAACGACGTTTTTAACAAAATTTGTTTTTTATTTGCCTGTTTCGCAACAATAAAACTGCTGCCTCTGCACTGACCCCTCCTGAGTCTTTCTGGGCCCCCCAAAATCTCTTCTGGGCCCCCCAAATTTCTCCTGGACCCCCCAAAAATCTTTTCCTGGACTCCCCCCAATCCGAGCCGCCGGGGGGCGCTGTCTCAGGACCCCGGCCCGGTCCTCCGAGCCGCCAGGGGCGCCCTCACGGGTGGTGGGGCCCGGTCCTCCGAGCCGCCAGGGGCGCCCTCACGGGTGGTGGGGCCCGGTCCTCCGAGCCGCCAGGGGCGCCCTCACGGGTGGTGGGGCCCGGTCCTCCAAGCCGCCAGGGGGCGCCCTCACGGGTGGCGGGGCCCGGTCCTCCGAGCCGCCAGGGGCCGCTGTGGCGGTGGGCGCGGCCCCGGCTGAGGGCGGGCGCTCCAAGATGGCGCAGGCCGTGAGCGTGGGGGAATTGGGGCTGCCCCAGCTGGAGCTGCTCAAGGGGCAGCTGGAACAGGTCCGGGGGAGCTCGGGAAGGGGCTTGGGGAAGGTTTTGGGGGTCGTGGAGAGGGAAGGGGTCCCGGTAGGGGATGCGGGGGGAGCGTGGGTGGAGGAGATGCGGGGATGGGAGGGTCCTGAGGGGGGTTTGGGGGTCGGGGGGTCCTGGCTGGGGCGGGGCTGCGAGGGTTTGGGGGGGTTTTGGGGTCCTGAGGGGGGTTTGGGGGTCGGGGGGTCCTGGCTGGGGGGGCTCCGGGGGGGCTTGGGGGCGTTTTGGGGGTCCTGAGGGGGATCCTGAGGCCTGGGGGTCGGGGGGGTCCCGGCCGGATGAGGGCTGGGGGTGTTTTGGGGGTGTTTGGGGGTGTTTTGGGGGTCCTGAGGGTCGCAGCTGGGGCAGATCATGAGGGGCCGCAGGGGAATTTGGGGGGCTCTGGGGTTGGGGAGGCTCTGGGTGCCCCCCAGGCCTTGGCCCCCACCCCAATTTCAGGGACCCCCTCCCCACAAAGCGTCGCTTCCTCCTCATCCCTTTGGGCCCATTCCCGACCCCGGGGGTCTCCCCTCAGTGCTGGGACCCCCCCAAACCCCCGGGACCCCCCAAAATCCCCGCAGGAGGTGGAGTTCCTGTCCTCGTCCCTGGCGCAGCTCAAGGTGGTGCAGACCAAGTTCGTGGAGGCCAAGGAGTGCCTGAATGTGCTGCACAAAGGCAACGAGGGTGAGGGAACCCCAAAAAAAAACCCCAAAATCTTCATGGGGGGGCTCCCCAAAATCCCCCAAGTCTGGATCCGGGGGTTTAAAATGTGGGGGGAGCCCCCAAATTGTGATGGGGAGCTGTGAATCCTACGGGAGGTCTGTGAATTGTGGGGAGTGCAAATTTGGATTTGGGGTGTCCCAAATTTTCCCCCAAAATCCGGGGGAGGGGGGGGTCCCAAGTATTAAAGGGGTGGGATCCTAAATTATGGGGGAGATCCCCCAAATTCTGATTGGGGGGGGGGTCAAAAGGTGGGGAGGGTCCCCAAATCTTGATGGGAATCCTGAGGGGGGGGGGTGGGGGAAATTCTGAGGGGGTTCCCCAAACCTAAGGGGGGTCCCCAGCATGGGGAGGGTCCCCAAATCTTAATGGGGAGGGGGGGGGGTCCCCAACTCAAGGGGGGTCCCCAAACCCAGAGGGAGCTGGGGGAGAGCCCCAAATCCTAATGGGGAGCCCCAAATCCTGATGGGGACCCCAAATCCTAATGAGTACCCCAAACCCAGGGGTGGCTCCTAAACCCCAAATCCTAATGAGGTTCCCCAAATCAGGGCTGGTTCCTAAACCCTGAATCCTGATGGGGACCCCAAAACCAGGGGTGGCTCCTAAACCCCAAATCCTGATGGGGGAGCCCCAAATCCTAATGGGGACCCCCAAACCCAGGGGTGGCTCCTAAACCCCAAATCCTAATGAGGGTCCCCAAAACCAGGGGTGATTCCTAAACCCCAAATCCTGATGGGGGATCCCCAAATCCTAATGAGGGTACCCCAGAACCAGGGCTGGTTCCTAAACCCCAAATCCTAATGGGGGAGCCCCAAATCCTGATGGGGAGCCCCAAACCCAGGGGTGGTTCCTAAACCCCAAATCCTAATGAGGTTCCCCCAAACCAGGGGCGGCTCCTAAACCCCAAACCCCAATGGGGTCCCCAAAGCCGAGCAGACCCCGGGGAGGGGATTTTGGGGTTTTTTGGGGATTTTTGGGGATTTTGGGGCTCTTTGAGGGATCCTGACCCCCCCTTTTCCACAGGCAAGGACCTCCTGGTGCCTCTCACCAGCTCCGTATCCTTTGGCTGCTCCTGGGAGCCCCCAAAGCCCCTGGGGGGGTGGTGGGTGCCCCCCTGTACCCCCTGTACCCCCTGTGTGCCCCCTGTACCCCCTGTACCCCCCCTGTACCCCCCCTGTGCCCCCCGTTTTCCATGACCCCCCAGATGTACGTGCCAGGCAAGCTGCAGGACACACGGACGGTGCTGGTGGACGTGGGCACCGGGTACTACGTGGAGAAGGTGGGGAGGGGGCGTTTGGGGGGGCTGGGGACCCCCATTGCCACCCCTCCGCCCCATCTCCCCCTTCCCCACTTTCCCACCCCATTTCCCACCCATTTTTTCCCTTATTTCCCCCCATTTCCCCCCATTTTTTCCTTTTTTTTCCCCCCAATTTCCCCCCAATTTTCCCAAAATTTCCCCCCCAATTTCCCCCCAATTTTCCCCCAATTTTTCCCCAATTTTCCCTCCAA